>NC_088718.1:16276053-16596906 GCF_963576615.1 Watersipora subatra
TATATGAAAGCAGTGAAAATTCTGCACAAAAATCAATGCATTTAAAGTATAGATTGCATACTATTTTTTTCTTGTTTTTTAAATCCAACCGCAAAAAAACATTATTTTTTTGTGGTTTGAACAAATTGAAAATCCAATTTTCCTGAACCAATTAACATGAAACAGTTTTACAAACAACACACTATTGTGGCACACCGTTAAAGCAAAACTGGTAGATTCTTTACCAAGGTTGTTTTTATTTTTGGATTGGTTAACTCTATGATCTATAAAAGGTGTTGAGGCAAGCTGTTTTGAGCTATTACTGTGATGCGGTTATAAAGGCTCTATGATTAACTCTATGGTTATAAAGGTTATAAAGGCTTTTTGTGGTAAAAGAGTTAATCTAGTATGTAAAATAGGATTAAATGCAAATATTTCTGGTTTGTTTTGTTGTACCTTCTAGTACGCTGGCAGTTAAATGCGCGTAAGAAATAATCAAATGTAACAACTATGTGCACAATTATTCCACTAGGTAGCACGGTGGTTGAGCAGGATGCTTTTCAACCTGAATCTCTGGGTTTGATTCCCATGTAGCGCAATTTAGCGTGGCTCTTAGCTCTTAGCGTGAGTTCTTAGCGTGGCTCCCATTATAGTAAAGATTAACTGACTCCCCTGTAACACCAGGAAACGTACTGGTCTGCCAGTTGTATAGCCCTGCTTGTGCCACCATCATACAATCAGAGGTTATAGAACTTGTTGGTCCTGCCAATTTTGACTCACCGCTACATGACGGTGCAATGCTCCAAGATCTACCTTGATAGGTGAATTTTCTCTGAAGTGGCACTATAGTTTTATCAGTTGAAACATAATCTGAATTTCGGTGCTTAAACTGACACTGGATTCAACTCTTTTTTTACGGACGCTGGTTACTACTTGTTACTATATTGTGAGCCGCGTCTGTCTGTTCGTCCAAAGCCAGGGTTAAAAGTTGGGATAAAGCGTTGCGTTGTAGAGGATTCAGACTTGAAACATCTGGCTCACAAGTCTGGCATTCTAATACCTGCACTAATCAACCACGTTCCAGCATTTCTGAATACTTGTGCAGCTACTTATTCAACCCGCTTTATCGGCACACTTGATCACGGCACAGGGCATACTTATCAGGCCTGGAGCAGGAAATACATTCTGTAAGACATGATATGCTAATTACTAAAGAAATAGTGTGTTACTTTATACAGCAGGTAAAGGATGAAAGAAATTTTGAATAATGAAAATGAATACTTAAAACAGGATATATAACAAAAAATCATGGTGCAATATGAATGTTGTGTGTATGACTGGTCCAATCACAAATTTGGTTAAAATCGAAAGCTCTCATTGACCACTTCTCACTAAATAGTTCAATGTCACAACATTTCAGCATTTCATATGTCATCAGAGTCGCCTATCTATCAATGCTGTCATTCTTTGGCACATCGGACAGCCGCTAAAACCCCAGACGCCGTTCAAGCGATTAAAGGCCATGAGAAGTAAAGTCCGAAGAAACGGGGGTCGACTGTATTACAACTAATATCATAGCAATAACCAAAATGTTTTAATATGAAGGCAAAGAAGCACAATTTATATTAGCAACCAGCCAATGACTTGTTCATATGCTGGCATTATGTTCGACATGTCTGGCAATATAGCGCTACCGGCACATGTTCAGGAGTAAAGGAACTTCAGTGACACAACATGACTAAGGCTGCATGTACGCTGGCTAATAATATGTTACTAATTTTTGTGACACCAATTCTTTTGAGCACACCCATCGATCTCCATTGCCGATAGTCATTATGCGTCCAACGACATTTGTTAGTCGTGCTAGTGTCCTGGCCGTTTAGTGTCCTGTTAGAGATCATCAGGTTTGTCGATAAAGCGCAGAAAATAAGTATATACTCAATGACTCTACAATTTGAGAAGACGAACCATAGGTTTAGGTGGTTGTGCACCGGTTAGTAAACCTGAAGGTCGCGTGTTTAAAACTCATATGATGCAATCCTTTTTCTAGCCACCAACAATGACTTTGTATGGATGAACTTTTATTATAGTAAATATTATAGGAGATATTATAGTAGATATTATAGTAGATATTGGTTATAACGCGCTGCCCAAAACGGTTACAGAGCCTTTAATATGATTAAAGTTAGACCTGCTTGTTGAGCATAAAAAAGTGGAACTGTCAAGTAAAAGTGAAAATGTGCACTCAATCTGTCCTACTTGGTTGTTGCAACAGAACCATCATCTACAAGTTGAAAATGTTCAAACTGTAGTTTGACGGCTATTTCAACCAAAAATAAAGATTTTTCTTAACTTTTCAGTAGAGTAAAATTTAAAAGCAGTTTAAAACATTGTAAAAAACGGGTCCATTTTTCACAAGAACCTGTGGAGACTTTCGGTCAGCACACACTTCCGAAGACCTCTTCTCTGAAACCAGTTTGTTGGTTTTTGTTTAAATGCATTCGTATTGCTGTTAACGTACTTTTGTGTTTCATAGAGTTATCCAAAACATCCAGCTCACTAATGTGATCTCTTCGGGTCAATTTAAGTCTTTACTAGAATAAAAGCTGTCTGTCCAAAGCCAGTGTTAGTAGCTTTGATGAAATACAGTATTGTGCAGGATTCAAACCCGTGGCATCAGTCTTCTTAGCAAACGGACGCAGCAACAGCCCACCACTCAGCTGCATTAGACATTCATCGCTGAATTACTGTGCGCATACTTATTCTATGCGCTTTATCGACAGACATGATGATCTCTCACAATACACGAGACTCCCAGGGTACTATTAAAGTAAAACATAGAAATGGTGCTGAACCCGTAACCTACGCTAACTTAAGAGCAACTGAATTTAGCAGATGTTTAAGCTGTGGCCTAATTAAAATTTATTATTCTGCCACCTAAGCCAATGTTTTTATTTTTGTGCCATTCTGTAACGAAACATCCAGACTATGTATTCAGAGCTTTAATCAGTAGCAGTTTTTAAATTTTTGTATTTCTATCAAGGTGTGCTTTGTATCTCTTGCCGTGCTTGGCCGTTAGCGGCTGAGCACAACTTCACATCTCATTATAGGCTAACCCTCGACACCATCTCTGGAGAATTGTACTAGAATAGGCATGTGCTGAACAAATGTAATTACTTCCCTAAGCTGGACTAGGAGCAGAGTGTTCCGCGTGGCGCTTTAGTATTAATGCTTCATTTGCAAGTGATAAATCAAATAGTCTCAGCTGCTAGAGATCTGTTGCCATGGTCACCAGTAAATGAATGAATGAATGAAAAAACCTTAAAATCATCTGTCGGCTTATTAAGACTTGTCTCCCTTGAATTTACTACTATTCTTTATAAAGAAATGAGCATAAATTCCAAAACTTTGAACTAAAATATTTGCTATAACTAAAGCCGTATTTGCTCATCTGTCTGCCTGAAGCCACAAATGAAAATTGCAAAAAATATTGCATAGCAAGGGATTTGAACTCGCGGCATCAAGGTCAACAACCCAATGCTAAAATATTTGAACGGGAGAACTATTTAGTTTCTATAAAAATAGTTTCAATGATTTGTTGGACTAGATTATCATCCTCCAATGTTTATACCAACTCGGCTTCATGAAAAAGTGGGAGTTTTTTGTAATTGTATTTGAGGACAGTATATAGAGATTTTAGTTATAAGCCTGGGAACTTCTCTATATTTATATAAAGTTAGCTAGAGTCTAAAACAAACTAAATCCATCAGCATATGCATGTATATACTGTTGCCTCTTGTTATAACAGACGAATGGAGTTGGTTAATATGTTTCAAAGGAGACTGCTGGCTCCCTTTAGTCTCCACAAGACAGTCAAGCAATAACACCCAGTGTTAAACTCCAATGATATAGATATTCAAGTAAATAAATAACTATACATCAGTATACATGTAAGATAACTATACGTCAGTATACATGTAAGATAACTATACGTCAGTATACATGTAAGATAACTATAACTATAATACAGTCGAACCCCGCTTGTTCAGATTTCACTTGCCCGAACTTTTAATTATTTGACCGATGTCTGGGTCTGTCAAAAGAATTACAACTTTTACCGATCGGTAGCTCTCCGGACAGACGACGCAGGCAATGCGTTCTCATGTGTTTCTCAACAGAGTGTTGTGTTGTAATTACCGTTTGTTGCTATTATCCCGCTATTATGGGTCTATATACGGTGCACTATATACTGTACAGTATATTCTACTGTATATGCTTTAAATATTTAGAATGTGTTAAAAAACAGTTTATATGCAGCAAGTACAATGAATATTTATTGGGCTTATGTGGGTGGCTAATGAGCTTGAAGTGGTGGACATTAGTCTGTAGTAACGGATGTATTTGGCAACCACACTGAAATCTGGTGGGGACAGCAGCAGTATAGCTGAACATGGCTTCATTTATTGGTGACCTTCATCATTAACATCTACTATATTAGACAACTTACCTTCACTGCCAATGGTGTCCTTTTTATCCGATATTTTCACTAATGGGGTTCGTTTTAATAAGAGTCAATTGCACCTTGTTTTGACGAACATCCGAAAAATAATTATTATTGTTATTATTAAAGTTATTGCTGTTTTAATTTTATACTAGAAATGTTGCTACATGTAGTTTTTGCCAAATTACATTTTTTGATTATTTCAAGTTCATTGATTATCATGACTAGCTCCCTGGCAGTCCTGCGCGCCGTGAAAGATCATCAGGTGTAATAACTCTGTGCACAATTATTCCGAATGGCAGCTATGAGGTTGAATGGGGCAGATGGTTGCGCTGGCTGCTAAGTTTAATGCCTCAGTTCAAACTGGGTGTGATCTCTCGACCTCCAACCATTGCTTCAGGCAGGCGGACACAACCCTTATAATTATAGTAAATATTCCCTGTTCAGCCTCATCAGATATGCTATCAAACAGCTAGTAGCCTACCCTTCCTTGGCTCTCAATTTTTAAACAGCATTCTCTCTCCCTGTCGATAGTAGCGCCTCTCATCTTAGACTAGCAATCCAGCCCTGCTATTGAGAGTCCTTTTTGATTAAATTAAGCATATGGAATTTGAAATGAAATTGACACCTCTCTTGCATTGTGCCTTAACCTAGCAAACAAATGTTTCATGAATTCATTAAAAACATGTGAAAGTTCAATGATATCAAATGCGTCTATTGAAGGCTGCTCCATTCAAGCAGCTAGTGCTGTGAAACTATTACTTAATAGTCCTTTAGTTAGTTGAAAAATAAAACTTTGTAAGTTTTCTAGGAATTGGTTGCTCTAAAGATGCCTATCAATATATTTAGTAATGATCCCATTTGTGACCATTTTGTTAATTTGATCTTACTTGAAGCTTGCATGTGCCATGTGTGTTCTTACATGCGCCATGTGTGTCCTTACATGCGCCATGTGTGTTCTTACATGCACCATGTGTGTTCTTACATGCACCATGTGTGTTCTTACATGCGCCATGTGTGTTCTTACATGCGCCATGTGTGTTCTTACATGCACCATGTGTGTTCTTACATGCACCATGTGTGTTCTTACATGCACCATGTGTGTTCTTACATGCACCATGTGTGTTCTTACATGCACCATGTGTGTTCCTACATGCACCATGTGTGTTCTTGAATGCACCATGTGTGTTCTTACTTGCACCATGTGTGTCCTTACATGCACCATGTGTGTTCCTACATGCACCATGTGTGTTCTTGAATGCACCATGTGTGTTCTTACATGCACCATGTGTGTTCCTACATGCACCATGTGTGTTCTTGAATGCACCATGTGTGTTCTTACATGCACCATGTGTGTTCTTACATGCGCATTACATGTCTGAGCAGTCTCTTGAAGATCAAGTGTGTCTGCATAGTTTACTGCAAGCAGCGACTTCAAGTGTTTTGTTTGTTGTACAAACAATCATTAGCGTTACATGCTACAATTTTTTTAACTTCGAGGTTGTGGTTTTAATCGCAGGAATGAAGAGGACGTATTTACATGAAACGCAGGAGTGGTCACACAACTCCCAATTGTTTGCAACTGACGAGTTCACAAGCTACAAAGAAATTGTCGCACAACTTCGCGTTATTTATATTAGCCTGTTGCAATTTTAGCCACAGCGGGGCGCGTATTTTATATCGGGGCTGACACTCCTAAAATGTGTCTAAAGTCAAATGTCAGTGTCAAAGTGTGTGGGAAATTTTTCTTTCTAATTCGGAGTTGATAATTTTTATTTCGGAGATAATAATTTTAAAACATGTGCAGTTAAAACAAAGCTGCATAGAGATGCTGTAAGAATGTCCTCAACAAAGATGATGAAAATCCAACCTCCGATTGCAAAGATTTGTGCAATAATACAAACATCGATGTTTACATGATACACAGTACTTCGTTGTTGATACGATGTTTTCAAAAATACCCTCTTGAAACGGAGGTTTAAATCGGAAATTGAATCGCTTTGAAGATTTAAAGATTCGACGTTTTAAACCATTTACATGCTACGAAAATAAAAAGTATGACCAAGTTTGTAGCATGTAACACTAGTGAATGGCTTTGTGATCTTGGCTGGACATGTCTGAGTCCAGTTACATGGGAACTTTAACAACCGGAGACGTGCCCAGTTGCAGAGAGCAATTGGTGGATGGTCACTCCTGTCACCACCAGTGGTCTTTTGTGAGAATTGAACCCTAACCTGTTGTTTGCATGTCAGTCGCTCTAGACCCCTAGACCACTTGGCCCAATCTCACAAAAAGTTAGTTTTGGCTTTTGAGTTGGTTCCCTTAAACACAGCAAGTCGGCCCTTTACTAGAATATTCTTGCTTGCTGTAATGCTTAGCATTAACAATTACAGCATCAATATAAAGGAGGTGGTTAGAAAAGAAGGTTAATAAAATACATGTGGTACGCTAAACCTTAGCCAATCACCAGCTCAGACTGTGGTACGCTAAACCTTAGCCAATCACCAGCTCAGACTGTGGTACGCTAAACCTTAGCCAATCACCAGCTCAGGCTGACCCTATGTAGAGTACATTGTGTTTTCTATCCTTCATATAACCAAATTGTTTTTCGACTTACTACGAGCAGCCTAGAGGAGTATATGTGACAAAATATAAAAACATATCTGTCAAGGAATAGGGCATTCAATTAGTTACATTTAAAAACTCGGAGTTAGCCTCTACATACTGCTGACACAGATAAGTGATCAACACGTTAGGTCATCTATCGATCACCTACAAACGAATGGAACAAAATATTTTTAGAATATAGTTGACCCTGCTTCTTTAGACTTCATTTCCCAATCACTTCAATTGTCCGGACAACATCTGGCATCTAGACCTTATTGCCTAATTTGGGCGTGCCTGTCCCAAAAGTGACAACTCTAATCCATAATTGCTTCTTGCAGTGGATGTTACAAGATTAAAATAATAATAATATTATAAAGAGATTAATAAGGGAATAAAATAGTAATCTAGCCTATTGCAGCACGCGCAACTCATGGGCCTGAGTGAGTTTTCTACTCTAATATTTGCTTGTGATTATTACCGTTATTAATATTATCTTATACCGCAGGTATAACCATATCTCACTCTCTCATGTATACTGTATATGCATACTGTACCATGTTGTTGTCTATGTCTTGTTGACTATATACTGAACACATTTGTTCTAAGGTAAACATTTGGGTATCTTAGCTTAAACATATTAAATAATTTATAAAGATTTCAGGCTATGACTTTTAACGATGCACTGCCATGCATTCCCGAACTTTCTCTAGGCCCTACTTGACTCAGTAATCGCAAACACTCGCGTACCCAATCAAGGCTAAATTTATCATAATGCTCTCCAACTCTTCATGTGTACTCTATGTGTGTATACCTGACTGTATATACCCTACTGTAAATAC
This sequence comes from Watersipora subatra, assembly GCF_963576615.1. NCBI lineage: Eukaryota > Metazoa > Bryozoa > Gymnolaemata > Cheilostomatida > Watersiporidae > Watersipora > Watersipora subatra. The sequence goes on from NC_088718.1 coordinate 16,283,980, forward strand.
CCTACTGTATATACCCTTCCCATAGAAGATCCTAAAGACCCATTAAGGTTGCGCACCAAAACAGCTATACTTGATACGTAGCTACATCGTCTGAGAACTGTTACTTAAACGGTTAATATAAGGTTTAAATATCACTTTAAATAACAGTTTTAATAACAGTTTAAATAACAGTTTAAATAACAGTTTAAATAACAGTTTAAATAACAGTTTAAATATCAGTTTAAATAACAGTTTAAATAACAGTTTAAATAACAGTTTAAATATCAGTTTAAATAACAGTTTAAATAACAGTTTAAATAACAGTTTAAATAACAGTTTAAATAACAGTTTAAATATCAGTTTAAATAACAGTTTAAATATCAGTTTAAATGACAGTTTAAATAACAGTTTAAATAACAGTTTAAATATCAGTTTAAATAACAGTTTAAATATCAGTTTAAATGACAGTTTAAATAACAGTTTAAATAACAGTTTAAATATCAGTTTAAATATCAGTTTAAATAACAGTTTAAATATCAGTTTAAATAACAGTTTAAATATCAGTTTAAATAACAGTTTAAATGACAGTTTAAATAACAGTTTAAATAACAGTTTAAATAACAGTTTAAATATCAGTTTAAATAACAGTTTAAATATCAGTTTAAATAACAGTTTAAATGACAGTTTAAATATCAGTTTAAATAACAGTTTAAATATCAGTTTTAATATCAGTTTTAATAACAGTTTAAATATCAGTTTAAATAACAGTTTAAATAACAGTTTAAATAACAGTTTAAATATCAGTTTAAATAACAGTTTAAATAACAGTTTAAATATCAGTTTAAATATCAGTTTAAATAACAGTTTAAATAACAGTTTAAATAACAGTTTAAATAACAGTTTAAATATCAGTTTAAATAACAGTTTAAATATCAGTTTAAATGACAGTTTAAATAACAGTTTAAATAACAGTTTAAATATCAGTTTAAATATCAGTTTAAATAACAGTTTAAATATCAGTTTAAATAACAGTTTAAATATCAGTTTAAATAACAGTTTAAATGACAGTTTAAATAACAGTTTAAATAACAGTTTAAATAACAGTTTAAATATCAGTTTAAATAACAGTTTAAATATCAGTTTAAATAACAGTTTAAATGACAGTTTAAATATCAGTTTAAATAACAGTTTAAATATCAGTTTTAATATCAGTTTTAATAACAGTTTAAATATCAGTTTAAATAACAGTTTAAATATCAGTTTAAATATCAGTTTTAATAACAGTTTAAATGACAGTTTAAATAACAGTTTAAATAACAGTTTAAATAACAGTTTAAATATCAGTTTAAATAACAGTTTAAATAACAGTTTAAATAACAGTTTAAATATCAGTTTAAATAACAGTTTAAATATCAGTTTAAATATCAGTTTAAATAACAGTTTAAATATCAGTTTAAATAACAGTTTAAATAACAGTTTAAATATCAGTTTAAATGACAGTTTAAATAACAGTTTAAATATCAGTTTAAATAACAGTTTAAATAACAGTTTAAATATCAGTTTAAATAACAGTTTAAATATCAGTTTAAATAACAGTTTAAATATCAGTTTAAATATCAGTTTAAATATCAGTTTAAATAACAGTTTAAATATCAGTTTAAATGACAGTTTTAATAACAGTTTAAATAACAGTTTAAATAACAGTTTAAATGACAGTTTAAATATCAGTTTAAATAACAGTTTAAATAACAGTTTAAATATCAGTTTAAATAACAGTTTAAATAACAGTTTAAATATCAGTTTAAATAACAGTTTAAATATCAGTTTAAATAACAGTTTAAATAACAGTTTAAATATCAGTTTAAATATCAGTTTAAATAACAGTTTAAATATCAGTTTAAATGACAGTTTTAATAACAGTTTAAATAACAGTTTAAATAACAGTTTAAATAACAGTTTAAATAACCGAAAAAAACTAATAGTAACTAGTAGTGAAAGTCTGCGATTTTGCTGATGGTGATGCTGATGGTGAACGCTGATGCTGATGGTGAACGCTGATGCTGATGGTGATGCGGATGGTGATCGGCAAGCTTCTTTCCTCAAACATTCAGCTAGTACTGCTGCAGTCAGGGTATACTTTAGCTCATCATAATTATATATCATTGAAATTAAGTGATTGACTAGAACACATGTCTCTTACTAGCCTTTAAATTGTTGCGCCTCGGCTCTCTAAAAACATGCGCCTTGTAACTTTAAATGCATGCGTATTTGATTAGCCATTAGTTGATATAGGCAGCTAAAGATGACGATTGAGATATAATGCCATAGATGTTAGTGGTAGGAAATATTGATTAGTGCTAGAATGCTTTCATCAGCTGTTTGTTCATGATTTTCGCACTCCTAGCAAACATTAAGTGCCTGCTGACAGAGATGATTCACTCAAGTCAGCCTAGTTTGGTGAAGATATCAAGTCAAACATTTGTCGACCAATTTTTTTCAGCAAGTATATGGTGAGCATGTGTAGAGCTCTCCAACCCAAATATGTGTCAGCTATATGTGTGAGCTATATGTGTGAGCTATATGTGTGAGCTATATGTGTGAGCTATATGTGTGAGCTATATGTGTGAGCTATATGTGTGAGCTATATGTGTGAGCTATATGTGTGAGCTATATGTGTGAGCTATATGTGTGAGCTATAGTAGCTAACTCAGTGATAAATTACATGAACAAAATAGTTAAAGTAGAATTACACAAAATTTTAGTAGATTTTATCATAATATTTTTTATCATTTGCAATTGTTTTTGATGTTTGAGGTGATCTGACTGCCAGGATGTTTCAATATTAAAATCGGCAAAACTTGATCAAAGTTAAAACGCTCAGGAGAAGAATGTGTGCAAGATGACACCGCTACTCGCTATTGTTGATATCTGTTGCTGCATTCAAATTGCAGTGTTACGCATATTTATTCTGCCGGTTGCTTTACCGTACAGCTAAAAATATCATTATCAATCTTTTGTTTGATCTGAGTTTTAACAGCAATCAAGTTTTGTTGATTTTAGTCTATAGATATCCTGGCAGTCATAACACCTCAAACATCACAAACAATCTCAAATAATAAAAAATATTATAATAAAATCTAATAAAATCTACTAAAATTTTGTGCAAGTTTATCTTTAAATGACTTTTTAGTACAATAAAAACAACAAAAACAGATTGGCTATCGAAGGGATTGGCCAATCAGATCCGATGCACAATTTTTTGTGTCCATACTTTTCTCAGCTGAGTGCTAAAATGGCTGGTTGGTTTTGCTCAAACTAAAACAGGCGTGGCGAAACGTGACTCACTAAATATTATATTCTGCTTCTAGAGCGCACTTTTGATGAGCATGAAACTAATTTCTGTTTTATCTGGTATTACAGCATTGTTCAAAACATTGTTGGACTTGCTGGCCTGTTGCCATGGCATAGCGGTGAAACTGTTGCCATGGTATAGGGGTGAAACTGTTGGCATGAGTGGACATCGTCAATTAGCAAAACTGCTGGCATGGAAGGAATGGTGTGTTGCTATGAATATTGACAGCTTTTATTCAGTGGTCAAACTGTTCTAGTCTAGATAAGGCAACATTCTCAACTCCTAAGCTAAAGATGTTTGTTCGAACTGTTGTGTTCAACAATGGTGATGAATGTATCTAGTTGCTATTTCATTGGTACGCTTGAGTACAAGTTGCTATTTCATGGTTACAGTAATGTATATGCTTGTTATTTCATGGGTACACTTGAGTACAAGTTGCTATTTTATGGTTAAATTAATGTATATGCTTGTTATTTCATGGGTGCACTTGAGTACAAGTTGCTATTACATAGTTACATTAATGTATATGCTTGTTATTTCATGGGTACACTTGAGTACAAGTTGCTATTTCATGGTTAAATTAATGTATATGCTTGTTATTTCATGGGTGCACTTGAGTACAAGTTGCTATTTCATGGTTACATTAATGTAAATGCTTGTTATTTCATGGGTACACCTGTGTACAAGGTTGCTACTTCATGGTTACATTAATGTAAATGCTTGTTATTTTATGGGTACACCTGTGTACGAGGTTGCCTTTTCATTGTTACAGTAATGTACAAGCTTGTTATTTTATGGGTACACCTGTGTATGAAGTTGCTAATTCGTGTTTACAGTGGTTTATATGACTAGTATGACAAACTATTCCAGTATTCAAAATTATTCCGCCATAAACATTTGTTCTTGATTATTACTATGATTTAATATATATACTGGAAATTCCTCTGTCATACAGCCCACGACCTGATAATGGAATAAGTAATAACGGAAAAAGAAATGGCAGTGCTGGTTGTTGAAAAAGTAGTTGCCAGCAGGAATTGGCAGAGTATAGTGTAAATGAAAGTTGTTCGAGATGACATAAAATAAATTTGAGGGAGCATGACTTCAAAAAGGTGCAAACAACAATTTCAACAAATATAGAAAAGTTAGATAAGTTCAGCGTTCTGTTAAAGGTCACGCAATCTAGTCTCCTCTCTTTTACGTTGTAGGATTTGGTCATTGATAGCTAATCGAGTGATGCGCTCCCTAGCGAAGTTGTTAACTTCTAGATTAAATTGTTAATTAAAGCTGCAGGCCTAATCTACTGTAATGTATATAATTTAACAACAACAATAAGGAAATATGTTTATTATAACTCTGAAATGCAAAATTAGAAGTAAAATGGCAAGCGACTGTGTACTGAAATGGAATTCGCCCTGGTTAGGGCAAATAATTCCCACTTCGGTAATTGGGGTCCTTTCCCAGTGATTATTTAATCTGGTTGTCCTACAAGCCTACGTTAAAGATTCAGTAGCAATAACCAATGAACAACACCACGATCAAGATCAAGACAAGTTGAATTATTATTAAGCACCATATAGATATATCCTATAAACGTTAGCTTACCAGAGTTACCGTTAATACAAAATAACATGAAGGAAAGTCGTTAAAGCAAATAAATCACCGAAACACAGTATATAGTAAAAGAGTGAATGAATATACGTCTTGACACAAAAACAGAAACGTTTCTTAGCTCTGCCAATTCAAGAGTGTCTCTAAATCCTAAACACAACAAATCAGTCCTAGCTTTTGCGAGACTTTCTTAAGAAAGCTAGCCTTAGTGCAAAAGCAGACTACTGCGGAGACAGGGCAACTAACCATTAGTTGTGGGTTCATGGCCAGAAAGCCACAGAATCGAATCTCACTGACTCGCTAAATCCGGAAGTCCATAACAGTACTATACACAGTTTGAAAGTTGGTTGTGTTGAATGTAGAATGGTTTTGATAGCGATCTTTAACAGAAAGCAAGTATGAGCGTTCATGCGTCTAGAAGTTCTCCGCAAATTGCAGCAAAATAAAAAAATGTTCTCGTCATAAAGGGGCATTGTAGTTCGGCCCTAGCTTGTACATAAGTTGTAAAGAATTTTGGCTAACGTTTTAAATAGGTAATTTAATGAAACCTTCGGTGATTAGACAAAAAAACATAGGCTGATAAACTGTGTACCACAATTTTGTACCTGTAAATCGGTCTACGTTTCAAACTGTCTACGTTTATTACAGAAACCTTTGAATAAATTCGATTACAAGTAAACAATGACATAGACTGTTGAAATGAACACGGTTTTCTCGTAAAATGCGCACTGCTAAATAGTTCTACTATCTGTCGCACGGCTTTATTGGCATATCGTTTGCCGGTCTTAACTTTTATTAAACCAAGCTTTTCAAGCGTTTTGTGATGATTTTTGGCCAAATTATTCTGTCTATTTGTGTATGATCCGTTAAGATGGGTAAGTTTTAAGACATTCTCGACAATTTACAAAGACTTGGTAGCATATTTAAATAGGCTTATATGTGTTTTGTATCGTTATTATACTTTAAAGACTCTACAAAACGATGGTTAAATTTGTTGATGAGATTTTGAAACAGGGTTTTCGACGTTGTTGATGAATAATTTTCGTAAGTTGTGTGCACATGCATTTATCATAAAAACTCTCAAACTTCGCTCCGCTCCTTTGGTCGTGGAACTATTTTGGTTATCTCCTTCCTATGTGTTTCCTGTATGTTGAAATACCAACAGATAAAATTAGTTCTCTTTCTGAATATTATCTAACCCAGTTATCACATTTGAAAGAGACGCTATAATTAGGCCAGCCCGTAGAAAACCCATCATGTGATGTTCTTGAAGCCATTCGGCAGATAATGCTGGCAGTCTGACTGCATAGTATGGCAGTTGAGCACCTTGTCCTTGTCCACTACTGGTAGTACATGCAAATCGACAGAGTGAGGATACGCTGTTGCTAGGATACAATATCCATAATTACCCTGGTGATTTCTGCTTATACGCAAGCGTAAGCGTAATTAACTTATCTCATTCAGCTTAATAACACATGCGTGTGGGAATCTCTTTTTGTAGGTCATACAGTCTGTTACAATTAGATGAAACATATACAGTAGTGTGTAGGTCTTACAGTCTGTTACAATCAGGTGAAACATATAGTGTGTTGGTCATACAGTCTGTTACAATCAGGTGAAACATATAGTGTGTAGGTCATACAGTCTGTTACAATCAGGTGAAACATATAGTGTGTAGGTCATACAGTCTGTTACAATGAAGTAAAACATATAGTGTGTAGGTCATACAGTCTATTACAATCAGGTGAAACATATAGTGTGTAGGCCATACAGTCTGTTACAATCAGGTGAAACATATAGTGTGTAGGTCATACAGTCTGTTACAATCAGGTGAAACATATAGTGTGTAGGTCATACAGTCTGTTACAATCAGGTGAACCATATAGTGTGTAGGTCATGCAGTCTGTTACAATCAGGTGAAACATATAGTGTGTAGGTCATACAGCCTGTTACAATCAGGTGAAACATATAGTGTGTAGGTCATACAGTCTGTTACAATCAGGTGAAACATATAGTGTGTAGGTCATGCAGTCTGTTACAATCAGGTGAAACATATAGTGTGTAGGTCATACAGTCTGTTACAATCAGGTGAACCAGACAAGTTGAGGTTAGATTCTGGGTTGCGGGACCAGATGTGTTTCCTGTTCCGTTCCCTGTTCCCTGATTTCGTATTAACATACAAGTAAACTATGCAGATCTTTCCAGGGATTGTACCCTCACCCGGTCATCCACAAGTTAGGCAGCCAAAGCCGCTAAGCCACAGTGTTTCCTCTGATACTCCTAGTTTCCTAATACACCTAGTAACTTTGAAAGGTTTTGAATTTTAGGTTATTGATTGTAGCTTCTCAGAGGCGCCCTGAAAGTGTCAGTAATTGTTTGTAAATGATTTTTTTTCAACAATCACTTGCTGCGATTGAAAAGAACTTTGATTCCTAAAACTAATTTCAAAACTGGCTGCCGCTGAGAATTATTAACCGTGTTAGAATCACCATAAACCGACTTTGTTTTTGTTTGCTAGTAATGTACAACTAAAATATTATTTGATTATGATTTAACTTTTTTGATTGCATCGATAGTTGCTAGAACAAAGATTTCAAGTTGAGAGAAATGGACGATACAGCATGCAGAAACCAAACTGTTGATCTATCTATGTAGAGTATAGTCAGAAATGATGAGACCACTTCACATTTTAGGAGACATTTGCTAGTAGTGATTATTTACTGCCTTAATTTTACTAGAACCACCACAAACCATTTACCGTTAGATGCAGAATTTCCTAACAATTAATATGGAGTGTATTTCCAAGAAGTAGCAACTAGCAATTAATTTTTTTGAATAAAAATGTGTATGCAACTAATCTTAACAAAAATCAAACTGGATTATCACTAATACTTGGTAGATATGGATTATCATTAATACTTGGTAGATATGGATTATCATTAATACTTGGTAGATTTGGATTATCATTAATACTTGGTAGATATGGATTATCATTAATACTTGGTAGATATGGATTATCATTAATACTTGGTAGATATGGATTATCATTAATACTTGGTAGATGTGGATTATCATTAATACTTGGTAGATATGGATTATCATTAATACTTGGTAGATATGGATTATTATTAATACTTGGTAGATATGGATTACCATTAATACTTGGTAGATATGGATTATCATTAATACTTGGTAGATATGGATTACCATTAATACTTGGTAGATATGAATTATCATTAATACTTGGTAAATATGGATTATCATTAATACTTGGTAGATATGGATTACCATTAATACTTGGTAGAGATGACGGCACAAATTCCATCACCCCTGCGAAAACATGAGTTGGAAAGGCTTATGCAATATTTTCCTAGAACATATGATTAAGCACCAATATCTAGTAGTTAAACTGTTTAACATGACCTTAGCATAGTTGCCAATATGAACAAATGTGGGAATTATTGGGTGTCTCAATTCTGATAGCACCGTATTGAACACAATTCTTATTTCTATCTAAAATATAAAAGTTTAATGACTTCTTCATTTTTCTTTAAATAACACCACTCCCAATGCACATGTTGTCCTTCATTTCGCTGGTGTCACGCTATGTTGGCTGCCACTCAGAGGTTTTGCAACTGTATAATCCCTACTATAAGCTTGCTTAGCCAGACCATGCCTTGTTTAGGCTAGTTTCTTCATCCGTTTTCATCACAAAACTTAGTTCTAAGGCAGGAAGCGATTAAAGGACTCATAAATTGCAGATAATCTGTTCTTGCATCACGCTTTGCAATCCTGTTTCTCTCCGCTTCTATAACTCAATTTAGAACTGGAAAGATATGATAAGCTTGTCATTGATACTGATTGATCTTTGAATGGTTGGAAAAGTTTATACAATCAACTTGTTTGTTCAGACTAATATAGGCTGGGCTATGTCCGAATATGGAAAATCCTCAGGTAGATTCACTTTTCTAAAGACCCTTTTAAAATATTTGTATTTATTTAGAAACTTGTTATATAGCAACTAACTATGATAGACTAATTATGATACGATCTGTACTGTTATTTCAAGGCTAATATTGTAAACACGGGCAAAGCGAAAAACATGCAGCGCAAGTTGTCACAACGCAACCTATCGATCAAAAGTTGTCAGCCTTCGGACAGACATGGCCGTATCATAAAATCGTCCAGACTTCAAAATTGTCTGATTAATAAAAAGTTCAGAGAAGTCAAGTTCGGCTGTAGTCTGGCTGTCGTATGAAGAGCATTATAAACACCAGGTTGTGTTAAGTTTGCTGACAGCCCATAAATAGAATTCAATAAAATCAAGACTAATATAGATTGAGTTGTGACAATCCAAGCAGGTGCTTTTTACAAGCGACACCGACACCGCATGGCTATCAACAAGAAGCTATTGGCAAGTGCTGGTCCATAATTGGCCCACAATGCTCAAATCACGCTATGCTTTGTTGACAATATAGAGGAAGAATCCCTAAGGTATCGAAGCTAATGCTGATCATTGAATCCTGTCTGTAACAAACAGTGGCATTAGTAACTAACAGTATCTATGGAAAACCTTTTTTTCTTGTTAAAATATATGCAACCAATATTAAAAAAAGTATATCAGTATTTCTCATGATTCCAAATAAAACGGGGTTATAGATGAACCCTCACAAAAATTTAGTAGCTTCTATCAGAAAGTATCAGTCTCTTTATATCATTTGCAATTGTTTTTGATGTTTGAGGTGATCTGACAGCCAATATGTTTTTGGATTGAAGTTGACAAAACATTGTCATGGTTAAAACGCTGAGATCAAGCGAAAGTGCGATTATGGTGTCTATAATTGTAAAACGACCAACAGAATAGAGACACGGAATGCTGCAACTTGAATGCAATAACCGATATCCATATCAATAACCGATATCCATATCAATAACCGATATCAATATCAATAACCGATATCAATAACTGATACCAATATCAATAACTGATATCAATATCAATAACTGATATCAATATCAATAACTGATATCAATATCACTAACTGATATCAATATTGATAACTGATATCAATATCAATAACTGATATCAATAACTGATATCAATATCAATAACTGATATCAGTATCACTAACTGATATCAATATCAATAACTGATATCAATATCAATAACTGATATCAATAAGTGATATCAATATCAATAACTGATATCAATATCACTAACTGATATCAATATCAATAACTGATATCAATATCACTAACTGATATCAATATCAATAACCGATATCAATATCAATAACTGATATCAATAACCGATATCAATAAGGAGAGAAACAGGCAGCTGAGCAACTAGTGACATAATTTTGACATGCATTTTCCTACTGAGTATTTTAACCCTGATCAAGTTTCATTGATTTTAATCTTGAAACATCCTGACAGTCAGATCACTTCAAACATAAGAAACGATCTCAAATGATAGAAAAATACCGATACTTTCGAAAAAAATCTACAAAAAAATGTGTAGCTCATTTTTAAGAGCATACAACTTTATAATATAATGACTGAAAGTTGACAATTATGCAGTTTGGAGAAGCAGAAATAACAACTTATTTAGGAAATAAAGTTGGTACAACACGCTGAGATTTTAAAACCGCAAGCGTGTTTGTTACGTTAGTCAAGGCATATATATATTGTCTGATCTTCTACGACATCTGCTCACATTCCAGCTGCCGGCTTCTCTATTTGTAACGACTTAGCTTACCTTCACTTTTGGCAGTTATTTAGAAAAAAGCATAGCTCTAAGCTGATAGCATGCTAAGCCGTAAAAGTAGCTAATCACCATTTAGATTGGGTGCTCTTTTTGACATGAACTTTTATTAGCCTTCAACATCAGCAACTTCCCTCTAATCGTCTTTACTATAATAAGAGCCATGAAGGTCTGTCCGAAGCCCCGGTTAGTGGGTTTGGGAAAAAGATTGCATTACATGGAGTTTGAACTCAAAACATTCAGCATGTTTGATGAACACTCTAACAACTGATCCAATAGACCACCTTTCAGTTAATCAGAATCGGTGAAGATGCTTATGCTCTGTACTTTATCGGCACACCTGACGATCTCTCGCCGGACACCTGACGATCTCTTGCTGCATACCGGACTGTCAGAATAATAGTTATATGTAAAAGTATAATCCAGGGTGACTGAATGAATAAGCATGTACGAACACTTTTTGATTAGAATAATTCACATTGTAACTAGTGCAAGACATATTTCTAGACACTTTTGGAGTACTCTTTCCAAGCAACATTTTGGTAAGAGACAACTCTGATAATATTGGTCAAAAGTTGAAAAAAGACTGCCGCTAAAAACATTGTGCTAATATTATTTATAGCAAAAAAGTTACCAGCATTTTTAAAAGTTTTGTGTAAATTAAACATTTAAAATTTGCATCTTTTTCATACATACATACATGTATATATATCACACATCAGTATATGTATATACACACATATCAGTACATGTATATACACACATATCAGTACATGTATATACACACATATCAGCTTTGATGCCTTTCTGCTTTGTCGTTACACACTGCTAAAAACTAAATGTGTCATTCAAAGTTTTTGGCAGCAGTTTTGGCAGCAGTTTTGGCAGCAGTTTTGGCAGCAGTTTTGGCAGCAGTTTCGGCAGCAGTTTCGGCAGCAGTTTTGTAAGTAAAAGTAAAGAAACTGGTAAAAATTTTAAAATATTTTCAACATGTAAAATTAATCAAGAACTTACAGTATATGCTAAATTTAGGCATCATGTAGCCTAAATTAGATACCGTATCTCTGTCACCATCTCTACCTCCTAACTTACACCTTCCTGGGTCTCTACTCCTCTTCATGCATCTGTCACATACAGTAAGCATACACACCTTTTCTTAAAGGTTGACTTGCAACAAAATTCACATTACAGTTATTTGATATGAAAAGATTCACCATGTCTTACTCTGCTGTGTTGTAGGTGCAAAATATGTGGAAATGTGATTAGAAGCCTTTAAAAGCTAAAAAACGAACAGTTAATCGCAGCCACACGAGACCGTCGTAGTTTGGATTCTTTTTCCAAAACGGCTCAAATGGGACGTAGTTGTGGTAGATGGTTTCTGTTTACACTTTCATGCAACCTTATTCGTCGAAATATTTTCACAAATATACTTCACGCATTCAATAAAACCATGTCTATTGTTCTTACGCATCTGTTTTATCGTTATTCCAATACTGTTTATTTTAGCAGTGATAATCTTATAACTTACCGTAAAAATTTGTTTAATTTTTTAACCTTAGCTCGAAGGAGTACATATCACTGTCTGATAATCATGACAAGCCTGTTGGTCACCTGTGATACGCGAAAAGTGCTGCAGAAATTATTTGTGAAATATTGGGTCCCATGATCGGATTACGACTTGCCGATTAGACCAAACCGAAACAAAACTGTAAAGTAGCGAGCATCTATATTTGATACGGGATCTTCGGTAAAACCCGAAGTGTTTGTCATAAACTAGTACTACGATAGGTTTTATATTGAGCTTTTTATTGGCCTTTCAATTCACGTGAGAACATTACGTGACAAGACAATAACCAAACTGTAATGAATACGCCAGAGAAATAAACAGATTCCAATCTACGTCAGCTTTTCATTTTTGAGCTTTTAAGAGCTTGTAATCACATTTCCACATATTTGGCACTTACAACACCACAGAGTAAAACATGGTGAATCTTTTGATATCAAATAACTGTAATGTGAATTTTGTTGCAAGTCAACCTTTAAAAACATGCACAGCCTCTGCTTGCTGTAAGCTAAACAGACATACTCCATCTTCAAGTGATTGCTCACACACCGTGTTTTGATTGTAGCACAAAAATAGACCCGTTTCTATTCGTTAGAAATACAATTCTTTAAACCTAACACGCACAGCTCTGGTTTAATTAGAAAAACCAACAGAATGAGTAAACGACCACTTATGCTCCTAAAAGGAGAGAGTAACTCCAAATTCAAGTCAATGAGTTAAATTGTTCCTTTATCAGGTGACATTATCTTTATTGTTATCTGGTTAGTTTGTTTTGTATATTTTCAATTTTAGACTCACAAAACGTTCTCTTTCATTTTTATAATATGGCTTCACTGTAGTTTGGAATATTTTACTAAAATCAAATTACTTATTAAGTAATCGGCATGATCTCATCAATCTTTAAACACAGTTTAGTTTGAAACTTTTCATGACAACATGTACACGCTTCTTCACTTACATGTACATGCTTCTTTACTTACATGTACATGCTTCTTTACTTACATGTACACGCTTCTTTACTTACATGTACACGCTTCTTTACTTACATGTACACGCTTCTTTACTTACATGTACACGCTTCTTTACTTACATGTACATGTTTCTTTGCTTACATGTACATGCTTCTTTACTTACATGTACATGCTTCTTTACTTACATGTACATGCTTCTTTACTTACATGTACATGCTTCTTTACTTACATGTACACGCTTCTTTACTTACATGTACACGCTTCTTTACTTACATGTACACGCTTCTTTACTTACATGTACATGCTTCTTTACTTACATGTACACGCTTCTTTACTTACATGTACATGCTTCTTTACCTTTTAATAATGCTAAAAATCTCTATTTCTACCTTTTCTCTTATATTTCCTAATACTTTGCAATATTTTGATTTTCGAGACCAAGGTCAAGGTCAGACTTCTGGCTAACTTTACATATGTCAGGGTCTTTTTACTATTTATACTGTTAGATGAGACAGCATGTCAGAAGTCACTTCCCTCTACGTTAATACAGTAGATGGAGGCTTGAGAAGGCTTAGTGGTCCAACAAAGTAAATATCTTGAAACATATATTATTTACTAGGCGAATGCCCGAGTAGCAAAAATCTTTGCACAAAAATTTATTTGTATTTAACATATAACAACAGTTAACATTCTAACTTTCCCACTTGATATCATGAGAAAAGTGTTTTGTGCAGTTTAAATAAATTAAGAAACAAAATAAAACTTCTATAAAAAGGTTTAGATGTAAATGTGACATAATTAGCAAGTAATAGCTAAATTAAGTCTGTTTTGCTATGATTAAAGTAAAGATGATTTGGTAATGATACAATTAATATGAACTGAGAAAACAAAATAAAAATGTTGAATATGATAAATTAATAATAACAATTCATGCACAGAAGTGTGTGTATAAAAATGGCTACTGTTACAGCAAAAGCTATCCATCAAAACTTTGAACTCGATGATACTGGTACCTCTCAGTACTGGCACAAATGTAAAAATGAGATATTGTACTTTCTTTGTCTGGAACTTTGTCTGACCGAATGGAGAAAAAATGTAAAAGCTATTACTACTTGATAATCCAATTTTCTGCATAAAAAAATATTACCCTTTACAGATTTAGCAATCGAACCTTGTAGAAAACCGGAAATAGAAATGTAACGAAACATTTGAAACTGAAACAGCACATTTACAAATTACAAATTAAAAAAATAGGTAGGCCTAATGGTAACAAAAATTTAGTTTTTAAACAATTAACAAAAACAATAAGTGCAAAAGGTAATACTAGTTAATAATCAAAAGTGTATATTTACTGTGTGCATACGGTATACGGTATATGATAAGAGTGATAGAATGCTAAGGACTGTATAACTCAGTGGTAAAATGTGTGATTTGAAACTTGGAGTTGCGATATCCGTGATTGACAGTGTGTGTGTCCATGACTGCAATACTCCTCAAAGATCCCGGCTTTCTCCATCAAACAAGTCAAGTGAAATTCTTTTAGAAATTTGCCATCAAATAGAGTAAAACCTTTTTGAACTCTTTCCCTGGGCAGCTAATCAGACTAAAATGAATTCTGATTAGCTGTCCAGGGAGAGAGTGAAGGTCGCTGACTTTGGAATGCTGCCCAGTACTGTAGCCATGATATTCATATTGTCCTTTTGATCAATTTAAGTTTGTTGTATCACAATTTACTTCTGAATGTGAATGAGCTTTCATTATAAACAGGGGTGGACACAGTCCCTTTTTGTTGCAGGGTACTACAGTATGAGCTTTTAACAGTAGGGCAGCATATCGCTGCTGTAGTGGCTACATGTGGTGATCATTCAACGTATAAACGTATTTTATTATTTGTAAAAATGGCAGCACGATAGCGGTAACAAATAAAAAGACTGTAATAGCTAGAATTGGTTACCAGAAAACCAGACAACCGAAGTATTGGATTGCTTGTGACTGAATAACCGTCTCATGGTTTGTTGTTTGTGTCTTAACTTGCTAGCGGTCATACAATTTTGCATCACTACATGCAATAGGTGTTCTCTGATTTCACCCGCATATCAGTAATAGATTCTTTGAAAGACATTGGTGAAACAAAAATACCAATTATTTTTTTAAGCACTATACTGTAAGGTACTCCAACAATTTCTATAGGAAAATCATCGTCATCATGAATCACCAGTTAGTGGGAAACTTCTGAAAGGCACCAATCATAATAATCTTGTACTACTACAAGAAAGCATTGTTGAAAAGAACAAGAGATTGAAAGTTGTGGATAATCATGATTGGTCACATCCTTGCAGGGTGTGGCCAATCAGGGTGTGGCACTTATTTTATGGCATTTTCATCTTATAATCTATCAGAGATATAATCTATCTATTTTGTTAACGCAGCCTCTGGTGTTAACTGGTGTTAACTGGTGTTAACGCAATCACTATTATTAATGCAATCATCGTGTTAACAAAATCATTGTGTTAATACAATTACTGGTATTAACATAACTATTAGTGACAACCAAATTAAAGGTAGTATCACAACCATTGATATTAGCTCAACCATAGTTGTTAACATAAATTTAAAAGTTAACACAACATTTACTGCTATAGATGTTATAGATGTTATGGATGATGATTATTGAAGCTAAAAGATCTTAAAGTTATGCATCAATAAAATAATTGGGTATTAAAATAAATGTTGTCTGCAGTCATTATTAAAACTAATATACATTAATTGCTAGCCGAATGCCCTGCGTTGCACAGGTATTAATTTGGGTTGTAGAGCCTGGTTCACACTATATCGCCGTATGTCAGCGGTTTACTTTCGGCGTTCATCGTTGATTATGTGAACCGTAAACCGATGGTGTCGACGAAACAACGCGAACAACTTCAATAGCCGGCAAAATATCGGGAAGGTTTGCAGCTGTCAAACTTTTCTGGTATTTCGCCCATCGATGACCGCCTTTCAAATGTGAAGCATCAGCGATGGTAATTTGCAGTCACAGATAACGTGATTTATTTATTTCCATTTATGATAGTCGGTGCGGGACTAGTATTTGATTCGAGACAAAAACAAAAAAGGTTGTTTCGTGAAAATTTAAAAAGAAAAATGAGAACACTATGGCACAGCGTTATTTCCTGATGCAAACTCGGATGGGTTTGTGATTGTGTGAACCGATGATTGTGTGAACCGGTGATTGTGTGAACCGATATCATCGATGATCACCGAAGTATTGCAGCATCAACGCCATGATTTGGCGATATAGCGTGAACCAGCCTTAAGACCACTAAACTTATTAAAACGATTTGTGAGAGCAAGCTTCATCGGTGTTGTGCCGTAACGCAGAGTACTATGTGGATTTTAATCTAGATAAAGACTCATATTGCCAATGAATCAATTGCATCTAACATAGCTTAATGGGTTGCTTTATTGCCTGGTGGACAAGAGGTTCAAAAATCAAATCTTTTGTGATATGAGTTTTCACTGCTAGATACTACTCGCTATAGCTGGACACACAGAATGACAGACAACAAACTTTGAGATTTACATATATAAGTAGTGATGCACTAAAGGTCTTCAAGAGATTTTAGTGCTTTACCAGTTTTGTACCAAGGACTTGTATATAAGAGCTCCTTGATCCACCCCTTAAAGAATGGAAATAGTTTACTCTGTGGATATTATGTAACAATATTGACTGGGCTATTCCTTCCATTCTTCCTATCACGTTCAACTTACAGATAGAGTATCTGATGTGAGACAGTCTGGAACAGCAAGTGCAACCGGCGCTCATTGACATTTTAACAGTATCAAGAAGAAAAGGCATACAGCAACTTGTACAACCTGTACCATTTTAAAGATGGCAGATACATGTATGTAAAACTGTGACAACAAATAGCAGGTGATCTTACGCGTTGCTTTATCTTTGTGATTTGACAACAAATACCTGGCGATCTGACATATTCCTCTGTGATTATATTGTGACAACAAATAGCATATACTCTTACACATTGTCTTATCATTGTAATATGTCATCCAATAACTTGCAATCTTACACATTTCTTTATCATTGTTAATATAACAGCAAATAGCAGGTGATATTGCTTACACATTGCTTTATCATTGTAACATGACAACAAATAGCAGGTGATCTTACACATTGCATTGTCACTGTAGTGAAGGTAAAATTGCAATACGGCAAACACTATTATGTTAAAGGGTGACTCGCAACAAAATTCACATTACAGTTAATTGGTATCATAAGATTCACCATGTCTTACTCTGTTGTGTTGTAGGTGCAAAATATATGGGAATGTGATCACAAGCTCTTAAAAGCTAAAAAACGAACAGTTAATCACAGCCACACGAGACCGCCGTAGTTTGGATTCGCATTCCAAAACAGCTCAAATGGGACGTAGTTGTTACAGGATGGTTTCTGTTTACACTTTCATGCAACCTTATTCGTCAAAATATTTTCACAAATATACTTCACGCATTCAATAAAACCACGTCTATTGTTCTTACGCGTCTGTTTTATCGTCATTGTAATTCTGTCACTTTTAGCAGTGATATCTTATAATAACTTATCGTAAAAATTCATTTAATTTTTTAACCTTAGCTCGAAGGAGTACATATCATTGTCTGATAATCATGATGAGCCTGTTGGTCACCTGTGATAATCGAAAAGTGCAGCAAAAATTATTTGTGAAGTATTGGGTCACATGATCAGATTCCGACTCGACGATTAGATCAAGCCGAAACAAAACTGTAAAGTAGCGAGCATCTATATTTGATACGGAATCTTCGGTAAAAACCCGAAGTGTTTGTCATAAACTAGTGCTACGATAAGTTTTATATTGAGCTTTTATTGGCTTTTCAAATCACGTGAGAACACCGCGTGTCAAGACGATAACCAAACTGTAATGACTACGTCAGATAAACAAAGAGATTCCAATCTACGGCGGCTTTTCGTCTTTGGGCTTTTAAGAGCTTGTAATCACATTTCCGCGTATTTGGCACCTACAACACAACAGAGTAAGACATGGTAAATATTTTGATACCAAATAACTGTAATGTGAATTTTGTTGCAAGTCAACTTTTAAGCACAACAGAAGCAAAGCATACATCATCAGAAACTTTGGTTTGCGAAGCAGTCAGAAGAACCGAAGCGCAAAAGCTTACAACTAAACAGTTTTGGAATTGCTTAAACACGGCTAAGTTCTTGCTCCCACCATTTATTAGCAAATACAATACACATTTAATTATTTCTTCACAAGCAGTTGATTTACCCATGACTCAGAGCAAAAGAGATAGAATCGAGCAACTATGAAACAGGAAACGGTTGAGGCAATGTTAATTTTCAGTCCTTAGTTCTGACCTTGTGTCTGTTGCTCTAGGTAATCATGAAATGTGATTTTTCAGCAGTTTTCTGAGAACAACGCTATAGAAACTACAATGTGACTCATTTCCTTAAGCCAGTTTGTTTCAGTGGGGGATTTGTTGATCTTTCCAATACAATGTAGAACAGCCAGAGAGGATCACAAGCTTTCGAGTCAATAAACTCATTTCCTTTAAAAATTAATTAAAATACTAAAAACTTAGATTAAACTAAAAAAGTTAGATTAGTAAAAGAGAAATGACGAATCGCAGTGAAACTCGTGGTGAGTTTCTATTGGTTGGTCAACAATGGTGAGTTTCTGTTGGTTGGTCAACTTTAGATGGTGAGTTTCTGTTGGTTGGTGAGTTTCTGTTGGTTGGTGAGTTTCTCTTGGTTGGTGAGTTTCTGTTGGTTGGTGAGTTTCTGTTGGTTGGTGAGTTTCTGTTGGTTGGTGAGTTTCTGTTGGTTGGTGAGTTTCTGTTGGTTGGTGAGTTTCTGTTGGTTGGTCAACTTTAGCAGTCACCACTGAAACAATGGTGAGTTTCTGTTGGTTGGTCAACTTTAGCAGTCACTTGTCAACTATCTAACTGTCATTGGAATGTTTTATTATTTACTAGTATTCTGGCAGTCTTGTGCCCCGTGAGAGATCGTCCTGTGTAATAGCTGTGTGCACAATTATTCCCAACTGCAACAAGGTGGTTGAGTGGCATAGCTTGTAGTTAGCCTGACTGATAAGCTGCAAGTCTGAGTTCAAATCTTGTGTGATGTAGTTTGTTTTCCCAAACTGTGGCTATTACGGCTTTGACTATAGTTAAGATTGTTTTTTAAAATAACTATGACTGACACAAAAATATTTTTTTAAAGTTTTTGTTTTAATATGACAAACTTGACCAAGATGTATGACAGAATAATTATCACTATCACCTAACAGTTAGTGTACCAGAGCAAATCAATCGAACCAATTATCGCTAGTGTATAAATTATTTGTGCTGCGCTTGCTGGGGGCTGAAGCATCCTTTACCAACTTTTGTAGACTAATCACACTTTTAAAGAGGCTGTGAATTTGACAGATGACAGCAGGTGGCACGCCGACTGATATGAACCAGCGTCCTTTTAACCTACACAGCCAACTCTGGATCTAACGAGGTTTGTAAAATACTCTGACACAGAAAGGTTGCAAATGTAGCCATTGATTATTTTGCTGACTCGGGCAGATTCGTAAGTTGAATTAAAGAAACTGCATTAATTAATTATTTAATAAAACTGTTTTATCGCTGGTATATTTCACTGTGGCAAGTTATCACTAGGTATAACTTACTGTGGCAATTTATCACTAGGCATAACTTACTGCGGCAATTTATCACTAGGTATAACTTACTGCGGCAATATACTATATATATACAATATACTATATATATACACAATATACTATATATATACATACAATATACTATATATACACAATATACTATATATATGCAATATGCTATATATATACAATACACTATATATACAATATACTATATATATACAATATACTATATATACAATATACTATATATATATACAATATACTATAAATATACAATATACTATATATATACAATATACTATAAATATACAATATACTATATATATACAATATACTATATATATACAATATACTATATGCATACAATATACTATAAATATACAATATACATATATATATATACAGTACAAAATGTGAGTTATCATTAGATCCCAAAATAAACATTATTGGAAAATCAGGCACTGATCAGTTTATTACCTACTAAAAGACAAACAATATAGTGTATGGCAGTTGTATGAAAAAATTGAAAAATAACTTCTCAAATAACGTTGTTCCCAAAATTTAATTTTAAAATTGAAACATTTCTGTTACCAGATGCTAGCATAACATCCGTTTTAACTTTCAACCCTTCTGTAGTCTATTAACCACCGCAGAAATTTGTTTTATCACACGCTGCACACTTAATCAACAATTTTCATAATGTTTTATATAAATATATATATATATATATATATATATATATATATATCGATTCTTAGCCTAATCTGTTTTAGTTGTGCCAAGAAAACTGAATGCTGAATTTTAAGTTCAATTATCATGCACCTATTATCAAGCACCTGTTATCGCTTGTCACTTTGCGAATGTTATACTCGTGTTATAGGTATTAATTACTATATTTGCAGATAGCTTAGCATGTTGGTCTGGTGGTAGGAACAATTATATTTTATCAGCACAGAGCAGCACTTATATATCGATGGCAGTATAACAGGAAGTATTTATAAATAGTAAGGTGACATCATGGAGTAGTAAACAATGAATCATTTGCATAGGGAAGGTATGCTGACAAGATAAATAAACAGTACATAAAATGATTCAGTGTTACAACACTACAGCGAGGTGTCAATCTTTTAGATTTTTAATATTGCTACTTCTCACCAACTGATTAATTTTGTAACAATGTATTTTATAAGGCTAGTGACACCTTTCCTTCAATATAATAAGTACCTGTTGAAGTTGGCATGTCATAAGTTGAAATATTTTCATCAGACAGTAATCTCGTCAGATCGATCTGGCTCCGTTAGTAGATGAAGGAGTGGTTAGAGCTGGGCAGCCTGGTGTAACTGGAGTATAAAAGAGCTATTTTTAGAATTGCTTCAACGTTCCAAATGTCATCAAACTTGTTTTGAAGGTCGGCAACCAACTTTTAAATTCTTACTGTTTAATTATTTCGTAGGGTAAAACTACAAGCAATAATCTTCATGTTGTGTTAAAATGTAACTTTACAATGTACTATGTGCAGCCTATACCGCAAGAAAGCTCTTACCTTCAAGAAAGAAGTATTACATAAACATTGAATTTGAATTAAATGAATTTAGCTAATTAAACATATTCTTAAAGCTACGTTTTAATATGTATTTTTAACTATTTTATACTAGACTTTAACTTTGCCATCGGCTAAAATTTTATCACCTATCTGTTTCCACTTTCGTTTTTACTATAACTAATAACGAATAAGGCTGAACTGGGAGATAGTTCATTACATATTGGCATATTTTTTATTTCAACGTGTTCAGCACATTGACTGCCAAATTTGAATTTCGAAAAAAATTATTGTTGATATCAAATGGCAAAAAATGTTTTATATGGATAGAATGAAAAAATATTGTGGTCCACATCGTAATGTGAAAAAATCGTATAACGGGATCATCGTCACGGATGGCCCGGTGTACCACATTTGTCTGGATACAGATTTGATGGGATGCTGCAGGCAAACGTGTGAATAAACCAGCATCATGGTGACTGGAAAGCTAATATACAAGTTACAGTATGTAATTAAAGGGGAGACTATAAAGGTTTATAGCTGCCAAACCACTACATTGTTTATGATTCAAAGCATGATAGTAGTTAAAATTTGAATTATTTACCAAGTTAAATTTTTCAACTGTTTGGCTGTGGCAGTTTTCAAAATCAGCAGTTTATAGTGAATTGGCAAAAATTTGACAACAATTGGACAACGTGTTCAAAAAAAATTCAAATTATCTATTTTAATCATTATTTTTTTTAAATATTAGCATTATAGTTTAAATATTTTGACTTATTTTTATTAATAAAAACATGTAGGCTTATCTAAACAGCTCGGGCAAGCGTAGTGGTTTGCTTTACGTGTTGCACCGCTCAAACTACGTTCTAGTATTAGAAGGAACTTTCTAGAAGAAACATGTATGCATCACCCGCGTGAAACCATGTAGTAGACCGGTATCCATTAGGGCCATGAGTTTGCAAATGTTTGTTTGCAGTAGCCAATGGTGCTAAGTAGCCAAGGCAGCCTAAATTTTCTTAAAATTTAAATGTATGCGCCGTTATGCAACGATTAGCAATGTGAGATACATTATTATAACTAGATGTTGAGAGCAGCTGTCATGCGCAACCTGTTACCATCGACGTCTTTCCGAGTACCAAAAACTTAGTTGTATCGCAAGGTTTTGCCTTGAGGTTAGTGGTTTATTTTTATTTTGCTGCTAGGTGCATTTACACCGAGACGATTTGTTGGAGTTGTATTTTCTCTGAGAGAGTTGCAGTGACTTGTAGTCTGTATATGATTTGAAATACATTTTTACAAAGACCCTACACCAACTCAGACTCGGACTGTACTAAATGTGTCACATTTTTTAGCCAATGAAATACAACATCGATATCTATTCTATTTGCTTGTATTTTTGGCGCTATCGCGAGACATGATTAGGAATTCCATGTTGTAATCCATCAATAACGGCCGTAAAAATGGCACAAATCCAGTAACACTATCTCAAATATCCGTCCATCATTCATGTATACAGCCAGCAATCAGTTCTTGTAGCCTGCAAACACTACACGTTGATAAAGACATCAAAGCTCATTCTGAAATGAGACTGACATATCAATTGGATATATATATATGATTGATCAATTTCATGTTGTACTCCTCGACGGCCGCCAAAAACTGGCAAACATATTATATAGAATTTTACCAATCTTTTGTCAGTGACTGGGTCAAGGGTCAAAGCCGTTTTTACAACTGTTTTTCATTTTACACCAAACAGAGATTTTTTTGGCATGAAAGCAACAACTAAATATAGGTTTGTTGTAAATGCACTGTTAGTTTAAAGTCCTAGCCTGTGGTCCTACCCTTTTATGTTTAAAAAGCTTTTTCTTTATCGTGCATTTTTTCCTGTATGTCGAGCATTGACCTTGAAATGGCTGTATCTTTAAAAACCTGTATCTTAGCCTGTTGTCCTGTTCTTTCATAACCTGTGAACACTTAGCTCCATCTCATTTACAGTCTGCTAAAAACTTTCATTGGTCTTTCTAACTGTTACATAAATAATAGTGTGACCAGGGCTGACCCGCTGACGCGCCAAGCATTGGAGGACATCATTTCCTACAAAGGAGCATGGCACGAGACCAGTAACTTTGAACATGCTCTGTACAAACACCTCGGCTAAAAATTGGTTAGCAGGTTTATGAAACCCAAGATCTCATCTGAACTTGTCTGCTTATTGATTCTTTACAATATTGGCGAGATTGCTTCGTGATCCATGATTTGCGTGAGCGCTAAGTTATATCCAGTGTGGGAAATTTATACATGCTGTAGCAAAGCTTACAAGAAAGGTTGGTAAACGATTTTTGTAGACTATCTGCTGTATCTGCCTTCAGACCATAGCTGCAGTCTCTGACTACAGTAAAACACTGCAGTCGAAGCTGCCACAACTGCTGTACACATAAAGCCGCGTTGCCGATAAGTTGCCTATAATCTCATGGCCAAGTGGCATTGAAGGGTTAAATTTTAAAGACATTTTAAACATGCCTCCTTTTAACATCCTTTTAATCTGGAGTTAATCGTGGTTCTCATGTTGGCCACAAGAACTCAGCGGTAAGGTAATCTATGCTGACCATCAACGCTAAAATGATTTTTAGGAAAGTATTGTCTGCGGCTCCGCGCAAAAGGTGGGCGATACTCGGCTCTTGCACTGACTCGAGGCAGCCAAGAGCAGCGCTGTAGGTGCCAGTTTGTGGTCACTGATCTGACATATACGAAAACACAGTTTTAGGAAGCATGAATGCTTATTCAATGAATAACTCACAAATACATCATAAACAATTATTATAGTCCGGTTGTCGGGTCAGAAATATAATCATAATTTTAGTGAGAGTTGTTTTGACATCAGTCAGCGGTAAAGCAAAGAAAAAAAAATTAGTGATTATTAGTGGTTGAGTTATTAAACAAGAAACCACAAACTTTACCTATCACTTAAAAAAGCAACCTCTTTATATCATTGAGTTGTATTCTATCACTGCTCAGCAAATTTATGTGAACCCGCATTCAAAATAGCATTTGGTTCCAAAAACTTGGCTAGCAGGCCAAAATATTCTGTAGCCAATATTACTTGCTCTGAAGCTGAGTTTAAACTGAAAGGTTTTTAGGCGCATAGAATAATTTTTAAAAGATTTTGCATGATTTGGTGCTACATACCCGGAAAAAGAAAGAGGTGTTTACATTCTTAAAAAGGGGATCCAATATTTTACTTCTTGTTTAACTAGAGCAAGTAAGAAACAGTACAAATGCAGCAGTCTGGAAAATACTGAGTCAAAAGGAATGTACAAATTTTTTATACAAATATGCCCCTCCTCCTAATGCTCCTCCTCATGTCCCTCCTCCTCATGTCCCTCCTCCTCATGCCCTTCCTCCTCATGTCCCTCCTCCTCATGCCCCTCCTCCTCATGCCCCTCCTCCTCATGCCCCTCCTCCTCATGCCCTTCCTCCTAATGCCCCTCCTCATGCCCTTCCTCCTCATGCCTCTCCTCCTCATGCCCCTCCTCCTCATGCCCCTCCTCCTCATGCCCTTCCTTCTCATGCCTCCTTATTTCACACTGATAGGGAGCAATAAGAAATTAAAACAATATTGGAAAACATTCTTTGCTGTAAAAGTTCTAAAATAGAAGATTTGAATATTATAAGTCTATTTCTACTAAGGATGAGGTTTATAAGGGTAATGTTCTTAATATTGATTTAACTTAGTATGTATTTTAATCAATATTATATGATAGCGCTGCCTGTTTGTAGTTTTGTAGGAGCCGCATAGTCACGTACAATGCCTAAGGCTAACTACCTTAGGATAAGCTGTTCTTACTACCAGCGCCCATATCTGTCCATCGCAATACAAAACAAAGAAGTCTTCCCCTCTTATAGTGTGGAAGATAATCACTGACTGATTGTACCATATATATTATATATATGCCATATATAATATATATGGTATATATATATATAATATCTCAGCACTTTTTTATTATAAAAACTTTTAGATGAATTAAACTGTGTAGCACTATTGTGTTTGGATAGGAAAAGGCGTCTGCGTTGCATTGCATATCATCAAAGTGAAATTAGATGAGAGATTGATTTGTTTGCAGATGTTCATTTCATTAGCCAACATTATCCTCTATCTGAAACATAGTTTAAATGTTTTGAAGATGCAATATCATTCACTGTGTTTTTATGCTTCCAATGGGTTTTGAGTTACCCGCCCTCGCCGATTTTGCACTCTACCGTTTCGATGATGCCGGGTTGTGCTATCTTTCTAAGATTTGTGATGTATCCCTCAAAATAAAACTTGCTACAGTAAAGTGGCTTTCCCATCACGAGTCAAGCAGTTACACTAAAAAATTGTTGCTTTTTTATTCACATACGAGCAACCCATCCTTGATGTGTAAATGTTAATGTAAAGGCAGAAAGTCAAGTGGAAGCAATAGTGAGTAGCAGCAGAAAATTTTCGTTGCAGTGACTCATGTGGTTGCGCTCTGAATTTGCTATCTCTCCTTGGGAGAGCTTTGCTGAGTATTACCGATTCAAATCCATCAATGGTGAGCATTTCTACGGTATCAAAGTACTTTCATACTAATTTAGCCAAGTGACTTGGCATCAGATGCATTTGAATAATCTTCTGTTTTTGTGATTCAAAGTGAAAGCAACTCCGAAGCCAGCCAAAGCATGCAAGCGCAGTCATTGATTCAACAGGCTTATTAGAAGAGATATCCATGAGCGTGTGAGTGTGTACACAGTCACTATACTTACAGATAATCATGCAGGCATGGATTCTTGGACTCGTGATAGTAGGAGCGGTGCTGATTACAGTGGCAGCCATCTTGGCTAGTCTGCTGTTTTACTTCCGACACAGAAAAACCAAGAAGCGACTTGCGGAAGCCGAGGCTCTGTATGGCGCAAAGCAGCAAGCAGAAAACGCCAAAAAAGCCGGCAAATGGAATTTGAAAGACAGGCTAGTTAAGAGAAAGACGATAAGGTTCGTAAAACGATAAGGTTTGTTGAGATGCAAATCGCCAGTTTGCCATATTTTAAAATCTTTTTATATAACTTCAATTATATGTTTCGTAATTTTAAGTGTTCACTACAGCATGTTAGAATCTGCCAAATAGTTCTATGCAAATTGGTACAAAGGTAAATAGACCCAAACTCGTTAAAAAATGAATCGAAGATAAATATGCTGTTATGCATGTACATACTACAGCGATGGTAATTTTTTGATTAAATAAGACAACGTTTTGTGTTATTGTCATCAGTTCATTGCTCATCAGAGGCAGCATACCAATGAATAATGGTTTTCTAAAAATAGGCTTTTATACAAAAGTAAAACAACTTTAGGAACCATAAGTTATGTATAATATAGTAATTATAATAAGGTTACAATAAGTTGATTATCTGCTCAGATGTAGTTATAATAACATTCTGAAAGTAATAAACAAGTTTTTATGTAAAATTGTTAGAAAATAATAGCATTAAAGGTTTTTTTACTCAACAAAGCTTAGCATGCAGTGTAAAAATATTGAGATGTATTGTCTATAGCTAAATGGTGTATAACATTCCATATCCTTCCATCTGATCGTTGCTATGACCTTGAACTCTGTTGTCTCTTTATGTGTCTCGTTTAGCTGTTTATGAGCAAAGCTCTAAATTAGGAAGCTTTCTTGACAAGATCTGTTTAGTTTGAGCTCATCCTTTTATTAAAATAGTTTTTTTTATTTACTAAAAGTCCAAATGAAAAAATTACTACAAAAATACTTTTCGTTTAACGTTAAACTTGGAGATCAGTGAACAGGGTTTTGAATAAATTCGAAATAATATTAATAAAAAATAGAACAAAACATTAAACAGACAAGATAGTTTAAAAACTGTAAGTAAATCATTGAATTGAACCTTCTAGTAGAGGTCAAGGACAACATGAACATTTAGTCTCCATCTTGTGTCAAGGTCTAAAAGAACTTTGATACAAATGTGGAGCCAGTTGATTCAATGTGGTCATAAGTCAAGGACATAAGGTCATAATTCAAGGTCATAAGGTCATAAGTCAAGTGTAAATCAAAAACTACCTTGCATCAAACCACTATTATAGCTTATTAGAGAAATTACTGCTTGTTAAAACGTGGTAAGACAGAGTCAAAACTGTCAGCCCAGCAAGCTTTTAAGCCAAATAGTGTTGTCTTTTATCATGCACTGGAACTAAGAAATTAATGCTAAATTAAAACCGGCTGCTCGAGCAAAGCTGTGTTTGTGCTGTGTTGATTTGTAATCAAACTAAACAAGAGTTTATATTTGTCTTAGAACACTGCTGAGATTAAACTATAATTTTACTGTTTCATATTATTCACATAATTCTATTTGTTCTTATTATACAAAGCAGAATCTTTGCTGCCTTCAAGGTACAAAGTCTTTATATTTGCAAATGTAAAGATTAGATTTTGAAAAAAATTTTAATCAATATTTAAGTTAATTTGAAAATTTTCTTCTTGAAAATTTAAACTATTCCTTAGTTAAATTTCGTTTAAGACCTCTGTGTGTTTAATTAATATAGACTTACGCAGTCGTGCTGCAATGGAAATGTACAACTAAAACTCAACAAAAACTTGCTCCTGTTCGTATTTTAACAATAATTTATTTGTCCTCTCGTTCTCTCCTAATATCAGCTGTGTTCTTCTTTGCATATATAGCCATATTCCTACCGACTATGAGCGGAGACGGTATGGGCTTGTACGAGCCTGCTCCAAATCTAGAAGAACATCTAATCCTGCCGCCCTATTTACTACTTTGTCTTATCGGTATAATACTAGCTAAACGTTTTGTTGAACTCTGCGCCTTGCAGCATTCGAGCAGCTTGACATTTTAAGTTTACCTTAGCACACACCTGCTCTAATCTGTCAACAAAATGTTGTCTGTCACATTTTTCACATAAAGCTGGTTTGTAATATTCTAGCTAAAATTAAACTGCAAATAAAATGGATGAGATAATGGACAGGTTGATGAAGTAGAGAAGATTCCACCAAAATGAAAGATAGGTCATTCTGGCAAATTTTGATATTACTTCCGGAAGAATCTTTGTAAAATTTTCTTCAACTAAACACATGCATACCTGTAAAAGCAGTTGCGTGACTGTTTGTACTTTTTTGGCATATTTATAACTTTCAGATAAATGCCGGTGTTTTTAGTTAGTAAGTACTAGCAATGAAGGACACTGAAGTAAACAGACATTTTTATTTCAGCAAATCAATGTGCTCTTCTTGAAACTGATGGCCACAACTCTAACTCTTTTCTCTATAAACCGATTTA
Organism: Watersipora subatra; assembly: GCF_963576615.1. Lineage (NCBI taxonomy): Eukaryota > Metazoa > Bryozoa > Gymnolaemata > Cheilostomatida > Watersiporidae > Watersipora > Watersipora subatra. The sequence continues at coordinate 16,312,812 of NC_088718.1, forward strand.
AAGACTTGAAGACAGATTTGATTGTGACAGAAAGTAAAATTCGTAATTTTTGTCCCATTTTGTTTTTAAAATTTTAAAATTAATCCGTTGGTTGCCGATTTTATGCCATCTCTGATAGGCCGTGTTGTTTGGTAACAGAGGGTATACTGCCCAATCTAAAGCAACACCCAATTTTGTGTATTTCATTTCAATCTTTTTAATTTTAGCAATAATATTTAAAGGTTGACTTGCAACAAAATTCACATTTCAGTTATTTGATATGAAAAGATTCACCATGTCTTACTCTGTTGTGTTGTAGGTGCAAAATATGTAGAAATGTGATTACAAGCTCTTAAAAGCTCAAAACGAACAGAAAATTGCAGCCACACGAGACCGCCGTAGTTTGGATTCCCTTTCCAAAACGGCCCAAATGGGACGTAGTTGTGAGAGATGGTTTCTGTTTACACTTTCATGCAACCTTATTCATCGAAATATTTTCACAAATATACTTCACGCATTCAATAAAACTATGTCTATTGTTCTTACGCGTCTATTTTATCGTTATTGTAATGCTGTCACTTTTAGCAGTGATATCTTATAACTCACCATAAAAATTTGTTTAATTTTTTAACCTTAGCTCGAATGAGTACATATCATTGTCTGATAATCATGATGAGCCTGTTGGTCACCTGTGATAATCGAAAAGTGCTGCAAAAATTATTTGCAAAGTATTGGGTCACATGATCAGATTCCGACTTGACGATTAGATCAAGCCGAAACAAAACTGTAAAGTAGCGAGCATCTACATTTGATACGAAATCTTCGGTAAACCCAAAGTGTTTGTCATAAACTAGTGCTACGATAAGTTTTACATTGAGCTTTTTATTGGCTTTTCAATTCACGTGAGAACATCACGTGACAAGAGAAAAACCAAATTTCATGGCTACGTCATCAAAATAAAGAGATTCCAATCTACGGTGGCTTTTCGTTTTTGAGCTTTTAAGAGCTTTTAATCACATTTCCACATATTTGTCACTTACAACACAACAGAGTAAGACATGGTGAATCTTTTGATACCAAATAACTGTAATGTGAATTTTATTGCAAGTCAATCTTTAAATGCCTCGATTTCATAGGCTGCAAAAAACGGCAACACTTTCTACTGTGCCGTCCAATTTGTATAAAAAAGAAACATTACTGTTTTTCAATACCAATTTTATGTTTGCTGGTTGGTTTCCTATTTAGTTATCACACAGATCCCTGACAGCACAATTGGTTCCTAGTGCTGCATGTACTCTATTCTGTTTGGTTGCTGACTGCTGCCACAAAAGATGGCGATTATAATTTATTGATTTTGTATTAATTTGCACCAGAATTGAAATCTGGATGATATTCTGTTGCAGGGTGCCAACAGTAGGCCCGTAAGCTCACTTCCTTGTGATCCTTATTATATAACACGACCTTGACCTTATTACAACTTAATCATTGTAGCTGTATAGAGAGAACCTGCTTGCTTTATGAAACTAGCCTTAGCATGAAAACTAAATTTGTTGCTATGGTGGTGGGCTTGGCTATAACATTTCATTTAACAGTGTTTCCTGTTTCTCGCAATATGATCTTGATTTATTGTTGGTAGTAGTTAGATTAGCTGATTATCACACTTGTGACTTTACAAGTATATAGACCATAGAGTTGTTTCACCCAGACATGTACATAGACATAGAATTATGTGTGTACAGTAGGTTTGATTAATTTTATCAATACTTGATTGTTTACGTTGTGAGAAAATAAAAAGTTTTAAAAATTTCTTTCCTAACTTCAGAAACAATTGAAAAAAACATATTTTGTACGCATTTTCATTTATTTTTAACTATTCTGTCAGTAAATCACATTTAGTTGCTAATTTGATTTACCAAATTTATTGCTAAGATTATAAATACTAAAATAAAGGCTTTCCAAATGTTTTGAAAACATCAAGCTCATATATGCGAACGTTATAGTCTCATTTAAATGTTACAAACCAGATCGAAAATCTGGAAAGCTGTTGACTATTCACTGAGTTTCTCTCAAAGCAATGTATTTACAGTAAAGGCTGACCATGAGTGAACAAATTGACCAATCAAAATATAATTAAGTAGTCATTGGCAGCCTTTGGAATCGTGTCGGGCAACAGAACTAAACTGTGTTTTTTGACTATTTAACATTCTGAGCGTCTATAGTTGTCAAAATGCTAAAATTAAATTCAATCCATCCTATTAAAAACTACCTTATATAAATTCCATTATATAAAACACAGGTTTGTGTCACCAGCCCGTCAAGCGGAAATACGAACTGAAGCTGTTCAACCCGATGTTCATAAAGCAAGTTATAATATTAATCGGCAGCTAGGTGGATACGGCAGCGCTGACCCACAAAAGGTATCAATATCTGCGTCATACTTCGGAATGTGTTCAAAAATAATATTTGAAGGCTACAACTGACAAATAATAACTTTAACCTTGACCTTTGGCCTCAACTTTCAACTTGAGCTCAAACTAATAATCTTGCAAAATGGAGCAATTATGGTACTTGGTAAAAACTATCACATATGTATTATTAACTATTTATAAAACAAAATTATGAAATGTAAAAGAGTTAGGAGATCGAAGAGGTCAAGCCTTGATTCTTTAGGAGAATTTAAGAGTCATCTACTCAATGTATAGATAATTCCAACTTATGGCATACCGCTTGTTATCTGATTTAGGAACCATTGTTACATGTTGGGAGTGGCTCAGCAACTGCAGATTCTGATGATTTCGGAGGAGTCGACGTGTCTCAGTACCGATCTTTACTCAACTATAGACTAGAGAATGCTGACGAATACACACAGCCTCCAACCAATAGAGACAAGGTTAGCGTTCGGTGATAAGACTGAAATTAAATAAATTAATTTGAATTATTACAATTCTTGTAATAATTGAAGGTGGCGTTATTATTATTACTATTATTATCATTATCATTACTATTATTATTATTATAGATATAACATATGACACTCATGTCATCACCTCTGTTATAAAATTATAAAAAGGTAATTAAATAGATTAACGTGGCTCCAGCATGGCTGCCAATATGAACAAATTCATGCATTGTCTCGTAAGTTCTGCACTGTCTAGTAATATCAAAATTTGTTTCCGAGTTTTTATTTTGTTTTGCTTCATCTTTAACTATTTTTAAAAATAAAAAAAATAAAAAATAGTTAAAAATAAAAGTAACACAAAATCTTTTCAGAGCCTCCTGTTGACCTGTTGACCTCCTGCTGACCACAATGCCATTCACAAACTTTTTATATTTCTCTGTACTGTAAGCTTTAAGCACGTTTTTTTGTTTTACCATAACATAAATGAATAATAAGCAAACAAAAAAGAGTGTAACTCTTTATTATTATAAATAATAAAGTTTTTGCAATAATAAATGTCTTTGTTTTCCCAAAGCATGAGTTACGGTTATTTTTTATTATAAATAATAATAATAATAATCCTACGATCAAACACGAGCGGAGCGATGGTTTGGGAGATTTATGATTAATGCATATGTGCACACAACTCACAAAAATTATTCATCTACAGCCGTCGCAAATTCTTGTACTGAAATCTCATCAACGAATTCAACCATTTTTCAATGGAGTCGTTTAAGTATAATAACCATTAACCATACAAAACACATATGAACCTATTTAAATATGTTACCAAGTTTTTATTATTCGTAAAAAATTTCCTAAACCTCACCCATCTGATCGGATGATACATAAATAAAAAGATTAATTCGGCCTGAAGCCGTTATTAAAACTTGACAAGCCTTATTTTTATCAAAATTAAGACCGGCAGACAAAACACCGAGCGACAGAGAATAGAACCATCAAGTCATGCGCATTTCACACAAAAAACGTGCACATTTCACCAGTCTATAGCATTGTCCAATTGCCGAAGGTTTCTGTAATTAACGTAGAAGTACTAAAAAGCAATAGTTTCTTTTTTGCCGATTTCAAAGTAACTGACATTTTGGACACTTATGAGTACTTTGGTATTCCAACTGATGTCCAAAGCCGTGAAAGTAAAGGAAATGACGATGTTTTTTTTTAACGATTCTCGTGAGATTATTACAATATTTAATTATAAGAATAATTATTCGATTTTATAAAATTTAATTATAATAATAATTATTCAATTTTATAAGGTTTAATTATAAGAATAAGAATTCGAATTTACAAGATCGGAGTATATAATGACTGATGTTGGGCAATATGTTACTGTTATTATTTTTTCTAAATAGTTTTGTTAAATAAATTTTCTAAAAATCTAAATAAATATTACAACATCTTGATATTGTTAGCTATGACGTTTTGAAATGTAAACAAAATTGTACATTGGTTTGCTATTATTACTGTATTACTATATTAATAATATTGGTTATTCTAATAATATCAGTGCATTTTACTTCTAATATTGCATTTCTCCCACTGCAGGGGAGAGATATAAACATATAATCTTTTTCTTTCATCATTGCTGTTTGTTGTACATAATAACACCCAGTACATTACAGCTACCATTGCAGTTATCCTATTGCACTGCAGTGCCATTTGACTGCTAATACCGTAAGTCCACATGCTGAGGCCGCGCGGCTTGTGCTCAAAAACAGATGACTAACTAAGGAAAAATAATTCTCGAACAAGCCGTCTGTGATATCTAGCCGGCCTTACCAACAAGCCGCATATGCCCACAGACCGCGGCTAAAAACTGAGGTTTTGTCATCTTTGACCCCTTTGGGAGCGAGTGTTGAGACAAGCTCGCTATACCCCCATCCTCTTGAATAAGAAAACAGGCTACATCAGTCCATGTGAAAAGAATTTTCTTTTACTTCCAAGCTCGAATTAAAATTTTTGAACCCTTGCATCAAGAACTTACTTGCCATGTCTCAGCTAGATTTTTATTGTGCTGTTAGAGGGCTTCACGTTTATGGAAATATGCCGATCAAGAATGAAAAGGTGTTAATAACCTATGACTGTTGTGAGTTAAACATACCTCATCATCTTCATAGATAGAAGTTTCATTTGGAATTTGAATTTATTTAAAAAAAATACAAAAAAACACCCAAGAAATTTAATGTGACAAATTCAAACTAAATAAAATTTTTACTGATAATTAGAATAAGATTGTGAGGTTAGCTTATCCGGTTTACCTCTGTCTGTCATTCGGCTGAAAGAAAAAAAAATCCCATATTTCAATGAAAATTAGAAGAAAAAGACATACCGGTGATAATATGGTGAAATATAAATTAAATAAATTTTCGAAAAACAATTTGGTCATTTTGCAGTTGAGAAACATATTCTTCTTTAGTCTAAAGTATTCCATAAACATGACATTGAAAATAAATTATTAGGTCGCCAAAACCCGCGTACATAAAAGTGTATCATGAATGCGATTTTATGGTTATAACGCGAAAGCTGAGCAGAAACCGCATTTATCGAGAAGCCGCCCTGAGCCACACATAAGTTTTAAAAAAATGGCTTTAGCCGTGGTCTATTACCTTGAACCAGAAGCCGCGCCCAACGACAAGCCGCGCGGCTTGAGCATGAAGACTTACGGTATTGCATTTCTCAACCATCAGTACCCTTTCTTTTTTCCAATATCACTTTGGTCTTGCGCTGTATGACAGGGGATTATCTAGTGATAATAATGATAGTGATTATTATTCTTATCAAGCATGAGGTTAGCTGTAGTTAGTAAGTGGAGGTAGTTAGTTTAGCTGCAAAAATCTGCAAAGAAAATGATCAGAAAATTCATCTTCGAGTTTTGAAATAACTGTTACACTTAAAACTCTGAATGGAGAATAAATGCATGTTTACACCTGCTTGTAGAGAATAAATATATATTAGTACTCTGGCAGTCCCTGCGAGCTGTGAGAGATCATCCTGTGTAATAAGTATGTGCATAATTATTCATTAATGTAATAAGTAGGTGCATAATTATTCATTAATGTAATAAGTATGTGCAAAATTATTCATTAATGTAATAAGTATGTGCATAATTATTCATTAATGTAATAAGTATGTGCATAATTATTCATTAATGTAATAAGTATGTGCATAATTATTCATTAATGTAATAAGTATGTGCATAATTATTCATTAATGTAGTAAAGTGATCGAGTGGTTCAGAGAGAACATCTGAGTTTGATTCTCATGCAAAGTAATCTTTTTCCTACTCTTAGCATGGCTTTGAGCAGACGGATAGACACGGCTCTTATTATAGTGAAGAATGCCCGGTATTGTACGAGTAATAGCATAGTTACCTAATTAATGATATTGAGTAAACTTACCTAGAGAGCTCGATCTTTACTAAAATCTTTATTAAAACAATACCAGTGTTTTTGGACCAGCTTAAAAATTATTATGAGTAAAGGTTTTTAGTGCTAGTTATTAACCTCAAGCAAGCGCTTCAAGTACGAGTATCTTAACCAATATATCGACTACTTGCCCAATAAATCCATTGTATTCCGTAACTTCATATCATAAAGAAAATGTTTTGTGCAGGTCAGATGAATTTAAAAAAATAAAACACTTATTAAAGCTTTAGCTGTAAATGTGAAACAATTAGCAATTAATAGCTAAATTAAGTCGGTTTTGCTACGATTTCAATAAAAGATGATTCGGTAATGATACAATTAATACAAACTGAGAAAACAATAAAAATCCTGAATACATTGAACTAATATTAAATAACAATTCGTGCATAGAAGTAAGTGTATGAAAATGGTTACTGTTCTACCAGAAGCTATCCATCCAAACTTTGAATACGACGATACTGGTACAAATGTAAAAGTGAGATCGTACTGTCTTCGTCTGACTGAACGGAGAAAGGATGTTGAGGCTCTTCCTACGGAGATAATATAATTGTCCGCGGGAAAATAATTGGCCTTGACCCCAGATATTGTAATCAAACCTTACGAAAAATATTTCTTAACAGAGTCATCGTAATGACCTCAATCCCCAAAATAATTAGCGTTTGCATACTTATAGGGAATATAATAGCGTAAGTGATCGAGATCCCATATGCAGCTCAGTAGTAGGGCGCTTGAATAAAAGATTTGCCAATGCATTCATCGTGAGTTCAAACCCATCAGATCACAGAATTTTAACTCCAAGATTTCAAAAGTTGTAGCTGGAATGAAATACATACGATCAACTTAAAAAAATATATAGATAGAAGAAAGATACAGATTCACCCCTGCTTGTAACTTATCACAAATACTTCTTCATTCTAACAAAAGAGCATCTGCGCACACCCTACACATAGATTCTACATGCCTTTATACTTCATTAGTGATAGACAGTCAAAACAGAAAAACATATAGTAAATTTTACTATTACAATAATTAGCTATCTGATTTATTTATTTAGTGTTTGTAAAAATTGAAGCAAAAAGCTTTAGCCATTACAGCTTTTGAGTCAACATATCTTTTTGTCCCACACAGATTTATTATGACATACTCGGTGAGTTCAGCCCTCTCACCAGTTTAGGACTATGTTTAAGTCAGCTGTACAATTTATATAAAAACAATGTTTTTAGACAGATAATTGACTGTTTTTTGTAGGTATAATGAGTTTGAAACGTAAAAGATTAACCAAAATATAAATAAAGAATACAAGAAGAATTCCGAGGGTTGTCTCCTTGTTGCACAGTTAACTAATTTACAGCATGCATATTTTTGTCTGATCAGGGAACTATTGTAATTTGGTGGGAGTGGCTCAGCAGTTATAAATTTTCCTTCGTAATTTTGACACAAAAAAACATGCATTGCAGAAAGCAGCTGTTGGACAAGACTTTTGTTGACAATATGCCCTTGTTTCTCCCCTTGTTAATTGAAAGATTTCATACTCTGTGCGACTTAGTTGGTCATTAGTTACAGTAAAATATTTTCTTAACTTCTTAAAAAACTCAGCATCATTTCGTTTCATCTGCTGACAATCTTTCCCTCTGTTTCTCTACATGCAAAAGCTTGACCAACATTTTTTACTTTGCTTCTCATGAATTACTTTTTAATTTCTGCAGAGTCTGGGCTCAATACTCTTTGCTCTGAAGTATGATTTTGATAACCAAAATCTTGAGCTAAGAATAGTGCGATGTTGGAACCTGTTAGCCAAAGATCTTAGAGGCACCAGCGATCCATATGTCAAGGCCATCATTACTCCAGGCAGTAAGAAATACTTCCTGGAAACAAAAAAGAAAATGAGAAATTTGAACCCGGTTTGGAAAGAAACATTCCAGTTTCAAGGTTGGTGAGATTAGTTACATTAAAGTTCAGAATACTTTAAAGTTGTCTACACATGGGCGTATGCATAAAACTAATTTTCAAAACATTAAATTAAAATATTTTACTTCATGCTGTTGTTTTCTAGTAGAAATCCTGATTTGGTTTAAACAAGATTTTTTTTATAATACCTGATTTATTGATATAAACTCAACAAAAAATGTATTTGGTAAAGTTGAAAATTTATTATGCATTAAAAATAACCTAGTTTGTGGAATGCGGCAAAGTTAATTTTCGATTTATATTTTTTTATGATATGATTCTCTACTTTGTTAAAATCATTGTAAGAATACCTGGTGTAAACTAGAAGTCGAGACAAATAGTGAGGTCAACATTGACAAGGGATGTTTTATGATATATATATATACATATATATATATATATAGATATATATATATATATGTTACTTTATTTGTTACTTTATGCTATACTTTATTGCCAAATTTATGTTACATACATAGTTTTGGCATTAAACAGAAATAATTTCATTCCAAACAGAAATGTTCATCTAAATTTATGTCATAAAAAACCATTAAAAAAGCAACAGTTAGCCAATGAAATTAAACAAAGGGTTTAACATATAGCGTTTAAAATACCTTTCTCTGCTAAAATATTGAATATTAGGTAGAAGATTGTTAAAGCAGTTACCAATGATATTTTCAAAATATTCGTAAGATGTTGTATGCAATTTGTTCATATCACGGTGAAATTAGTTGAAACCTGTAACTGTTATATAAAAAACAAGGACACGAACCATGAAAGATCTTGAAGCCTTTATAAAACATAAAATAAACATTAAGTGTAGACAGAAAAACACTCATATTCCTTGTAACAAGATAATGCCAGTCTTATCGAGGTAGCAACTATTTGCTGTTCACCCACCAGAATATCAATTTTATGAAAGACTAGCTGTGCTATCCGGAGTTGCCCCGGTATTAAAAATCAGCTTATAAACAATGAAAGGTGGTGAGAGTTGCCTGCCACTTGTTAATAGTCTGGCACATTGCCAATGCATAATTTTAGTAAGCATGCTAATAAGAGCTACCCTGTTGGTGACGTTAGGCAATCACCCTGCGTAGTACGCAAAGCCGTCGCGTATCAGCTCCCATATAGCGACATACATGTATATGGCTTGTAAAGTGATCAAGTTCATGTGGCTGAGTTGGTACGGTGTCTGACTGGTGAACCGCAGAGTCTGAGTTCAAAACTGCTGCGATATGGAATCGTTATTCCAAAATTGCTCTAGCTGGACAATCAACACGACGAATACACAAACTTTGAGAAATATATATAGATTTGCCAATACATCTAGCGTAATACGATGCATTTGGGTATTTATTTGTATTTGTTATCTAATTCTTTAAATGCATATGTTATAGAGGTTTAAAGAAAAGTCAGTAACCTATAGGCAAGGTTGAGCAGATATTAATTGTTTTCATATCACAATAGACCGCCCGATAAACAAAGGCTAGAAACCTGGTTGAAGGGTTATTGCTAGGACTCCCCAAGATAGTTAGACTCAGACTAGAATAAGTGTGTTCAGTTTAGCCAGCTGAAAAAATACAAAACTAGACATGCCGAGGCATCAATAAAGTTTCCTGTTTCATTGGGTGTTTAGCTTCCTGTTTCATTGGGTGTTTAGCTTCCTGTTTTATTGGGTGTTTAGCTTCAGTGGCGGATATTTCTTCAATTCTAACTCAACCTGCATGTACGCAGTACATATTACATTGCAATATACTTGCAACAAAGATTATAAATGTTTTTTTACAAGAAGTGAAATTTCTTTTCACCTTTTAGTTTTTACAGAAAAAATGAGCAATGTTTGTACCAGCTAGATTTAAATGTAACATGTACTACATACAACCTTCTTAGAGTTAAATGTAACATGTACTACATACAACCTTCTTAGAGTTAAGAAATAGCCGACACTAAAGCTAAACAACCAACGAAACTGAATAAATTTTATTGATGTGTCAGACTGTCTAGTTTTCTCTATTTGCAGTGAATTGAGCATATTGATAGCCATACCTTGACATACGAGTTTAATGTGTTCTGAGACCTTGTATGTCAATTCTTTCATATCTTAAATCTATTTTTTCTATATAAAATAAATAAAAAGTTAATTCATTCTTTGTAAAACCACCTATAATAGGATATTAAGATGGGAAAACATATTTTTAGTCGTACTAATTCATCACTGATGCTCACAAAGTAACAAATACTTGTTAAGTGGTTATGATCTGCAACTAGTTGTGGCATTATTGTATTATAATGTAATGTGTGGATATATCAACTTTGAGACAGACATTAGCAGTCATTGTGGTGTTAGGGAGAATTCACGACAACACGCTCGGTACGCTACACTTTTGTGACACTATGTAACATAGCCAACTTTAAATTAACAATATTAATGTAGCTGTTTTAATCTTACACTACCCTTAGTTCTAATTTTGCCTTTGTTTTAATTTTGATACCTTTTTTGCCTAGCGTCTACATTCACTTTTAGCCTTTAAAAAGTTTTTGAACTTGACCCAATGAGAAAGACCAAACGATGCTGTTCTTGTAAGACCCCTGTTGCATACTCATCCCCCTATCGGCTGTATCGAGAATCATCTCGTATGTTTGTATCTCAAATTTATCTCGTATCTCAAGGTTAAAATTTGCTCAGAATTTTCCTGGTATCTCAAATTTTTGGTATGTTGGGACACTCATATGACAAGGTGAGACCATAATACATGTTTTGGGCAATGATGTGACTCAGCAACCCAATGTACAATCAAATGTCTATATATGAATTTATTCATATGTTAAAATCACCACATGTTGAAGCAAATATAATAATAAGAATGCAATAAAATGTATTCCAAAACCAAAAAATTCTTTGCAGGTTTATGCATATAATGTTAAAACGTATGTATTATATAAAACCAGGTGAAAAACAAAACTATAATTATGTCAAAAGCTATGTTTATAAAATTAATACTCTGTACTAGTTTGTTAATAAATATTAATTTGTTAATCATTTTTAGATTTTTAAGTTTTATTTTGAACCTGTTATCATTTCACTTTTACATGTATGTACAAAACTGGTGTGTTTTTTGAAACCAAAGGTTGCATGTTTAAATTTTGATTCACATGCTGAAAAATTTGTGTAAAGGTAATTACAAGCAGAGATTTCAATATACTACATGTATGTACATGTATATACATGTACATTATTGTAGGTTTTCCACTCGCCAAGCTGGAGAACAAGTCACTAGTCTTACAGGTTCTAGACTTTGACATGCTGTCTAAAGATGATCCAATAGGAGAGGTCGAACTACAGCTCGGCAGCGTAAACTTTTATGAGCCAAACATATTTCATCTTTACCTGAGTCCTTGCACTGGAGACCGGGTAAGGGCCCTTACTATAGACCCCAACAGTACGTACATAGTATCTCAGTCTATTTTATACATAAAAAAGAATCTTAAAACCATGTCTTTTATTTTTTTCTGCGTGTTTTATTTCTGAAGTGTTTCAAATGTCAGTTCGGTGAACTAATAAAATAGCAGTAGGCATGTGCTAAAATAGTTTTAGTGCAGCTGTCAAAAATGATTCGATTGGGTCTGGTTCGGCTTTTTGAGATCGTAACAGACATTCCTTATTTAAACTTAATGCTTTTTGATTTTTGATGAGTTCAAATTTCAAGGCTGAAAAGAAACACAGAAAATACAGACCAGAAAACTTGTCAGCATCGACGTAGAAAAGTTTTTTAAATTTGCAATCTGTGAGGTTTACTCTACATGTACATTAAAGGTAAAATGGCCAACTTTTCCGACTCTAGGCAGTCTTCTGCCTGCTGCTCAAGCATTTCTCCATATAAGGGTAGGTAAACAAACCTTATTTTTTAGTGCAGTGAAATTTTGAGACCGCATGTCTTTAGAATATTAAAACAAGTTTACGGCAAACAAAAACGTTTAAGTTGAATTGTAATAAATTTGGCTGACTTTTTAAGTACTACAACGTAACAGGCAGTGATGCACAATAGATAAATAGGTATGAACTCTACTATTTCTGGTCAATGCTGTCCAAGGCAAATTAGACTATGAGGTAAATGATAAAGATTAATGAAGTAAACTTATGCATATTAGAAGGAAAGACTATTATTGCGTAACACTGTTTTATAATGTGGATTGGCAAGGTGTTGGTGTTTGGTATAAGGTGTTGTGAAATGTAACGAATAATTATTAATTAATATTATATTTTTAATGTATGAAAGTCATCAACTCTCTAGTAATGTGTATGAAACGAACTAGGTTTAACAACAATGAATTATATTTGCTTGTTTCCTGTATCAATATTAGAAAATATTATATATACATTGTAAACACATGAACTACATAAATTATTTTGTTATTCCAATTTAAACTGAAATCTAAAAAAAAATGTGGTAAGACAAGCTGTAATTATATTTAACTGTTAGACACCTGTAAAACTGCACCTTTTCATTCTCATTCCTAAGAGCAGGTAACAAAATAACGCTCTGTCAACCTGGCATAAGCATTTTTAGTTTTTCAAGTTAATTATACAATAAAAAAACATTACGAAGCATTGGGGAGCATAAGAGAAAAGCAAATATAATTTATCAACTTTGACATGTTACTGCAAAAATAAGTTTGTCAGCTAGTGAGGCAGTTATTTGGTTACATAGCTACAACACAACGTCAAATTATATTTCTTATAGAACTGCTGTTACTAGTGCACAAGTCTAGTGATCTACTAATAATAATTGCGTAAAAATTATTCCTAGTCAAAACAACAGACATTGATTTGACGCGGTTTAACTTGAATTGAGCCACAACACAGAACGGTAGAACACAAAAATCACCGAAAATAAAAATTAAGAAATTCTAAACTTTTGTTGCCATGAAAATGCAATTGTAGAAAAATTACAAAAGCTGTATTCCTTGCAAATTCATAAATATAACTTACTATCTCGCGGCACAAATCTCTATCGAGGGGAATGTATGACTAACCTTGTACAACTAAAATCCATAATAGCAAATGCTTTTCAATGTGGCATTCCTTAAAAGATGCTTGCATGTTCTCTACGTATATACAATACGTGTATACCGGTGTATACAATAACGGTGCATATGATACCGATGTATACGATAACGGTGTATACAATACCGGTGTATACAATACCGGTGTATACAATACCGGTGTATACGATACCGGTGTATACAATACCGATGAGGTATTTGGATTTTAATCGTGTACCCTTCAAAGTTGCAACAGAAATATGAGAGTTTATGTCTTGTTTGAGGCGTACAAAGGTATCAATGTAACCAATTTTGGTTACATTGATATTAGCTAAGCAGATGTTAATGCATCATTAAAAACTGTAACCTGAGTTTTCGTGAATATTCTGATGTTTTTAGGAGATAATCAGATTTTTTGTATAACAAATGCTTTCGTTATTTGCCTTTTCGTTAAAAGGATTTATTGGATTCATTCACAGGTTATCAGTGGAGTAATTACAGTGTTGTGCGCACAACTCTCAAATCTATAGTTAAAAGATGACTTTAGATTTATGGATAAGCTTAGAGCTAAACAAAGACTGCTCATACAACAGATATTCTTAACAGATTACTAATCGTTACTAAATGTCGTAAAATTTTCTCAACAGATAATTTTACGACATTTAGTAACATTAACTTTTTTAGAGTACGAGAATAGAGGTATAAACGCGTAGAGAATCCATTCCAAACATTCTCTACTTCTTAACTTTGCATAAATTCTAGTTTAAGAATAAATCATAGATTTTAAAAATTTGCATTAAGCCTTTTGCTATTAAAATCCTATTTATTAAATTTGCTGTGTAAAAAGCTTCTCAGCTGTCCAGTTAGAAGTACTAATTATGTTTATAATCACTAAGGTTTAGCCTGAGAAGTATTTGTTTCATAGGATTAATTATCAAATTTGTTTTTTTGCAGAAAGGAATTGATGGATCTCAGGCACGGTTGCATTGTTTGCTATATTATTTGTGCGATGTATATTTATTTAATCAGTGTGCTGACTTGCATAATTATCTTCTATCTTTGAGACGACAACTTCTTCACTCAAAACAAAGCATTCCTCCGGTTAAAGTTTCTGTACTTTAAAAATGTATAGTTGTAAAAATAAATATTATTTTAAACCAGTCAACAGCAAAAAAAAGCATTCCAAGATATCTTGTTGCATCCGATTATAAAAATCTTTTTCAGCCCTTATTATGTAGTGATAAGTTTTGCTTTATAAAAGATGTCTTTGCAAAGAAATTGCATGGGCTATTTCAACCTGTTGCATTTGAATGTCACTGTAAAGCACTCATTTATTTGTGTCATTAGAGCCTATATAAACAAATTACATTAACAGATTAAGTAACTTGAAGCAAATGAAATATTTAATCTGTTCTATTGTATTCTTCTGGCTTGTATGTCGCGTAATGCATGCACTCCGACTCTATAATTGTGTAAAATTCGCATGAATTGCGTCTCTGAATTCCATTGAATACTCGATGTCTGTCTAATGAATCAATGCTTATGTCATGACTTGACACAGAGTTATGACAACTTCTACAGGTGCTCTGCCAAATCGTTGTTTTACATATTGCAGTGTACATAGGTTCTCATAGTAAGTCTGGACTAAACAAAGGCTGGCTAATGACTCCACCCTCTCGGTGCAAAGTGTTTCTCATGCTATCTAGTTATTGACTAACTCACAGCGAGGTGGAGGGAGCGCATTAGCTTGCCTTAACATTCTTCATGCTTAGCTTGAACTTTTGAGTAGTTTTAGAATTTCCTTCCTGCTCTGATTCAAAACTAATCAATCAGTCCAGGATATTCCATCAAAACAAATATATTAGAGAAACATGTTTAGACATGAATATTCTAACACCCAAAAGATTAATAATGTTATTAACAAAATTTAAAAAAGAATATAAAAAATCTTATAACTTGCAATGAAGTCGGGTTTCTCAAAATTTTGATTCATCAATTGAATATATTGGACTGTCTTCTGCATTCTTTTTAGAATAAGGCTATTTACAGAGATTTTTTAGTTTAATCAAAACTATGGTATATATGGTCTTTCATATAAAAAAATTTCCGGTTCAAATATTCACAATTAAAATATGAGCGAAATATTTTTTTGCTATTAAAACCCTCCCTAAGCTGAGATTTCAAAAGATATACAAGATATGCGCACATATACATCTATAACTTGTACATGTACATGATGTAGATATAAAACATGGGCATTAACAACATGTAAATGGGCATGTACATGTCCATGTTGTAAATGCACATGTACATGTATAACTTGTACATGCACATGTACATGTATAACTTGTACATGCACATGTTGTACATGTAAAACATGGGCGTTTACAACATGTACATGTTCATGTATAGCATGTACATGTACATGTACATGTTGTACATGCACATGTACATGTATAACATGTGCATGTATATGGAAAGCAGCAAACTTTGGTTAGAATTGCTTGTAAAAGAACTGATTGAGTGCTTCTACTTGCTCCACAAGGAAACTATACACTTGAGGGCTAAGCAATACAGGCCAGTGTACATATTTTCCAAACGCATAACGATACAGTCAAGAAGGCGCATACAATTAACTGCATAGAATAAGACTTCCAGGTGCTTGTCGGTGATCGCCACTGCATGGTCGACTCGGCAGCCGACCTAAAGTATCACCAGAGGCTGTCGTGTGCCGAGTTGTGGCTCGGCTCTTGTCGTGGCATCGGTCGCTTAAGGGTCAGCTTCTTTCATGGGTCAGGCTCTGACCTCGGCAATCCGTCACCACAAAAAGCCAATTATAAACCTTCTATATACAGCATGATATGCTCATTTACATTTGTCTACTGTTCAAATCATGCAGTTAAGATCAGTAATTTCTCTTCTAATGGGAATATTTTGTCATAAGCATGAATTTAGTAAAAAGTCAATGAGAGATCGGTATACTTTCAGCGAGGGTTGGGGGAGCTGATGGTATCACTCAGCTACAACGATGTCACCAATCACCTTACAGTCATAATAGTCAAGGCAAGAAATCTCAAAGCCAAAGACATCAATGGCCTTTCTGGTATGACTGTCATATTTGGTGTATCTTTTGAATATAATTAGTAGCTCTAAGATGTAGCTCTCACAACATCTAAATTCATTTTTTGGCAACATCGGTGGTAGGAAAGGTTGATAGCCATAATTGAAAAACTTAACATTTGTCTTAATCATCATAAACAGCGCACTTCATTTTTATTGAAAGTTTTTCACAATTTTGTTAGTTAAGGTTTCAAATTTAGTGGTAAGTAGCGACTAGTGGTTAGTAGCGACTAGTAGTTAGTAGCGACTAGTAGTTAGTAGCGACTAGTGGTTAGTAGCGACTAGTGTTTAGTAGAGACTAGTGGTTAGTAGCGACTAGTAGTTAGTAGTGACTAGTGGTTAGTAGCGACTAGTAGTTAGTAGCGACTAGTAGTTAGTAGCGACTAGTGGTTAGTAGCGACTAGTGTTTAGTAGAGACTAGTAGTTAGTAGCGATTAGTGGTTAGTAGCGACTAGTGGTTAGTAGTGACTAGTGGTTAGTAGCAACTAGTGGTTAGTAGCGACTAGTGGTTAGTAGAGACTAGTGGTTAGTAGCGACTAGTGGTTAGTAGCGACTAGTGGTTAGTAGCGACTAGTGGTTAGTAGCGATTAGTGGTTAGTAGCGACTAGTGGTTAGTAACGATTAGTGGTTGGTAGCGACTAGTGGTTAGTAGCGAATAGTAGTTAGTAGCGACTAGTGATTAGTAGCGACTAGTGGTTAGTAGCGACAAGTGGTTTGTAGTGACTAGTGGTTAGTAGCGACTAGTGGTTAGTAGCGACTAGTGGTTAGTAGCAACTAGTGGTTAGTAGCGACTAGTGATTAGTAGCGACTAGTGATTAGTAGCGACTAGTGGTTAATAGCGACTAGTGGTTAGTAGCAACTGTTAGCAGTTAGCAGCCAAAATTGGAATCGTACTAAAACTTCAAACGATGTTAATAAAGCGAAAAAGGTTATAAAACTAATTCATATGATTTGCTCACACTGACAAAAATATCAACATTGTTCTGAGTGTTCCTGAAAAGCAAAACCTTTCAGAATGACTAAACGACATCTCAACAGTCCAGTTTCAAATGGTCATTGGGGTCTCAAGAACAAACTTGTACGCAGTTACAAAAATAAGGAAACTATAAAATTCCTGAAGCTGTTATCAAAATCAAGACCAATGTCAGAATGGCCGACTTAGTTCTATAGCCAAGTCGAGGACTTCTTTAAAAAACTAGGAATTCACAAACCTCTACTTCCTTTTATCGAAGTCGTGTATAAACCTGTCATCTACATATTAATGGTGAGCTAATCTTTACTCACGTTAAACAGGAAATTTTTATATCGGTGCCAGTGTCTGACAACTCCCTTTTTCTTTGATACACAAAAATAGAACGGCAAGCACCAGAGCAAACTTATTCTTGAAGTATGTAGTTGTTACAATCACAAAAACTGTTAAAACTGCTAAAAGTTGACTAGCTGTATATAGCTATGTTTGCATAAATTGTTTTCTGTTAAAGGTTGTTCCCAAACCATCCTTCCATGTTTTTTCGATTTTCTCTTTAAACCTTACCTCTTCTTGTTCCTCGACAATCATATGCAGCCCTGATAACAGTACTATTTGCTATACCTTGTAGATCCGTATGTAAAAATACACTTACTCTACCAGAATCAGCGAATAGAAAAACGTAAGACTGAGATCCACATGAAAGACCTGAATCCTACTTTCAATGAATCATTTGAATTCATAGTAGAGCGATCTAGGATAAAGGATAGCGGTCTACATATAATCGTCAATGATTACGACAAATGGGGAAAGAATGAATTGATTGGGGAAATCATTTTATCGAGCAGAAGTGGTACGCAAGAAATAAAACATTGGAATGAGACTCTATATAAACAGAATCAGATCGTTTCTGAATGGCATGCTCTGAAGAAGATAAAGGAGTCACGTTTTCACCGTACCTCTTCTTCGACTAAACCCTAACAGCTTGTAGGAATATTACATGAACTATTTTCTATCAACATTGAACAGACGCTAATCAACAGAAAGCATAATGGTTGACCACATGACAACCAAATACAAGTATTATAATTGAGAATATTTCAGTCAAAACACGCAGAGTTGGTATTGAGTAACCCAAAAAATTGATACTATTATTTTATAGTCATGTTCAGATTTAAGATTGAACCAAACCTTTTGTAAAAAATGAAAATTTGATTTGGTAAAAATAAATTGTCCGATCATGTAGAAGCTTTGATAATGTCTGACCAAATTTAGTTTTTGGTTTAAGATTTTCTCGATGCAGTTAATTCATGTACTTTTCCGAACCAAAGTTTGAACGCTGGGAGCTTCTGATCTGTGACTGTCTAGCTGCCGTTTTATCATTTCGGAAGGCCGAGGAAACTTTACCGACTCATTTGTACATAATATAATAGTTAATAATAGTTAACAATTCATGCAAAGAACCATACCTAGTTGTCACATATTATAGTTTTCTTACATAATAAAAGTTTTTTGAAATTTATATTTTCTATAAGAGTTAGCAAATAAATGACAAGTGATAGCCTGTGGTATGTGATACAAATAACTTATCCTTTGTACTTTCCAAATACTTAAAACCATTAAGTTTATTTAACCAATACAAGGGTGTGATAATAGTAATGGTGATTGGCAGCCGACATTTTATATGACCAGTTTGCTGCCCTCAATGTCTTCTAAAATCTAATTTTAGCTAATAAATATTTTTTAGATATTGTTAATTGTTATTCCATAAGAATACATACCCGTCGTTGCATGTACAAATGTGATATCTTTCAGTTTTCTTGAAGGAATAATTTCTGAACAGATGAATCTGACTACTTGTTACTCGCTCCCTCTTTGTAAGGTCATTTTGTCCAAACATTTCAACAAGTGAAAACTCCATCAGCGATGTATGTGATTGACTACATGATTTTAGTGAAAATTAAAAATGATGGAACAAACATTTTGTGCCTCCATCTCTATTATTTGAAAGTTAATCCTTTCTTAATTAGTTAATCAGTTAAGCCTTTCTTAATCAGCCCAAAAATAGAAGAAGCATCAAATAGCACCTCAATATTGAAGGCAACAAAACAGCACCTTTAATTTTCCTCATTTATTACACAGAAGCCAAACATTTCTTAAATAAGACCCTTATATACACAATGCGACTCTTAAATAAGACCCTTATATACACAATGTGACTCTTAAATAAGACCCTTATATACACAATGTGACTCTTAAATAAGACCCTTATATACACAATGTGACTCTGAAATAAGACCCTTATATACACAATGCGACTCTTAAATAAGACCCTTATATACACAATGTGACTCTTAAATAAGACCCCTATATACACAATGTGACTCTTAAATAAGACCCTTATATACACAATGTGACTCTTAAATAAGACCCTTATATACACAATGTGACTCTTAAATAAGACCCTTATATACACAATGTGACTCTTAAATAAGACCCTTATATACACAATGTGACTCTTAAATAAGACCCTTATATACACAATGTGACTCTTAAATAAGACCCTTATACACACAATGTGACTAAAAACTTATAGAAAACACACAATGTTAAGTCAAAGCAAAAATAACACTTAAGATAATTCATCATTAAGCTTTGCTAGAAAGCTATTTGTGTAATAATACCTACAGATGGGGAACATCGGTACAAATACCCAAATATGGAGTGACTGCTGCAGCATAAATATTAAGGTAACCGATGAAATGAATGACAGATTTTGCGAGCACGGGCCTAATCAAAGTTGTTCAAGAGAAGCAAACCACTTAGAATCGACTTGAAAATTGGATGAATGATCTTGACGATAGCATTCATTAGACCCGGGGCTATAGTATACAACCTGGGGCTATAGTATACGGCCTGGGGCTATAGTATACGGCCTGGGCTATAGTATACAACCTGGGGCTATAGTATACAACCTGGGGTTATAACATTCGGCCTGGAGCTATAGTATATGACCTTGGGCTATAGTATACGACCTGGGGCTATAGTATACGGCCTGGGGCTATAGTATACAACCTGGGGCTATAGTATACGACCTGGGGTTATAGCATACGGCCTGGAGCTATAGTATATGACCTTGGGCTATAGTATATGACCTGGGGCTATAGTATACGACCTGGGGCTATAGTATACGACCTGGGGCTATAGTATACGGCATGGTACAATAACTGTACAAGGAATGTCAATCTATTTTTAGACAGCTTTAGAAAGTCAAGTCGTACATAATGAATAAATTTTTAACAAAATTTAAGTTACCAGTATATGCTCAATGGATAAATGAGGAAACTACAAACTGACCCTGCTATGATGTATAAAATATTGTGATACAATTGAATGTTGTCCAACAGCACGAAATCACATTGCATACTGGTGAAATGCACACCTTTTAACCCTTTCTTATTCATTTTTTTGTCTATAATTAGCTGTGTCCACTAGTCAATAGTCGAACATATTGTGCCAAACAATATTGTTTAAAAGGTAGTGTACAGGTTGCCTTCTTAGCTTGACCAAAACAAAGACATAGCGGTTGACATACCTTAAATGACTTTGATATGTTCAAAGCTTCATCTGTCGCATCTACTGTGTGAGAATGAAATGAACTACTCAAAAGCTGAAACAAACTACATATATAAGGTTGAAAAACATGATGGTGCTGAGATACAGCATATGGCATCTAAAAAAAAATTACCCACATGTGTTTGTCATATAAATAATTGCAAGTACGCAAAACTCCAAAAACTTGTGCATATATGTACATGTATGTATGTATATGAATGAAATACATGAAATGCAAACTCGCTAACTCCACATGTAATATTAGCACTACTGTAAAAATGATTGGTTTAATAAAAATCAAATGATTGGCCGGTTTGAGCTACTTGTTTTATCTTATCTCCAAAACCTGAGAGTCTATAAATAATGCAGTTTGTGCTGAGTAAGATTTTAAAAGACAGAAATAGTAAGATTCACTTTAAAGCCTCAGTAACTGTTGAGTGTATATCTTTCTAGCTTTAGTATATGGCTGTACGTTCCGTTGGTTGGGTTATAATTGTCTACTATAAGCTGCATGCTAGAGTCAGTCTGTTCGAAGCCACTTTTGGAGGTTAGAAAAAGTTGCTTTTTACGACATTCAATCTCATAACTTATCTCATAACTAATCTCGTAACTAATCTCATAACTAATCTCATAATTAATCTCATAACTAATCTCATAAATAATCTCATAACTAATCTCATAACTAATCTCATAAATAATCTCATAAATAATCTCATAACTAATCTCATAACTAATCTCATAACTAATCTCATTAATAATCTCATAACTAATCTCATAAATAATCTCATTAATAATCTCATAACTAATCTCATAAATAATCTCATAACTAATCTCATAACGAATCTCATTATTAATCTCATAACTAATCTCATAAATAATCTCATAACTAATCTCGTAAATAATCTCATAAATAATCTCATAACTAATCTCATAACTAATCTCATAAATAATCTCATAAATAATCTCATAACTAATCTCATAACTAATCTCATAACTAATCTCATTAATAATCTCATAACTAATCTCATAAATAATCTCATTATTAATCTCATAACTAATCTCATAAATAATCTCATAACTAATCTCATAACGAATCTCATTATTAATCTCATAACTAATCTCATAAATAATCTCATAACTAATCTCGTAAATAATCTCATAAATAATCTCATAAATAATCTCATAACTACTCTCATAACCGCTCTGCTGTATCGTGGAATAATTGTGACGCTACATATTATACCTGACGATCTGACACGGTGTACGGGACTGCCGGGGGAACTAAGCATAAATAATACAAACACTAAGAACAAGACTGAACATGGTGTAACTCCTGGTCAGATTCTGTGTAAAACCAAATTTATCCAGAATGTCTAGAAAAGAATAAAGCGTTTTTATGATCAAAAGTTTAAAACTCACATTTAAACTAAAAGAGATTAATACGCAGCATAATAAAAAATAGAGAGTAGTATGTAATTTTAATTCCACTTTTTTAACAAATGCTTTAAAGTTACAAAATTGAATAGATGCTTTTAAAGTTTTATCTGAAACTCTTAAAAACATTTCAATCACTCGCATATACAACATAGTGTATTGAGAGAAATTTACCATGTTGGAGCCAAACTATATATTTATATGCATTTATCTATATATATCAATCTTAGTTTGTGTGTTTGTCTGCACTTTGCTATGTCCAGTTATAGCTATTAACATCTTGGAATGAAAAGTTCACTGCTTGCTAGATTTGATCTTATGGAGATTGCAACTCCAAGTTTCAATCCACGCATTTAACCATTGAGCTATACAGTCCTTAGCATTCTATCCCTCTTATGACACACAGTATACCATATGCACACAGTAAATCCGCACTTTTGATTATTAACTAGTATTCCCTTGAAAATTTGTTATCTCGAAATTGTTTAGAAACTAATTCTTTTGCTACCATTACCTTCTTTTTTAATTTATAATTTTTAAATGTACAATTTAAATTGCAAATGCACTATTACAATTCTATTTTTGGTTTTTCGTAAGGATTGATTGCTAAATCTGTGAAGACTAATACTTTTCATGTAGACAAGTTTATTATCTCAAGTAGGAATAGCTTCTACATTGTCTTCCGATTCGGTCAGACAAAGTACCAGGCAAAGACAGTATAATATTTCATTGTTACATTTGTACCGGTATCGGGAAGTACCAGTATCTCGTATTCAAAGATTTGATTGATAGCTTTTGCTGCAACAGTAACCTTTTTTTATACACACACACATAATTCTATGCAAGAATTATTATTATTATTTCTACATATTCAAGATTTTTATGTTGTTTTCTCGGTTTGTATTAATTGTATCGTTACCGAATCATCTTTTATTGAAATCATAGCAAAACCGACTTAATTTAGCTATTACTTGCTAATTATTTCACATATAAATTTGAACACATTTATAGCTGTGTTATTTTGTTTTTTAATTTATTTGACCTGCACAAAACATTTCCCTCATGATATAAAGCTTAAAAGTTACAGTTGTTTGACAAAGTCTGAAAACCTTGAGTTGTTATCATTTTTTTCTCTTAATTCCTTTAAACTGCACAAAAACCCTTCTCATGATATGATAACTTCTCATGATATGAAGTTTGAATGTTAACTGTTGTTATACATGTACGTTAACTGTTGTTATACATGTACGTTAAATAAAAGTGAATTTTCTATGCGAAAACCTTTATTGCCCGTGCAATGCAGGACATTCACCTAGTTTTATATAATTGTATCATGCAATAGAAGTTGTGCAATAGAAGTCGAGTTATGAGCATCGATACATTGTAAGCCGTGTTAAGATAGCCGCAAGGTACACATCTCTGTTGATTCAGATTCCAGAAGAATAGTAACACAATTTTTTGCATGAAAAACTCTAATTAAATAATTCATTCATAATTGATTGTGAAAAATAAATGATAAAATAAAAACAGAGCAATGGAATATCATCAAAAATAAGAATTATGCTAGTCCTTCCAACTTTCCATAGATTAGTAAAAAAGGGTACATAACATATTCTGAGATTTGCTGTCAGGTGCTGTCAAGAGCTTGTACATATAAAAGCGGGTAGTGATGAGCATTACAACTGACAGTTGAGGTACAATAATAATAATTATGCACCAGTGAGCTTGTTACATACAAATCAAAATTAAACCAAGTCACAATCACAGACATGAGGATTGAGTAACAACAAATGAAATTCAGTCAGAGGAGATTATTGGATCACAGGCTGAGTATGTTATACCAAAGGAAATTGAGCTAGTTGTAACTAGGCACTAAGGAGGGTGTCAAAATCCACAATTTCCTCTAGTTGTTGTCAAAAGGTTTGCTAGGTGCAAGTTCTTTTTCAGTGCTAGAAACAATTCGCACCTTGACATTCAACTTTTGACAGAAGGTTTTTTTGGAATGGTTGACACGATTTTCTGATGCGCCATTTTGGTTAGAGTTTATATTTTCTCTCGCAATAGCCTCGGCAGTATCATTTTCTCTCGCAATAGCCTCGGCACTATCATTTTCTCTCGCAATAGCCTCGGCCCTATCATTCTCTCTCGCAATAGCCTCGGCACCATCATTTTCTCTAGGCTGGGTGGGATCTGATGCTGAACCTTCATGAGAAGTATCGACAGAGTCTGCGAGTGGAATACTGCTTTGTTGAACTGGTACTTCGTCGGAAGCTTTAAAAATTTTAGCTTTGCGTTTAGGAACCAATACAAGAGCCATGGAGTTGTCTACACCTTCAAAAGTAGACGATTCTTCATGCATATCCCTATCCATAGCCTCGATGAACTCAATTGAGATTCTTTGTATTAGCCTTTCACAGGAGTCTAGCACCTGGAGAAAAGATAGAAATGGAGAAATATATTATTACTATAATAATTGCTGCAAATACTACTTCAAATAATGTGACAAGCTGTGAGATAACAAGAGTGTCACCAAACAATTCAGAGAACATAGTAACAAGTTGTGAAAATATTACAATAATTGATAATTATTCAATATTAATATTAAACTCAATAAGAATTCAAACTATGAAAATATTTATTTATTTTATTAATTTAATATTAATCATTGATATTAAAAGAGGGCCATGCAATGGCTATTTGACAATTTAAAATGAAGCACCTAAGCCTGTCGATAAAAACGAATACAGTGAAACCTCTAATTGAACGCCATGCTGCTCTATTTTTCAACCTTTTCTCTATAGTGGCGGTCAATTAGAGGCGGCGTTTAAATAGAAGACTGGCGGTCTATTTTTCAAATGGCTCGGCAAAATTTTTAGAAGATAAATTTAGCCCTAACACGGGAGGCAAATGTCGCCTACATTTTGCTCTCTTTTTTGAGTGGAGCGATACCTTTTGGATGCAATAAATCTGCTAACTTCCAACTTACCTCTAACTTGTCAAAGATCTCTTAATAAATACATATGCATTGAGAAACCAAGAAACATCTCTACCATTTGATATCTATTGCTTGCAGTTGACCTGTGAGGTTATTATAGCCTGTGTCGTTTGCAATTTGTTGGCGTTTTCAATTTTTTTTTCATTCTAAAGTTGAAGACATTTTTAATTTATATTTAAATTTAGCAATCTTGCATACAAACTCATTGCACTCACTGATATGTTTGCTACAATTTGCAGCAAAAACTAGCTTTTAATGTGCAATAGAAAGTGAGATATGAGCATTGGTACATTGTAATTAAATAACATGCTATAAATCTGCATATTTATAAGTCTATTTATAAGTCTGCACAATAATAATTTATCAAATGATACAAATAAATATTCATGAACAAATGATATGAATGAATCATACTTATATTACAAAAACAAACGAAAATTAACATTTAAAAAAAAATTCTATCGCTTGATCGGATAGCTGCGTTCTGATTGTTGCTTTCGATGGAACGAACAGCTTCTAGTTGTTCAATACTTTCCCCGACATTTTTTGGCCTCAACTCTTTTTCTGCACTGCTAAACTAGTCGATGTTAGCGTTGAAACAATTTTGGCAGAGCGAAACATTTACGCGCTGAATTTAGCACAATAAAAGTATGCTCGGTAAACATAACCTTGGTCCAAAACTTGTGAGCTGGTTTTTTATGCATGTCCTTCGAAGTGTTAGGACCACGTTAAACAGAGAACTACTACTAGCCTGAAACCGTTATTGATTATTGCTATAGTAATGCTTTCAATGTTTCAACAAAAAACTTTGGAATTGGACAGCAAAAGAATTAGTTGTTATTGATATAAATGATTCATTATTAATACGATTTTGTGGACATTTTTCTACTGGTCAGTTCATATTATGGGCTCGTAAAGATCAAGTAATGTCAGTGGCATTCAATTGGAGAGTGGCGGTCTATTTTTTAACCCTTCTCTCAGGGTGGCGCTCAAATAGAGGTGGCGTTCAATTTGAGGTTTTACGGTATATTTGATCAAGTATATCTTATTGATATTTATTGCTTGCTATACAGATCACCAAATCAATGCTTGAACGTTATCTAGAGTTATCAGGCGAAACCGGTCATGCAGAGTACAAAAAGCAAGCCAAAGCAAGGCAAATGCCGAGAGACTCTAGAATAACAGTGAACGCTTAAATTGAGAAAAGCAGTTCTGTCTGTCTTTTACAAAAAGGCAGCCCTACAGGCAGGACTGCTTTTTTCTAAAGTCTTTTTGACAAAAAAGACAATCTGGTCTGGCATGAAACATCTGGTATAGTATTTTCTGGTACGAAAGACTAAAATATAATAATATAGCTATAGCTACTGTCAATTTTTTTGTTTTAAATTGAATAATTATTTATGTAACACTCATACCAAGTGAAGATACTTTTATTGTTTTATACTTGAATACCAAAAAAGATGCAGCGCGTCACAAGCACTTTGCACTGTTAGATTTAATAAAACATAACAGAAAATTAGCGAACTGTGACGGCTGCTAGCAAAATGATACTCACAGAAGGATCTCACTATGCATGAGAGGTATTTATGCATTTTATTTATCTAACCTATTGCCATTATTTTGTTAGTGTTCAATGAATACTTTTTACTCAACGAACTACCAAAAGCCGACTACCAAAACTACTACTAGCCGCGTAAGGTGAACCACAAAATAGAGTGCGGGATTACCATACTATACAATCTTATTCGTATATTCAATCAGAACTAACGAAGTTAATACAGTTGAATACAGTTAGTATCTGTGTATAGTCTCCAAGTATAGCCCGCCTGCAATATGGTTACGCACACGGTATAGCCAAGGATGTTATGCACACGGTATAGCCAAGGATGTTATGCACACGGTATAGCCAAGGATGTTATGCACACGGTTTAGCCAAGGATGTTATGCACACCGTATAGCCAAGGAATAACTACATATCCAGTAAACAAACTGTTGAAACATGACTGAAACTCAATCAAAATAAACTGAAGGCGATCAGCCATAACAAAACCCAATGATTTTGTGTTGTTATAGCCTCGATACTTAGATAGATGTCTGTGGTATAGATGTCTGTGGTATGCAATCGAGGAGTTTATGAGTGCCTACACTGGTAGAATACAGAACAAGTTACACACATAACTACATGTACTTCTATGTTTGGATGAGTGCGCTGAAAATTGTGTTATCTCTGTACTGAGAGAGTTAAACAAAGTCCACATAAGAGGAAAGTGGTCTGTCCTTGAATACTCATTATCCTAAAGAATTTAATAAAAAAATCATTGATCCATTTAAAACCTGACCCGAGAGCATTACTATTTAAAACCTGACCCGAGAGCATTACTATCTAAAACCTGGCCCGAGAGCATTACTATTTAAAACCTGACCCGAGAGCATTACTATTTAAAACCTGACCCGAGAGCATTACTATTTAAAACCTGGCCCAAGAGCATTACTATTTAAAACCTGGCCCGAAAGCATTACTATTTAAAACCTGGCTCGAGAGCATTACTATTTAAAACCTGGCCCGAGAGCATTACTATCTAAAACCTGGCCCGAGAGCATTACTATTTAAAACCTGGCCCGAGAGCATTACTATTTAAAGACATTAAAACAGAAGAAGCTAAAGCTAACCTGAGAAGCCCTTTCTTTGTCAACTAGCTCATGAGGAATCCTCGGAAAATTGTTGTTAGTCGGGTGAGTTAGCTGGTCACACGGACCAATCAGATCCTGCAGTTCTTTGGCATTGTTTGTCACTTCGATGTCATGGAGACTGCTTGAGATGAGCTTGAGATCTGTTAGATTTATCTTCTTCGAGTCGAGAGTATAGCAGCCTGCCTTGAGGGCTTTTTCCGCAGCCTAAACCAAGTAGGACAGACTACGACTTACAGTATGTATGTCCACTGATGACATATATCATTGCTGCATTAATATCATGTATGCATGAGATATTTATGAATAGCTAACAGCAGTCAGTTTGAATGGTCTGTTGGGTAAAACTAGAACTTGAAGCGAATTACATTATGATGCAGAGCAGAGGATGAAAATTGTACAGCAAGGTTCATCTGCACTAGCTTTTGCACATCCGGTGTAAAAGTATTATGATTAATTGTAATAATATTATAACGATCTCAAGTACATTTTTAGATAGCATAATCAATGATGGGATCATCATGCAAATCTTTAAACAACTTTATAAACTTTGTCGCGCATATGAAAGTGTTATAATAACTATATAATTAACAGATCTCAACTAGTGAAAAAAAGAATTTTATTAAATTAGAACCTATTGTTCACTAGCTTTGCAACTAGCACCTGTCTATGATGACATCTGACAGCTATGCAACTAGCACCTGTCTATGATGACATCTGACAGCTATGCAACTAGCACCTGTCTATGATGACATCTGACAGCTATGCAACTAGCACCTGTCTATGATGACATCTGACAGCTATGCAACTAGCACCTGTCTATGATGACATCTGTCTAACAAAATAAATGGTACTTCAAGCGAAGTGCTCTCAAGG
The DNA here is from genome assembly GCF_963576615.1 of Watersipora subatra. NCBI lineage: Eukaryota > Metazoa > Bryozoa > Gymnolaemata > Cheilostomatida > Watersiporidae > Watersipora > Watersipora subatra. The sequence goes on from NC_088718.1 coordinate 16,341,860, forward strand.
CCTGCTCATGCGTGGCAAGTTTGCTTGAATTTTCTCTATTTAAAGGTTATAATGGGTTAATGCTATATCTTAGTCAAATATGATAACGCTATATCTTTACTGAACCGTAAGTCAAATATGATAACGCTATATCTTTACCGAACCGCAAATCAAATATAATAACACTATATCTTTACCGAACCGTAAGTCAAATATGATAACACTATATCTTTACTGAACCGTAAGTCAAATATGATAACGCTATATCTTTACTGAACCGTAAGTCAAATATGATAACGCTATATCTTTACTGAACCGTAAGTCAAATATGATAACGCTATATCTTTACTGAACCGTAAGTCAAATATGATAACGCTATATCTTTACCGAACCGCAAATCAAATATGATAACGCTATATCTTTACTGAACCGTAAGTCAAATATGATAACGCTATATCTTTACTGAACCGTAAGTCAAATATGATAATGCTATATCTTTACTGAACCGTAAGTCAAATATGATAACGCTATATCTTTACCGAACCGCAAATCAAATATGATAACGCTATATCTTTACTGAACCGTAAGTCAAATATGATAACGCTATATCTTTACTGAACCGTAAGTCAAATATGATAACGCTATATCTTTACTGAACCGTAAGTCAAATATGATAACGCTATATCTTTACCGAACCGCAAATCAAATATAATAACACTATATCTTTACCGAACCGTAAGTCAAATATGATAACACTATATCTTTACTGAACCGTAAGTCAAATATGATAACGCTATATCTTTACTGAACCGTAAGTCAAATATGATAACGCTATATCTTTACCGAACCGCAAATCAAATATAATAACACTATATCTTTACCGAACCGCAAATCAAATATAATAACACTATATCTTTACCGAACCGTAAGTCAAATATGATAACACTATATCTTTACTGAACCGTAAGTCAAATATGATAACGCTATATCTTTACCGAACCGTAAGTCAAATATGATAACACTATATCTTTACTGAACCGTAAGTCAAATATGATAATGCTAAATCTTTACTGATTAATAATACAATTAATTGTATCTATGAATTTATGCATAATGATATATTATAGTTGAATATTTATGAAAATGTAAACTTTGCTAAAGAAGTTGTTTGTATGATAATTACTTCAAGATAAACTAAAAAAATTATAGAAAAGAAGAGATTTTCGAGGTTTCTATTACCATTGTGCAACTGCAATTACAAAAAAATCAAAACACTAAAGTGTATCATACTTATTGATGATTGATGATTGATGGTAAACTGCCACAACAAAGTTTATAAAATGATGCAAGAAAAAGCAACTCTAAAAACAAAGTAGCCATTTGTGGGTAGACAACCTACATTGTACATAATAAGGGGAGTTGCTATCGGAGAACTTATATTAGGATGGAGAAAGTGTTACCTGATGTGCCTTGAAGAGTGTCCACTCAAAAGCTGGCTCCTCCACTTCAAAATCATTGTATGCTGACCTTAGATCAGCCTTGGCTTGTCTTAGCCAACGCCTTGCTTCCTCTGGAACTGGATTTCTTCGAGTCGCGTTTTTGAACTTCTCAAATTTGTCCTTGCTGCGTGCCGAGTCATAGCCTTTACTCCCGGCAGCAAACTCTGGTCTATAGCAATCAAATGACAAAAATTAAGAAAGGCGACCAGATAAAAATCACTGCAAGACATACAAATGCCAGGGTACCATATAACCCCAGTCACATCCAAAAGTACCACATAACCCCAGTCTTACCCAAGGGTACCACATAACCCCAGAGTACCACATAACACCAGTCTTACCCAAGAGTACCACATAACCCCAGTATTACCTAAGGGTACCACATAACCTCGGAGTACCACATAACACCAGTCTTACCCAAGAGTACCACACAACCCCAGTCTTACCCAAGGGTACCACATAATCCCGGTCTTACCCAAGAATACCACGTAAACCCAGTCTTACCCAAAAGTACCACATGACCCCAGTCTTACCCAAGGGTACCACATAACCCCACTCTTACCCAAGGGTACCATATAACCCCAGTCTTACCAACGGGTACCACATAACTCGAGTCTTACCCAAAAGTACCACATAACCCATGTCTTACCCGAGATTTGAAGAATACTGAGCAAAAGTCTCTTTGAGCTTATCTTCAAAGTCATTCTTTTGCTCGCCGTAAGCTTTAGCTCGTCGGTTTATAAACTCGCTCCACCAATCAGAACGATTCTCTTTGTCAGCAACAAACCCTCCGTCTTCAATGTCTTCGATGATCACTCGAATATGCTACAGAAAAAAAATATTATACTTTAATATTTGCAGTCATTTTAGTTAGTCACAAAGAACTTTGACATTTTGTCGTTCATAAAATACGAAAAAGACATAAAATGGCTTGATGAAAACGAAAAATTTTCTGATAGAACGAGGTTCTCCGGACTGCAATTGATCAGAGATAATAACAGAAGACTTAAAGCTATGCACCAACTGTTAAGTATTGCACTAATTGTATCTCAGTAAGACCTCATTCAGAAAAATGGCCATCATTTACGTGAATGAAACGGTATTTTAACACATTTCTGAATGAGTAGTCTTGTAGATTTGTAGGGAGACAAATCCAAAGCTGACACTCCACTTGGCTCCCTAAACTGCTAAGTTCTTTGTTAGTATATAACCAGCAAAGAATGCTGCTTTTGATGCCACAGTTCGTCTAGTTGTTAAACTTGCTTTTTGCTGTGTGAGAAAAATTATTATCCAGTCTTTCACCAGATGTCTTTTATTAAAAGTAACTACTAAAGTAAGTTAATATCCAGTCTTTCACCAGATGGATTTTATCAGAAGTAACTACTAAGGTAAGTTAACATCCGGTCTGTAACCAGATGTCTTTTATCAGAAATAACTACTAAAGTAAGTCAATATCCGGTCTGTAACCAGATGTCTTTTATCAGAAGTAACTACTAAGGTAAGTTAATATCAGGTCTGTAACCAGATGTCTTTTATCAGAAGTAACTACTAAAGTAAGTTAACATCCGGTCTGTAACCAGATGTCTTTTATCAGAAATAACTACTAAAGTAAGTTAACATCCGGTCTGTAACCAGATGTCTTTTATCAGAAGTAACTACTAAGGTAAGTTAATATCCGGTCTGTAACCAGATATCTTTTATCAGAAGTAACTACTAAGGTAAGTTAATGTCCGGTCTGTAACCAGATGGATTTTATCAGAAGTAACTACTAAGGTAAGTTAATGTCCGGTCTGTAACCAGATGGATTTTATCAGAAGTAACTACTAAGGTAAGTTAATATCCGGTCTGTAACCAGATATCTTTTATCAGAAGTAACTACTAAAGTAAGTTAATATCCGGTCTGTAACCAGATGTCTTTTATCAGAAGTAACTACTAAAGTAAGTTAATGTCCGGTCTGTAACCAGATGGATTTTATCAGAAGTAACTACTAAGGTAAGTTAATATCCGGTCTGTAACCAGATATCTTTTATCAGAAGTAACTACTAAAGTAAGTTAATATCCGGTCTGTAACCAGATGTTTTTTATCAGAAGTAACTACTAAGGCAAGTTAATATCAGGTCTGTAACCAGATGTCTTTTATCAGAAGTAACTACTAAAGTAAGTTAATATCCGGTCTGTAACCAGATGTCTTTTATCAGAAGTAACTACTAAAGTAAGTTAATATCCGGTCTGTAACCAGATGTCTTTTATCAGAAGTAACTACTAAGGTAAGTTAACATCCGGTCTGTAACCAGATATCTTTTATCAGAAGTAACTACTAAAGTAAGTTAATATCCGGTCTGTAACCAGATGTCTTTTATCAGAAGTAACTACTAAGGTAAGTTAATATCAGGTCTGTAACCAGATGTCTTTTATCAGAAATAACTACTAAAGTAAGTCAATATCCGGTCTGTAACCAGATGTCTTTTATCAGAAGTAACTACTAAGGTAAGTTAATGTCCGGTCTGTAACCAGATGGATTGTATCAGAAGTAACTACTAAGGTAAGTTAATATCCGGTCTGTAACCAGATATCTTTTATCAGAAGTAACTACTAAAGTAAGTTAATATCCGGTCTGTAACCAGATATCTTTTATCAGAAGTAACTACAAAAGTAAGTTAATATCCGGTCTGTAACCAGATGTCTTTTATCAGAAGTAACTACTAAGGTAAGTTAATATCAGGTCTGTAACCAGATGTCTTTTATCAGAAGTAACTACTAAGGTAAGTTAATATCAGGTCTGTAACCAGATGTCTTTTATCAGAAGTAACTACTAAGGTAAGTTAATATCAGGTCTGTAACCAGATGTCTTTTATCAGAAGTAACTACTAAGGTAAGTTAATGTCCGGTCTGTAACCAGATGTCTTTTATCAGAAGTAACTACTAAGGTAAGTTAATGTCCGGTCTGTAACCAGATGTCTTTTATCAGAAGTAACTACTAAGGTAAGTTAATGTCCGGTCTGTAACCAGATGTCTTTTATCAGAAGTAACTACTAAGGTAAGTTAATGTCCAGTCTTTATGCATTTTAATGGCATCACCTAGTTTAGAGTTATGACAATTTATGCCCCTTTGTCAAATATTACGTTTTACATAATATCTTATTATGAACTGGTAAAACAATTCATTTGTTAACGAAATAGTTAATATCCAGGCTCTGACGAAGTGACATCCAAGCTAACAAAACAAGATGCAGACTAGCCTTTGGTCTTACACCCTGATGCTGCATGCATGGTAGAGATAGCAAGGCAGCATGGCATTGCCAACTCACCTTGTGCTGTACGCTGGTAGAGAAAGCATGGTACGGGTACAGATAGCATGGCATTGGCAACTCACCTGCGTCAACTGAGTGCAAAGCTCCACCTTGCCAGGATTCTTGTCTGGGTGAAACTTTAACATAAGTCGTTTAATGATCTTCTTCCTCTGTTCTTCCGGAAGTTTCCATATTGCTCGAATCTGAAGGAGACCCAAATAGACAAATGACCTTTTGACCTTACACATATTACACAGAGTACTTGGAGGATAAAAGTTTTTTAAAGGAGTTCTTATCTAATGAATAACCTATAGAACAAAACTAACCATGACAAATGGCAATAACATTTACCAGTGATAATTATCAAAAATGATATTTTACCCGGACACTCACAGTTGGAAAAGACAGCTAAGGCGGATAATCGACAATGATAATCGACAATTGGCAATGCTAACAGAAAATGGTTTAACAATGAGCAACACAAATCCAAGTAGCAATTGATGATAACGAACATCCGCAACCAACAAGAATAACAATTAGGTCTGACAATGATCGTGTGCCAAACAATATTGCTAACAAGAATTGCATGTTTCAAGGATAGCATAGTAATGGAAAACGACAAAACATGACAGTTAGCAACAGAAACTATAATTGACTTGCTTAACTGACGAGCATGATAATAATCATAATAATAATCATAAGTGGTAATCTTGTATGGCAAATCATCCTTGACATTTGTTGGCATTCCAAGTACAGATATTTCTATAAAAGGAACTATATGAATGTATATGCCTATGAAAAACACTAAAAGTACAGATATGTCTATGCATGACACTAAATGTACATATGTCTATGCAGGGCAATAAATGTACATACATGTTTATGCAGGACACCACATGAACACATATGTCTATGGAAGGCACTAAGGTTATAGTTATGTCTATGAAAGGCACTAAGGTTAGAGTTATGTCTATGGAAAGCACTAAAGTTATAGTTATGTCTATAGAAGGCACTAAGGTTAAAGTTATGTCTATGGAAGGCACTAAGGTTATAGTTATGTCTATGGAAGGCACTAAGGTTATAGTTATGTCTATGGAAGGCAGTAAGGTTATAGCTATGTCTATGGAAGGCACTAAGGTTATAGCTATGTCTATGGAAGGTACTAAAGTTATAGTTATGTCTATGGAAGGCACTAAGGTTATAGTTATGTCTGTGGAAGGCACTAAGGTTATAGTTATGTCTACAGAAGGCACTAAGGTTATAGTTATGTCTACGGAAGGCACTAAGGTTATAGTTATGTCTATGGAAGGCACTAAGGTTATAGCTATGTCTATGGAAGGCACTAAGGTTATAGTTATGTCTATGGAAGGCACTAAAGTTATAGTTATGTCTATGGAAGGCACTAAGGTTATAGTTATGTCTATGGAAGGCACTAAGGTTATAGTTATGTCTATGGAAGGCACTAAGGTTATAGTTATGTCTATGGAAGGCACTAAGGTTATAGTTATGTCTATGGAAGGCACTAAGGTTATAGTTATGTCTATCAAAGGCTGAATAATGAGCACATAACAAACCTGTTTGTTGAGCATCTTCTGTATCTCTGACATGTTTTGCTCAGTCACTTCAGGATAGTCAAACTGAGGAATGTCTGCAAGGGTAGCCTTAGAACCAGCTTGTTTTCCAGCAGCGGGCCTTCAACATTACACAAAAGTTTTATAATACAGCACCACCTCCAAGATAAACTGGGATCCCCAGCTACACGTTAATGAGCAGTGGAGACTGCAGGGTGCTAACCTCGAGGGTTGGTAGCTGAGAGTATCAGGTTCATCCATTTTCTTCTCTGGCTCGACAGGAACTTCTGTGTACACAGTTGTCTCCTCCCAGACCTGGTAAAACACCATGAACATAATTAAACATGTGCAGACAGAGGTAAAACACCATGAACATAATTACAAACGTTCAGACAGAGATAAAACACCATGAACATAATTACACACGTACAGACAAAAGTAAAACACCATGAACATAATTACACACATACAGACAGAGGTCAAACACCATGAACATAATTACACACGTACAGACAGAGGTAAAACACCATGAACATAATTACACACATACAGACAGAGGTAAAACACCATGAACATAATTACACACGTACAGACAGAGGTAAAACTCCATGAACATAATTACACACGTACGGACAGAGGTAAAACACCATGAACATAATTACACATGTATGGACAGAGGTAAACCACCATGAACATAATTACACACGTACGGACAGAGGTAAACACCATAAACATAATTACACACGTACAGACAGAGGTAAAACACCATAAACATAATTACACACGTACAGACAAAGGTAAAACACCATGAACATAATTACACATGTATGGACAGAGGTAAACCACCATGAACATAATTACACACGTACGGACAGAGGTAAAACACCATAAACATAATTACACGCGTACGGACAGAGGTAAAACACCATAAACATAATTACACGCGTACAGACAGAGGTAAAACACCATAAACATAATTACACACGTACAGACAGAGGTAAAACACCATAAACATAACTACACATATACAGACAGATGTAAGGAATCTATAAATACGAGAGTTCTCTGACTGGATAATCTATACTATAATCCATACTAATAATATAATCCATACTATAATCCGAACAAATAATATAATCCATACTATAATCAAAACTAATAATATAATCCATACTATAATACATATCAATAATATAATCCACACTATAATCCATACTAATAATATAATCCATACTAAAACAGAAGCACTGTCTTAGGAATGACATTGCCTCGTGCAGGAGTTCGACTCTGGAACTCCAATTTACAGTCTAGCACTCTCACAACTAAATTACCTTATCACACCTGTACTTACACCTTATCACACCTGTACTTACACCTTATCACACCTGTACTTACACCTTATCACACATGTACTTACACCTTATCACACCTGTACTTACACCTTATCACACCTGTACTTACACCTTATCACACCTGTACTTACACCTTATCACACCTGTACTTACACCTTATCACACCTGTACTTACACCTTATCACACCTGTACTTACACCTTATCACACCTGTACTTACACCTTATCACACCTGTACTTACACCTTATCACACCTGTACTTACACCTTATCACACCTGTACTTACACCTTATCACACCTGTACTTACACCTTATCACACCTGTACTTACACCTTATCACACCTGTACTTACACCTTATCACACATGTACTTACACCTTATCACACCTGTACTTACACCTTATCACACCTGTACTTACACCTTATCACACCTGTACTTACACCTTATCACACATGTACTTACACCTTATCACACCTGTACTTACACCTTATCACACCTGTACTTACACCTTATCACACCTGTACTTACACCTTATCACACCTGTACTTACACCTTATCACACCTGTACTTACACCTTATCACACCTGTACTTACACCTTATCACACCTGTACTTACACCTTATCACACCTGTACTTACACCTTATCACACCTGTACTTACACCTTATCACACCTGTACTTACACCTTATCACACCTGTACTTACACCTTATCACACCTGTACTTACACCTTATCACACCTGTACTTACACCTTATCACACCTGTACTTACACCTTATCACACATGTACTTACACCTTATCACACCTGTACTTACACCTTATCACACCTGTACTTACACCTTATCACACCTGTACTTACACCTTATCACACCTGTACTTACACCTTATCACACCTGTACTTACACCTTATCACACCTGTACTTACACCTTATCATACCTGTACTTACACAAAAGGAAACACTTATTTGCATGAGTTGAGCCAACAAAAAATATGTTAACAACCCATTCTGAGCGCAGTTTCGCTGTGCAAATTCTTTTTTGCAATTTTTTGTTAGTTATGACCAGTCATGTGGGATGCATTACATAGCGCTACAAATTTTACTAATTTTAGACTTATGGACTTTGGGTGTTATGAAACATTTCATTTTTTACGCAGCTTTTTAATATAAATGTGTATTAAATGTGTTATAGCTGTTATAGCTCTCTGGGTTGTGGAACAAAGTAAATGAAATGAGGTATACTCGGAAAAACCTTGACTTTAACATACGCCTATTTTGGCATACAAAACATATCTCAGAAGACAAACAGACAAACAGGCTAGCGAATGAGTAAAAAAGGCAAAAGGATAAGAACAGAGTAAGAAAACAAATATACAAACAAAAAATTATAAGCAGATAGAGAGTGACACAGTTAGAAATAGAAAGTTGAAGACACATGAAGTCCATATACATACATGTATATACATATATATATATATATACATATACACATATAGGTATATACATATATACAGATACATATATACAAATATGCTAACAAGGTGAAACAGAAGAAATGGTAACCTCACCTCCTCAACTTTGTTTTCTTCCTCTGCATCCTCCCCCAAAGTCTCAGCTGCAGTGGTTGGCTGTTCCTCTTCAGCCTCCACAGCCTCCACAGCATCCACTTCCTCATCTTCCTCTACAATATTCAGTATGATAAAAGGTGACTCAATCCAGAACCATTGCTTAGACTCATAGATGCTAATCAGCTGAGTTATGCATGCCTAAATAGCATGTCTAAACAGCATCCAACGTTCTGCTGAGTTAAATTGGGTGCCGGTTTAATCCTTACTTGATATTCCAATTACATGTAATAAAAAGTTTGTACAACATTCTAGAAACGAATCTCAACCAAGAACAGCTAATTGTTTTCTACTCGTAACTAGCATAACTAGCAGTTACTAATTAATTCCTCCGAGTGTCGCTATTACCTTCCTCATCTTCCTCTTCGACAACCACACCCTCATCGAGCTCTGCAGTGATGAAAGACGCACCAGGACTCATGAGAAGATAATCTCCAGACTCAGTTTGCAAAAAGCTCGAATCATTGTAGACATCGCTGTAAAAAGGTGTTAAATTGTTCATAGACCATAAGAGAGTGCCGGTAGACATTGCTGTAAAAAGGTGTTAAATTGTTGATAGACCATAAGAGAGTGTTGGTAGACATCGCTGTAAAAAGGTATTAAATTATTGATATACCATAAGAGAGTGCTTGTAGACATCGCTGTAAAAAGGTGTTAAAATGTTGCTAGACCATAAGAGAGTGCTTGTAGGTAAAAGTAACAAAAACGAGCTACTTTGTCAGACACAAGGAACTGTTGACTATATCAGAGTGTTCAGTTGGACTTGTTCATAGTCTAGTGTGACAGAAGCTGGCTAGCCACCAACTCAAGCCAGCCGGTTTAAGGGCCAGCTGGATAAAAGTCATTATGTTAGCTAAAGACCAGCCGGCCTTCCTTGAGACGGAGGGGGCGGAGTCCGGCCATCCTTGAGACAGAGGGGCGGGGTCCAGCCTTCCTTAAAACGAAAAGGCGGGGTCCGACCTTGCCTGGGACAGAGGGGCGGGGTAAAGAAATAGAAAGGATTGTGGTGCCTTTTCTCGACGTGTAGATACAGAGAAGAGGGTGAAGGAGACACAGACTTACATTGTATTAACACTCTTTATAGTAACGTGTTAACTTTTGATTGATAAAATACATGCTCATAGTAAACTCAGAGTAGTTGACTTTTTATTCTTCTAGTGAGGAGAGGTGAAAGGTCGGGCAGGATCCCTACAGATCCTAGAGCGGAGGGAGCCCAACGAAAGCCCAACCCCACACAGCTTGTGCAGACATTCTATTTCAATATATTTTATCGCTTCTCAAACATCAATACAAGAAATGTGACACTCTGAAGTAGAGATGGCACGATTCAACATATACCAGCCAATCCATGTGCCAAAAAACTGTTGCTCTCTACATAACAAATAGCGCAAGTTTGAATCCTGATGGAAGTAATATTTTCATAACATCCAACCATGGCTTAAAACACACGGACAGACACGGCCCTTATTATAGTAAAGATTATGCAGCTATACATTAAAAAATTTATTCATGTTTTTACTGGTTAAAAATATCATTAACAGAACATGTTAACTAATACTAAACAGGGATCTATTATTTTACAGCAAGCATATTTTTAGAACTGCCCTTGACAAGAAATTCACAATGACGAAGCTATGCAGCTGCATTAACTCTTACTTGTGTTTGAAAACATGAAAACTCATTAATAATTTTATCGTCTTGTCAAACTCAAGTTATAAATCACTTTATTTCTGTTCAGAATCAAACCAAATGACAAATTAGCAAAGACCTCTACAGAGAGTCTCTGTCACTAATATTTGAGTATTTAAATAATCAGTGAGTCGAACTCAGCCACACAATGAGGTCTACAGCCATTCCAGCAACAAACTTTTGTAATGAGACACAATGAAGTCTACAGCCATTCCAGCAACAAACCTTTGTAATGAAACACAATGAGGTCTACAGCCATTCCATCAACAAACCTTTGTAATGAGACACAATGAGGTCTACAGCCATTCCATCAACAAACCTTTGTAATGAGACACAATGAGGTCCACAGCCATTCCATCAACATACCTTTGTAATGAGACACAATGAGGTCTACAGCCATTCCATCAACAAACCTTTGTAATGAGACACAATGAGGTCTACAGCCATTCCATCAACAAACCTTTGTAATGAGACACAATGAGGTCTACAGCCATTCCATCAACAAACCTTTGCAATGAGACACAATGAGGTCTACAGCCATTCCATCAACAAACCTTTGTAATGAGAGGTTACTGGGCTTCTTTTTCTCGATGACTCGGTGAAGTCTGTAGAGGTCGAGAGAGGAAACAATTACGGGAAGTGAATCTTCTCCGATATTGATTCGATATCGGTCGAAGAACTTCTGCGTATTTCTGTCATACTTAGCACACTCAACCTATAAGCAGAAAAACCCCTTGATGGTATGCTGAGAAAACTTTTGAACTTAAAATTTACTTCTAATTTGTGGTAGCAAAATGAAGAACAAAAGCGATATAGGCAAAGTGCAACTTCTTACCAAACTAGCATACATTCAAACACTGCGTGAATGAGACATATTCTACCCTAGGACACTTATATTTCGCTAGTATTTAGTTTCGTGAGTAGCATACAGAGTAAAATTTCGCTGGAACTTAATTTCGCAGCTCTGATGAGTGCGAAAATATAGTGATGTGAAAATAAATTCAGTGGAACAAACATTAGATTCCTCAGGTCCAGTTCGCTGGTACGAAATATTTTTCAATTTGGGACTACCGTACTGTTTGGACTATAAACCGCACCTCTATATAAGCTACATGTGCTTTATTTTCCAAAAACGATAATAAAACAATACATAAGCCGCACCTTACTATAGGCCGCAGAACTAAGGACTGTGCTTTTTAACGCCATTTAAAACGGAACAGTGCAGAACGGCACAGTTTCGTATTATCCGACGCTTTTTAACTTAGTGCCTAACGGCACAGTACCGTGAGGCATTGTTTCGTATTTTCTTTCACAGCTAAAAATGCACTAATTGGAGATTCCCGTTAGTGCGCCTTAGCGGTGAAAGAAAAAGCCACAGAATAAGCCACAGTGATTAGCCGCACCCTTGTAGGCCTACCTATAAGCCGCTAGGCTCAAATCATCAGAAAAAAGTAGCTGCTAATTGTCCGAAAAGTACGGTAGTTTGTATTTGTGAACCGCAGGTAGAAATGTGTAGGCTAGATCAATAATGTAATTTGATTGCTTGCTGCCATTTGTTTCCTAGACTATCAATGACGTCAAAGCCGCAGTGACTGATTGGTACCAATATTAGAACTCAAGTATTTATAGCACGCGGTGCCGCGGTGGCCACGGCACCGGGTTGTTATTGCTTTTGGTTGGTAATAAAATTCATCACCACAATAATTATTATTCAATTTTATGACTTTTCCTACCAGACTGCCATCCTCATCAGTTACAAATTCAATGACTAAACTAATATCATCATCTTCTTCATTTGTCTAGGCTTTTCCAAAAAAAATTTATTATCTTAATTTGTTTTGCCAAGCTGCTCAGTCGGTGTATTAGCTATAATGAGTTTAGCAAAACTTGCCCAACGAGCCAACCACACACGAAAATTGCCTGCATTTCTAATATGCCGATTTTATTGTGAATATCAATGAAGAAATCCATTTATTTTCGCGTTTTCGCTCGTTCGTTATGATAGTTTAGTTTCGCTCATGAAATTTTCGCGAGAGGCTGTTGCCGCGAAAACGCGAAAGTTAGATGCCGCGAATACATAAGTGTCCTAGGGTATGTATACATATATACAATAATAATAACCTACATAAATAATAATCTCAGACATGGAAAGTGCCTCAAGATAACACAATGTAATCACCATACATAACATTGTTGGTATCGCCAGACTACTAATTGCTTACCATTTTTATGCTCTAAAACATAATAAATTGCAAAATAATGTTTAATATAAACATAATATGTTTATACGAATATATAATCAATATGATCTAATTATAAGTCAAATTTAGTTAAAACAAAAATACCTAATTTTGTCATTACAGATGTATTAACAGTAAATATACAGCAATTGATGCAAGTGAGATGCAGGACAACTCTCAGGAGTACTAGACAGCACAGTTATGGTAGTGAACATAAGCAACAGAACGTACGGGAAGCAGATGTGAAAAGTACAACTAACATACTTACTGGAAGCTTTTCTATGACTGTAGCATAGATGTATGTAGCTGAACCTTTCTGATTGTACATCTCAGGATCATCCAATTCAAAGCCAACATATTCTTCTGTCTCAAAGTCAACAAAGTCTTGCTTTAGAAGGTGGTGTAAGTCAAGAGGAATGAATGCACCGGGTGGCTGCAGCGTAGGCCCCTTTACTATAATACAATTGTAGATACTAAACTAAGTTCCAGAACAAACATTCAATTACAAATATATTACAGCCGCTAAATTAGCTAGTTGAATAGATTGCTAAAACTACCAAGTGTAAGATATGTGTTAAATTTAAAGACTGGTTGAACAAGTACAATATCCGCTTGTCAATGTTGGTATTTGGAAAAAAAGAAGAAAAAATCCACAAATCAAACAACAATAAAAAGACTATCAGAAAAGAGTAAACAACATAAAAAATTACAGTGAAGTTTTCATGAGAAAATGAAAGAGATAAAATGGAGGAACTGAGCAGCAGCAGTAACTATAATTAAGGAAAATGGCTAAAAATACAATTAAAACAATAACATAGTTAGAAATCAATAAAAGGAGAAAAAATACATACCAGAGTGGTGATCCTGACGAATGCGAAGTTTGTCGAGTGTCAGTGGAATCTCATAAGCGGCGCAGCTGAGGATGGGGTGGAGATATATGATAGAGTTCTGTAGGAGACCACCCGCTATTCTATTCACTATTTCAGCGACCTTAACAAGCAGCTGGGGAGTCACCTCAGCATCCGTATGCACATAGAGGCACCACTCAGTCTTTTTAGAGTCACAAGTCTACCAAGAGAGTTGTCAGACATAAAAATCCTTCAAGAAGAGAGCAAATCAAGTTTTGTCGATTTTAATCTTGATGCATTCCCTACTAGATACCACTTTAGTGACAGGCGGCATCACTTATTCCTTACTAGACACCCCTTTAGTGACAGGCAGCATCACTTATTCCTACTAAACACCACTTTAGTGACAGGCAGCATCACTTATTCCCTACTAGACACCACTTTAGTGACAGGCAGCATCACTTATTCCCTACTAGACACCACTTTAGTGACAGGCAGCATCACTTATTCCCTACTAGACACCACTTTAGTGACAGGCAGCATCACTTATTCCCTACTAGACACCACTTTAGTGACAGGTGGCATCACTTATTCCCTACTAGACACCACTTTAGTGACAGGCAGCATCACTTATTCCCTACTAGACACCACTTTAGTGACAGGAAGCATCACTTATTCCCTACTAGACACTACTTTAGTGACAGGTGGCATCACTTATTCCCTACTAGACACCACTTTAGTGACAGGAAGCATCACTTATTCCCTACTAGACACCACTTTAGTGACAGGTGGCATCACTTATTCCCTACTAGACACCACTTTAGCGACAGGCGGCATCACTTATTCCCTATTAAACACCACTTTAGTGACAGGTGGCATCACTTATTCCCTACTAAACACCACTTTAGTGACAGGAAGCATCACTTATTCCCTACTAGACACTACTTTAGTGACAGGTGGCATCACTTATTCCCTACTAGACACTACTTTAGTGACAGGTGGCATCGTTTATTCCCTACTAGACACCACTTTAGTGACAGGTGGCATCACTTATTCCCTACTAGACACCACTTTAGTGACAGGTGGCATCACTTATTCCTACTAGACACCACTTTAGTGACAGGTGACATCACTTATTCCCTACTAGACACCCCTTTAGAAGCCGCTCAATATGTCATTAGGAACAAAGGTGTTGTTTAATTTGTACAAGGAGTAGAGCAATAAGTTATTTTTTACTAAAAGTAAACAACAAAATGGCAATTCATCTGACCAATTATTATGCTTATTTAAAAAACTGTGAATATGAAAAATGAATTAGTTTGTTTCAGTACTTTTAGTCAACAAGATAGATGCTGATCCCAACAAAAGTACAGTTCAAATTTGTGCATAAGATAATGCAGATATATTATTGGGACTTTGAGTATTGATTTAGTAGTAAAATATCAGTGAATCTGATGAATCAGGTGATGACGGTGATTTTGCTGTAGCTAATGTTTCTAGGGTAAGTCGGACAAAGAGTAATATTTTTTGGCAAACTTTTGACTTTTTTATCTCGGCTTAAAAAATTAGTACCACTTCTTATGCTCGTTAAAAATGTAGTTCACAGTTCTTCTTGTAGAAAAAAAAAATTTTGATCACTCTCATCTTTTTCGTAGCAATTATATTAATACTTTTTAAACAAAGGTAAAAAATGTCGGAGCACATCCGCAAAAGGAAAGTTTCAAAAATTTAACGACTTCACAGCTAATAAAATACAATTAAGAGTTGAGTATATTAATAAAACAGCTCTAAAAGGTAAAAAAAAGAAGCAAATATTTATGAATCAAATAAAACTCTTTCTTCCTAAGAGAGTTACACCACCTTGCTCACAGTTAAAGTGGCCTACAAAGAGAGTTACACCACCTTGCTCACAGTTAAAATGGCCTACAAAGAGAGTTACACCACCTTGCTCACAGCTAAAATGGCTTACAAAGAGAGTTACACCACATTGCTCACAGTTAAAGTGGCCTACAAAGAGAGTCACACCGCATTGCTCACAGTTAAAGTGGCCTACAAAAAGAGTCACACTGTTGTATCAAAAGAAGTCTTACTAATAGAATTCCCCCATCTTACTAACGTAGTTACACTTCTCTACTAACGCAATAACAGAAAATCAATATTTACCACAAAGTATATGGTACAAATTTAGAAGCTACCAGATGCTATAAATAGATATATCCGGTGTCAATCTTTCATATAATGTGAGCCATGTCCGTCTTTCCATCATAACCAAGTGAGTAAAAAAGATTGCATCCTATAAGATTCAAACTCACAACTTTAGGCTCTGCTGCTTGTCGGGCTACCAACTGCCCATATCTACTAACTGCTGGCATTTCAGAATATTTTCAGAATAATTGTGTGGCTATTTATTACACCTGAAAATCTCTCACGGCACTTGGGACTGCCATCGTACTAGTGAGTAGGTAAAAACTATTACGTGAAATAGCTGCTCCGCAGTTATAGAGTTATCCAACCAAAGCAATAAGAGTTATCCTACCTTAGTTATAAAGCATTCAGCGTCGCTCTCAGATCCTGCAATTTTCTCTCCATCATACTTGAGATATGTGATAAGCTTCTCGACAGCATGCACTCGTATGCTTTTAAGTGACTTTTGAACGACCTTGAGAGCTGCCGACTTTGGTTTCTCTGCCCTCTCCATGTGGTCATGTCTGATGAGGCGAAGGATTCCGGCTGTAAACTC
Organism: Watersipora subatra; assembly: GCF_963576615.1. Lineage (NCBI taxonomy): Eukaryota > Metazoa > Bryozoa > Gymnolaemata > Cheilostomatida > Watersiporidae > Watersipora > Watersipora subatra. Next base: position 16,358,691 of record NC_088718.1, read on the forward strand.
GGTAGAAGTGAGACGACTCCTGAGGATCTGCGCAGCACCGCTTGAAGACTGCGATACAAAAATTGTGAACATTTAAACGACACAAATTAAAACTTTAATAGAAGGCTTTATTCATCCTATGGCATACAGCGAGTTGCTGCTTTGAGCATCGAGATGTCTTAGATAATCTGGTTGTTTAATCGGGTTGAGTGGGATAATCTGTGAACAGGAAAAAACCTCAGAGATCACCCTTTATAACCTTCATATAACCTTCCTGAGTGATACAGAAGTAAAACTTGAACCAACCAGATGGGTCCAATGCATTAAAGCTGTTCAGGCTCTTAACTGCGTGTACTGAAAATCTTCTGCTAGAAATTATGAGTGCAGAACTTGCTAGCTGCAGGAAAATGCGAAATAACTTGGAAATGACCTTAAGGGGCTTTTTCCAACAAAACCTTTTTGATGAAAAGCAAGGAAAATGTGTCACCATTAACTATATTAACTATATTAAATATAGTCAAAAGGTCTATGCATTTCCCATTGAAAATGATTAACATAACTTTTTCATGCCTTAGACAATAACTATGTGTTACAACTAAAAATTATTTTGCAACAAACTTTTAGATGCGATCCAGCTTCAATTATCTACTCGGATACTTTGGGCAAGAAAAAAAGTGCAGTATTAAAATATCCATAGAATATTGTCGCACAAACATGTGGAAACAGACAAAATATAACTGTTAATACAATAAGAGACATGTCCTTGCGAAGTAATGCTACAGGTTAGGAAAATAGATTGCTTTCATTGTGATTCGAACTCGCTACTTCCACCTTGGTATACCAAAGCACTACCAACTGCACTAATCAACCATCTTGCTACACCGGGTAATAATTGTGCGGATAACTATTACACATGACCTCTCACACGGCACCAGACTGGCAGGATAGTAAAGAACCATAAATTGCAAAAACATATATATGCCAGCTATGCACATTAAATGAGGACTTCATGACTTACATGGCACTCTAAGCAACTTTCATCGAGACATTCATCCACGAGATCAGTGAGCATGAGAGGACGCAACTCCTCAGGAAGTTTGCGAACTATTTCATTGAAATAGCTAATTTGCAGCTTGCACTCCCTCAGGTCAACAAGAAATGGCATATCAAAGTTGAGTAGTCTCTCGGTATATGAGGGCTCATCATTGTAGACTAGGGAGGCTGCTGGCCTCAGACACGCATCCTGTTAGAACACAGGCTATAGTTTGTAAGAGCTTGTAGCTATTATTCAAAATTTATTTACAAATTGATAGTAATTTTACAAACCTCTACAAAGGGACTTGAGTGAAAACAGTTTTTATCAATTTGAAGATATAATAGGTCATGCAAGCCAATTGCAAAATACTATATACATATTTATTACAGCTAGCCACAGTTAAAAGTCTTCAAACATTTTACAAACAAAAAGGTAGCCTGTTTTCAGCAAACTTTTGGTAGTATCAGTTGCCTGCCAATAATCTAATGAAATACTTTTAATCAATTTGTTTTCAAATAAAATTTTTTAATAAGTTGATCACGTAAAAACTGTTGTTTCCTTTGCAGCAGCAATAAATCATATAAATAATAAATCAGATAAAAAATAAATCATATAAATAATAAACCATATAAATAATAAATCATATAAATAATAAATCATATAAATAATAAATTATATAAATAATAAATCAGATAAATAATAAACCATATAAATAATAAATCATATAAATAATAAATCATATAAATAATAAACCATATAAATGATATAAATAATAAACCATATAAATAATAAATCAGATAAATAATAAACCATATAAATAATAAATCATATAAATAATAAATCATATAAATAAGAAACCATATAAATAGTAAATCATATAAATAATAAATCATATAAATAATAAATCATATAAATAATAAATCATATAAATAATAAATCATATAAATAATAAACCATACAAACAATAAATCATATAAATAATAAATCATATCAATAATAAATCATATAAATAATAAATCATATAAATAATAAATTTTATAAATAATAAATCATATAAATAATAAATCATATAAATAATAAATCATATAAATAATAAACCATACAAACAATAAATCATATAAATAATAAACCATACAAACAATAAATCATATAAATAATAAATCATATAAATAATAAATCATATAAATAATAAATCATATAAATAATAAATCATATAAATAATAAATCATATAAATAATAAATCATATAAATAATAAACCATACAAGCAATAAATCATATAAATAACATAATCCATCGAAGACTCTATAGTGTCCTGTCTAAATGAGAACATATTTGACATGAAGAGCAGGTTGAGCGACTAGTTGAGCGAATGACAGTGGAATGATACATGTGACTGCGTGTAAAAGTTAACTATTTGCTACCAGCAAATCTGCAAGTACATAAAACCTACATACAATGTTGCAGACATAACATGGCCACATTGTAGAGAGAATATGAGCAACTGCATGAACCTACAGAAGAGTTATAATATTCCTGTGTGTCTGAGCTTTATGACTGTTCACATATTGCTATCATCAGCAAGATCTAAAACTAAAAACTGTTTTGACACAAACTCTCTGATCCTCTTAGACCTAAATTGACAAAGGCAGGTGTAGATAACTACTAGTTGTACACATCTCAAGACAAAAGGCAACAAGCCACACTTTCTTTGAATGCCAAAAGCCATCCTGTTTTTCCTGGTATTGTCGTTTACAGAAAAACTACAAATGCTGGAAGAGATGAGAAATCACAGACCTGCGAAGGTAGATAGAGAGTCTGTAAATCAGCATCTATAGCCTCGGCTTTAGAAAGCAGTGTGAACAGGCCTTTCACTGCCCTGTAGGCACAACGCAGACTGTTCGGGTGGAGCACTTCACCTTTTAAACAGAACCACTTCATGAAAACGAGGTAATGGCAGACAAAAACAATAAAACTATCTTTATTGTCAACAGGAAATAAGTTTTTTTTAATGAATTGTTTCCATCTTCTTACTCTGCCTATGCTAAATGTTTATCTTACTTCCATTTATAGGATTCAATATTTTTCATGGTTTGTGTCCTCATCGTTTACATGACACTTAAAACTCAACTCATTTCAACTTCATGATATGAACAACTTGCATACAACCACGAGGTACATGTACCAATTATTTTGAAAATATCATTGCAATCTTCCACCTAATACCCGTTCTCTTAACAAAGAAAGGTATTTCAAATGCTATATGTCAAGCCATTTATTTGATTTTATCGAGTAACTCTCGCCCTTTCTTGTTTTATGATTCTTGTATGGCATAATTGGGAGAACATTTCTGTTTGCCAATGAAATAATAGAAAAATAAAATAATAAATACATATGATTGCTAAGAACTTGAACAAAAGTAAAATAGAAATTTGTTCTATCAAAGGAATATGAATTCATACCATACCAGGAATATAGCGCATCATGCCAGTATACTGCTGCATTTCAATAAGCAAAACTGTCTAAGATGAACTCTCCGCTAAACTAACTGCTACAACAGCCCTGAGTGGCCTCAATCCTCAACAGCCCTGAGTGGCCTCAATCCTCAATCCCTATTGAGGAGACGTACAAACCCACTTACTTCTTCTTGGCAACTAGACATGATTTCTAATCAAAACCTTGATAGTAGAATATTATAGAATCAAAGAATATTTTGAATATTTGACCAAAAACAAAACTAACAACTTGTGTGTTAATTTTTTGTGGTGTTCACGATTAACAAATGTAAATCGCGGAAGAATTGAAAAGGTTTGAATTGAACAAGCTTGCTGCCTGAACCGAAGCTCGCTGCCTAACCTTCATTTTCTGTGTAGAGCTGGTCCAGTACTGCAGCAAATTGGTTAGCAGTGGCTCTCTCTGTAGCTCCTAGGTATCTGCAATAGACATCTACATACAGACACGCGGAAAAGTAAAACTAATTTATTAAGCTTTCGTTCACAAGAAGCTAAATGTGAGATTTTAAAGCTTTTCTACAAAATAACATGAAAATAGTTGAAAATGAAAAGTGTTTCCCACTTAGCAACAGCAAACTTGACAACACCTGAAAAAATACCTAGTATATAGCAAGAAATGAGAAAATTTAAAATCTTACTCATTGTATCCGCTCTGAGCATGTCATCTGACTAAACAGAAACTATTGACCGCTTCTGAGTGTAGCAGACGTTTATTTCACCTATATTTTGTAACAATTTTTGATTTGTATCATTAAATTATTATACTAATATATTTATTAACATAGTATTATAACATCATTTATTTTGCAATATTGTACTTTAATATAACTTCTTAATAAGATGGCCAACAAATAGATAAACTGAATGCTACTATAAAAGTGAGACAAAACCCTCGACATATTACGACTTGAGCAACCAGTTTAACAGCTCACTATGACATTATGATCCCATGATCATATGCTCATTATGATAGTCGATTTCTGTGAGAACAAGAACATACCTATATAATATAATCAACTGACTAAATCAACAGCATTTGTCTGTCAAAACGCTAACACTGGCCAAATAGAGACCTAGAATTTGATCAAGTACTAAATTAATTTCTTGCATATTTAAATTAGTCTTACCATAAATTTTCGTTTTTACCAAAAGGAGTGAAGTTGAGTTTAAATCCACCAAATGTTTGATGTTCACTTGCACATGCAGCCAAATAAAGGTGACATATTTCATTGTAGCGAAAAGGGTTGGTAGGTCGGGGAAAGTGATGGACAGTAATAACAGTATGTTAATATATTGCCGACTTTGGCATTGAAATACTTGGCGCTATTTTTAGAAAAGAGAAATAGAAATATTTTTAAATTGCCATACAAACACTCTATATTGTGATGTATTGAAGTCTATGCATATCTAATACCATACAAACACTCTATATTGTGATGTATTGAAGTCTATGCATATCTAATACCATACAAACACTCTATATTGTGATGTATTGAAGTCTATGCATATCTAATACCATACAAACACTCTATATTGTGATGTATTGAAGTCTATGCATATCTAATGCCATACAAACACTCTATATTGTGATGTATTGAAGTCTATGCATATCTAATGCCATACAAACACTCTATATTGTGATGTATTGAAGTCTATGCATATCTAATGCCATACAAACACTCTATATTGTGATGTATTGAAGTCTATGCATATCTAATGCCATACAAACACTCTATATTGTGATGTATTGAAGTCTATGCATATCTAATGCCATACAAACACTCTATATTGTGATGTATTGAAGTCTATGCATATCTAATGCCATACAAACACTCTATATTGTGATGTATTGAAGTCTATGCATATCTAATGCCATACAAACACTCTATATTGTGATGTATTGAAGTCTATGCATATCTAATACCATACAAACACTCTATATTGTGATGTATTGAAGTCTATGCATATCTAATGCCATACAAACACTCTATATTGTGATGTATTGAAGTCTATGCATATCTAATGCCATACAAACACTCTATATTGTGATGTATTGAAGTCTATGCATATCTAATGCCATACAAACACTCTATATTGTGATGTATTGAAGTCTATGCATATCTAATGCCATACAAACACTCTATATTGTGATGTATTGAAGTCTATGCATATCTAATGCCATACAAACACTCTATATTGTGATGTATTGAAGTCTATGCATATCTAATGCCATACAAACACTCTATATTGTGATGTATTGAAGTCTATGCATATCTAATACCATACAAACACTCTATATTGTGATGTATTGAAGTCTATGCATATCTAATACCATACAAACACTCTATATTGTGATGTATTGAAGTCTATGCATATCTAATGCCATACAAACACTCTATATTGTGATGTATTGAAGTCTATGCATATCTAATACCATACAAACACTCTATATTGTGATGTATTGAAGTCTATGCATATCTAATGCCATACAAACACTCTATATTGTGATGTATTGAAGTCTATGCATATCTAATGCCATACAAACACTCTATATTGTGATGTATTGAAGTCTATGCATATCTAATGCCATACAAACACTCTATATTGTGATGTATTGAAGTCTATGCATATCTAATGCCATACAAACACTCTATATTGTGATGTATTGAAGTCTATGCATATCTAATACCATACAAACACTCTATATTGTGATGTATTGAAGTCTATGCATATCTAATACCATACAAACACTCTATATTGTGATGTATTGAAGTCTATGCATATCTAATGCCATACAAACACTCTATATTGTGATGTATTGAAGTCTATGCATATCTAATACCATACAAACACTCTATATTGTGATGTATTGAAGTCTATGCATATCTAATGCCATACAAACACTCTATATTGTGATGTATTGAAGTCTATGCATATCTAATGCCATACAAACACTCTATATTGTGATGTATTGAAGTCTATGCATATCTAATGCCATACAAACACTCTATATTGTGATGTATTGAAGTCTATGCATATCTAATGCCATACAAACACTCTATATTGTGATGTATTGAAGTCTATGCATATCTAATGCCATACAAACACTCTATATTGTGATGTATTGAAGTCTATGCATATCTAATGCCATACAAACACTCTATATTGTGATGTATTGAAGTCTATGCATATCTAATGCCATACAAACACTCTATATTGTGATGTATTGAAGTCTATGCATATCTAATGCCATACAAACACTCTATATTGTGATGTATTGAAGTCTATGCATATCTAATACCATACAAACACTCTATATTGTGATGTATTGAAGTCTATGCATATCTAATGCCATACAAACACTCTATATTGTGATGTATTGAAGTCTATGCATATCTAATGCCATACAAACACTCTATATTGTGATGTATTGAAGTCTATGCATATCTAATACCATACAAACACTCTATATTGTGATGTATTGAAGTCTATGCATATCTAATGCCATACAAACACTCTATATTGTGATGTATTGAAGTCTATGCATATCTAATGCCATACAAACACTCTATATTGTGATGTATTGAAGTCTATGCATATCTAATGCCATACAAACACTCTATATTGTGATGTATTGAAGTCTATGCATATCTAATGCCATACAAACACTCTATATTGTGATGTATTGAAGTCTATGCATATCTAATACCATACAAACACTCTATATTGTGATGTATTGAAGTCTATGCATATCTAATACCATACAAACACTCTATATTGTGATGTATTGAAGTCTATGCATATCTAATGCCATACAAACACTCTATATTGTGATGTATTGAAGTCTATGCATATCTAATGCCATACAAACACTCTATATTGTGATGTATTGAAGTCTATGCATATCTAATACCATACAAACACTCTATATTGTGATGTATTGAAGTCTATGCATATCTAATGCCATACAAACACTCTATATTGTGATGTATTGAAGTCTATGCATATCTAATGCCATACAAACACTCTATATTGTGATGTATTGAAGTCTATGCATATCTAATGCCATACAAACACTCTATATTGTGATGTATTGAAGTCTATGCATATCTAATGCCATACAAACACTCTATATTGTGATGTATTGAAGTCTATGCATATCTAATGCCATACAAACACTCTATATTGTGATGTATTGAAGTCTATGCATATCTAATGCCATACAAACACTCTATATTGTGATGTATTGAAGTCTATGCATATCTAATGCCATACAAACACTCTATATTGTGATGTATTGAAGTCTATGCATATCTAATGCCATACAAACACTCTATATTGTGATGTATTGAAGTCTATGCATATCTAATGCCATACAAACACTCTATATTGTGATGTATTGAAGTCTATGCATATCTAATACCATACAAACACTCTATATTGTGATGTATTGAAGTCTATGCATATCTAATGCCATACAAACACTCTATATTGTGATGTATTGAAGTCTATGCATATCTAATGCCATACAAACACTCTATATTGTGATGTATTGAAGTCTATGCATATCTAATACCATACAAACACTCTATATTGTGATGTATTGAAGTCTATGCATATCTAATGCCATACAAACACTCTATATTGTGATGTATTGAAGTCTATGCATATCTAATGCCATACAAACACTCTATATTGTGATGTATTGAAGTCTATGCATATCTAATGCCATACAAACACTCTATATTGTGATGTATTGAAGTCTATGCATATCTAATGCCATACAAACACTCTATATTGTGATGTATTGAAGTCTATGCATATCTAATGCCATACAAACACTCTATATTGTGATGTATTGAAGTCTATGCATATCTAATACCATACAAACACTCTATATTGTGATGTATTGAAGTCTATGCATATCTAATGCCATACAAACACTCTATATTGTGATGTATTGAAGTCTATGCATATCTAATGCCATACAAACACTCTATATTGTGATGTATTGAAGTCTATGCATATCTAATACCATACAAACACTCTATATTGTGATGTATTGAAGTCTATGCATATCTAATACCATACAAACACTCTATATTGTGATGTATTGAAGTCTATGCATATCTAATGCCATACAAACACTCTATATTGTGATGTATTGAAGTCTATGCATATCTAATGCCATACAAACACTCTATATTGTGATGTATTGAAGTCTATGCATATCTAATACCATACAAACACTCTATATTGTGATGTATTGAAGTCTATGCATATCTAATGCCATACAAACACTCTATATTGTGATGTATTGAAGTCTATGCATATCTAATGCCATACAAACACTCTATATTGTGATGTATTGAAGTCTATGCATATCTAATACCATACAAACACTCTATATTGTGATGTATTGAAGTCTATGCATATCTAATGCCATACAAACACTCTATATTGTGATGTATTGAAGTCTATGCATATCTAATACCATACAAACACTCTATATTGTGATGTATTGAAGTCTATGCATATCTAATGCCATACAAACACTCTATATTGTGATGTATTGAAGTCTATGCATATCTAATACCATACAAACACTCTATATTGTGATGTATTGAAGTCTATGCATATCTAATGCCATACAAACACTCTATATTGTGATGTATTGAAGTCTATGCATATCTAATGCCATACAAACACTCTATATTGTGATGTATTGAAGTCTATGCATATCTAATACCATACAAACACTCTATATTGTGATGTAATGAAGTCTATGCATATCTAATACCATACAAACACTCTATATTGTGATGTATTGAAGTCTATGCATATCTAATGCCATACAAACACTCTATATTGTGATGTATTGAAGTCTATGCATATCTAATGCCATACAAACACTCTATATTGTGATGTATTGAAGTCTATGCATATCTAATGCCATACAAACACTCTATATTGTGATGTATTGAAGTCTATGCATATCTAATGCCATACAAACACTCTATATTGTGATGTATTGAAGTCTATGCATATCTAAAAACATCATAATTAGCCAATCAGAAACACCAGTAAGATACCTGTTACGGTGAATGTGTCAATTTAAATGGACAATTTAATTCAAACAACATGATGGAGCAATTTTTTGTTGTATTTGAGGCAAAATTGTTGCAACTAGACTCTCATAAAACACAGGCCAAGCGCTGTAAAACCCACTTTCAGCGATATCTATTGAAATCAGTCATGCAGTAAGAAAGCCTCACAGAATTCTAGAAAGGTGTAAAGACTCATGCAGAGGCCAGCAATGAAGAAGAGCTCATCTAATGTCTCAGAAATAAAATATTTACATATTGCTGCTAACCATATCCTGAGAAACACATTTCAGAGATAAAGAATCTTGAGCCTGAAAATCCTCAAGTCAAAAATGGCAAAATCATAAAAATAACTACAGACAAATACATGAGTATGATTGTAAGTTCATAAGGTTAGAGCTAAGCCATAGACACTATTAATAGACATATTTACCTAAACAGTGAATTGTAGTTAGAAAGGTTGGTTGGAGTCTTGTAAAGATGAGGCTTAATCTGCTGCTCGTCATACAGGTTTAACACGAGCTGATTGGCCTTTACTAGAGTTTTCCCATCTTCTGCAATGATGAGACAACTAGCATAATTAATTTGTCAAATAGAGTGATCAGAAGAGCTAGATATAAACAAGGAGTTACCTAAAGGGTAATTTGTTGTGCTTTTTTAAGATCAATGAAAATATTAAAAAGCGTTAAATCTCCCATGCTAGATGTTCTGACCGGAGAATAAAATCATTTAATGTAGCCAAGCTCAACAACTCACTCTGCATTCTATTAATAATAACTGTAGCTCAGTTCTCTTACATTTCGCTATGTCTAGGTAAGATCAGCCTACCCCAACTTACCTTTCATCTATCCTTAGAAACATAGAGGCTAGTATGTACAAACTAGTATACCATATCTTGACATACGAGTGCCTCAACATATGAGAAATTTGAGATATGAGCAAAATTTTGTACAAGTTTTTGCCTTGAGATACTTATTTGAAGTATAATCATATGAGGCGGTTCTCCATGTGGCCGTTATATGTATTATATATGTTATTATTATTATTATTATTATATTTATTGATCGAATATGAAAAGAGCGTCGTTCAGTCTTTCTTGTCGGATCAGTTAAAAAAGGCTAAAAGTAAAAGTGCAAACGAAAACAAAATTAGAATTAAGTTTAGAGTATGAGTAAAACTTATTTTTAAGTGTTTTATGAGCTCAATTCATAAAAGCCTAAATCGAGGTTATGTTAAGTTGAGTAGCGGATCAATCCTGTTGCTGTTAGAACTCTCACACAGCTGTTAGCCGCTACGTCTGTCTCGAAAGTAAGAACTCCATTAGTACTGCGGATAATAATGTTACATTTGATTGCAGATCATTACTACTAGCTAGTAATTTGTTCTTTTGTAAGAGTAGGTATTGAATTTGAACACTTAAAACATGTTTTTAAATCTAATATCTTGTTTTTCTTTTAAAATGTGGAAAAGATTAATTTGTATTTAACCAATTTATATGGAAATTGTTGCTTTGAAGTATGAGAGAACTGACATAGGAGCTCAGTCTAGGAATCCTGGAGCTTAGCATTAAGCTCACTTGTCACAGTATGGCAGTAATAATGAATTCTAACACATGCCAGACATTCTAACAAATTGACCAGCAAAAATTATGTTTCATTTTTACTGAACTATTCCTACAGATGGAAAGCAGTGAATAAAATATCAAAATATCTCTCATAATTAAACATCATCACTATAATTACAGTGTTACAACTTAGCCAGTAGGAACAGCGTGAAGCCAATGACCAACCAATAAGAACGCAGCAAACATCCTGTAGGTTCTCCCTAGTATACTCATCATCCATAGCATACAACTGGAGGTACTGGTAAACGCTAGTCATGACTTCCACTAATAGTTCGGACTTGTCTCCACCCAGCTTCCTGCCCTCCTCTTCCACGCATTCACTAATGTTAATGATGTGTCGAACCATTTGCTCTTGCGGGGGAGTGCTCTTTACCCCTGCATAAATCAATGTTTAGAGCTAAACTAAAACCTGCAGGTAATGACTGCCTAAAACTATCTTAAACGGTTGCCCATGTTTGTTATGATTGGCTTCTTTACAGACCGAGAACTATTAAATATACAATAATATAAAACTATTACTGTATTCTTCATACGATAGGGTGTACTAAAAGGCCTAAAACTTAAAAAAAATTGACTGTGTGCCCTTTAATACACTGTGCCTTATGTCCAGACTGAGTTCTAAAATCTGGCCTGTGCCTTTGGTGAGTGCACTAAGGTAAACCTCTCCACAGATCATTTCTTGATCAGACAATAAAAACTCCTGTTTTTATTGTTTTATCAGGAAATGTTTTACTCGCGAAGATGCGCTTCCAATTGCTATTTACTTGATAAAACAGCCCCGACAATGGCATCGGTAAAGCGACATGCTTATGGGGTTTGGTTTAAACTGTAAGTAGCGGTACGCAATTAATGCCAAGATGTGCAAGTCAAGGTTATGAGCAGGTCAATTGTAGACAGATGGACTAAAGTAAAGCCAACATCAATTGTCAGAGCTTTCGAGAATGCCAGGGACCAATATTAGGCTGCAACCGGGAGACAAGTCTGCCTCCGACAACGATGAAGAGAAACTCAGAATGTTAGAGAAAGAGTGAGTATTTTATTCAATAAAGTTGACTAAGTTCACTGTTTTGCCTTTGTTGTTGTTTTATAAGTATGCTTTAAAACGCGTCTTATAATAAATATAGTGCATCTTATATGTTGATTGAATACAGAAATAGACTAAAGAATTGAGACTGCACACTGTGATACGGCATACTATTGAAATGTAAAAAAAACGGTACATATAAAACACTCTACAGATATTCTACAGCAAAATAACCGATACCTAGTTGTTGATGAGTCTGAATCTGTGACAAGTTTTGAGCATTGCAGCTGTGGATATCACAGCAGTGAGTGATATCCACAGCAGTGAGTGTGTGTGTGACACCCTCATAAACACCATCAACTCTCAAACTTGCTAATTAACTTAAGAAAAAGAATAAAATACAATTAATGAAAAAGTGAATTTATTAGATATTTATTAGTTTATTAGTTTCTATTGTGTGGATTTTGAACCACAAACAATGTGAGACTGACTGTTGAGTAAAATAAAAAATTTATAGTAACAACATGAGAGTAGCTGACAAAGATAAAGGATTAACTTCTCTTGTACTGATGTTCTTCCCTTTCCGTCTGCCTCGCATACAGAGCAGCTGTTGCAAGGCTGTTGCATCTGCTTACTCGCCTGGTTACTTTTGCCTCAACAAGCAGATTATTGTTCTATAATTATTATTTAATATAAATTATAAGTTTTTATAATTCAGAAATCGGTGTGACAACCACAAACCTACCAAGAAGTTGAGCGATCTCTTCCTTGTATCGCTCTAACGAGCTAAGTTCGTCCGACTCATGATAGTCGAATGACACGTCAGATGACTTCAGCTGCAGAGGGTCAGCCCAATAAGGTAGAAAGCAGGCACTCGTCCATGCACACCTCGTAGTCTCCTGCAAGGCACTCATTGTCATAACAAGACTCAACTGAAATCAAGTAGTTGTCTGAAAATGACTGCTTAGACTTATAGATCTGAAGAAATGTGCAACATATTTTGCATGCAGTCTCCGACGCACGTCAAATGGAAAGCAGACGACTCAAAGTAATTAAGAACAGAAAGCACACAACTCCACATATAAAGACATGTTCAAAAACTATCAATTTTAAGTATTCAATGCAGTGAATAATTTACAACTGCTATATCACCAGACAAATGCTTGATATAAACCAAAAATAGATGACTCCAAATAGATGAGAGCAGAAAGCACACAATTCCACCTAAATGACGAACCGATGTTCAAAAGTTATTACAGTAGACACTCCTATATTTCCATAAATTCCACACAACATTAATAAGATATTTTAAATTGTTGCTTCCTACTATGTAAAAAATTCCATACAACATGAAGTGCCAACTTAGTTCAAATTCTCAAATTTGGTTAACGAGAATCTCGTGGTTAGCCCTAAAAATATCAGTTTATCTCTTGCCAGAATTGAGAGAAAATGACGTATAGGGCTCCTTCTATTATAGACAAACACCATGGCAATATAGTTGGCCGTTAGAGACTAGCAGGTGTGTCAGCAGAGCAGAGAAAATAAGCAGCTGCGCAATAGTTATAAAATACTTGCAGGCAGTCTATTAGCACAGGCGTTACTGTAGTTACCTACAGCAGCTTTAAAATTTAATATTAAAATGTGCTCTGAGTAAATGAGTAAATTTAAAATGAGTTCTTATCTTCGAGACAGATGTACATATAGCATGAACTTTAAATTTATCTTAAAAGTTGACTTGCAACAAAATTCACATTACAGTCATTTAGTATCAAAAGATTAACCATGTCTTACTTTGCTGTGCTGTAGGTACAAACTACGACCAAGCTGAAACAAAACTGCAAAGTTCTAGCATCTATATTTGATAAAGGTTTTCCGGCAGAACCTGAAGTGTTTGTCATAAACTAGTGCTACGAGACGTTTTATATTGAGCTTTTTATTGGCCTTTCATTTCACAACAATAACCACGTCCAGTTGATCAAAGGTAGAGTTCATCAAAATAAGGGATTCCAACCTACAGCTGTTTTTGTAACTGTTCGTTTTTTAGCTTTTAGGAGCTTATAATCACATTTCCACATATTTTGAACTTACAACACAGCAGGGTAAGACATGGTGGATCTTTTGATACCAAATAACTGTCATGTGAATTTTGTTGCATGTCAACCTTTAAATGAGTTTAGCTTACTAAACAAACACTGCTAAGTTTTAGTTTGTATTTTTAATTATTTCACTCAACTTCAACTTTTTATCACTAAAATTTTACTTGGTTTTTTGTATAACATTTAGCCTACCTCATTAAGCCTCATTAAGCCTCATTTAGCCTACCTCATTAAGCCTCATTAAGCCTCATTTAGCCTACCTCATTTAGCCTAATTAAAATCTTTTTGAACCTAATTCGCCAAGAAAGCCCAAGCGCGGATGTTTTTGAAAATGTTTTGTTAAATACATAATGAATTGAACTTTTGCTAACAGGTTGAGAGAAGTTGTCTGACCATTGACCTTTTTTAAAGAATTCGCAGCCCCAACTTTGCTACTAGTTTCAAAGGGGAAATATTATCGCTTTTCGCAGGAGAACTAAAACAAATCGGTCATCGTCTCTCTTTCAAACGCTGTGATAATGTTTTCGGCGAACAGCATTTCGGCGTCTTTGTTATTTTGACGAACGTAATAAGCACACCGATTGCCAAATTTAAACCTAGGGAAAAATTGTGTTGAATTTGTATGGTGAAATAAGATTTATATGGCGAGGTGGAAAAAGCATCATGTTCCACTTCGTAAGTTGAAAAAATCGTGTAACAGAGTAATCGTATCCCGAGGGTGCACTGTATTTACGTTGTAGGAGCATCTATTATTATTTCAGAGAGCAGGTGACTCCAAGTAGATTAGAGTAGAAAGCGCACAACTCCTTCATGTTGAGCTACCATGTCGAGTACAAAAAGAACAGTTTAGCCCTAGTTCAGCCAGGATGTTTACAGCAAAACCTGTTTAAAGGGCGTGTGTAGAAACCTGACAGCCACACGTACATATAGTACATACATTGAGGCGTTGAAGCTGCCCACGATGCCAACTTAGGCTAATAAAACATTTAGTCTGTTGAAACCAAATCTACTTGCAATACTAGTGCCAGTACTAGTACTCACACTACTCTCATGTGCAAGTAATTAGATGATGGTTATCCAAATATAAGGGTCCAAGTCAAAATGTGTTAGGCTAATAGTTATCTGTTAAAACGTTAATAAACTCCATGTTAACAATTGGCTAGTTCATGATTGGCGCTGAAGAAGCTGCAAACAGCGGGTTTGCGCTGAACTCCCAGCAAAAAACCACCACTGAACTTCCACCAGCGGGGACAGGAAAAATGCAATTGGCCCCAAAATGACCTCTCTGTCAAATCGAGTCACACAGGTTATTCTGTGACTGGAGTTTAATGAGAAAAATATTGATTTTTTTTTAGTTCAAAATGCATGGTTCCAGTGAAGTTACAATTGGATTTACAAGTGCGTGTGCAGACTTGTAAGAGAATAAAGTATTGTTCCTGTTTAAGAGATCATATGGCAGCAGAACTCACCTTGGTATCAGGAAGTGAGCCATTGAAGCAAATAAACCGAACCTCTGTGTCTCTAAATCCATACTGGGGACAGAAGTCATGGTACCTACATTAGAGACCAATATGTGTACAGTCCCTTGATATTATCAGGCACTGTTTATTGCATTAACACAAACACTTACATGTAGATGAGTCAGCCTTGCTCACCAAACACTATATATTACCACAACAATTAAGAATAACAGTAAATTTACTTCAGCAACAACGTCTCTTACGTAGTTTTTATAACCACATGAAACACTATTATTAATAGAGTGTAGCCACACGTTCCCAGAAAATGCCTTAAAACTTGTCCCACTTTTAATGTGATGCTTCCTAACTTACCTCTACCATGCTTCCTAACTTACCTCTACCATGCTTCCTAACTTACCTCTACCATGCTTCCTAACTTACCTCTACCATGCTTCCTAACTTACCTCTACCATGCTTCAAATTAGTTTCAAAAACAAACAGTAATTATATATGAACAACAATGTTCTCTCATTTACGTGTTACACATCCCATGTAGACATAGATATTACATCTGTCTATTATATCTCTGCATAGATATCACTATCCATGTAGAGCATAACCAAACACCTATAGGCCTTAAAGGTAAATCTCTCAAATTGTCTCCTTGCCTTTTTGCTTCTCTTAGATCTCTCAATAATGAAAAACCTTATAGAAGCAAGAAATATAGCATTGGAGTGGTGTGCTGTACATTTGTGATGCGTTTAGATCTACGTTGGCACAGTCGAATGCGCTAAATTTACAAGAATACATAACTAGATTTATATTAATGAATGGCATCGGAGGCAATCTTAAATCTGCCATATCGCAAACTTCTGATCTTGTATCTTGTCTTATACAGTCACAGCAGAGAAATAATGCAGGCAGCGATTAAAGGGTTTCATAAAATATTACTTTCTGCAGGACTAAAACTCACGACATCCAGCGTGGTAGACCGACACACCGCTAACTGCACGAATCAACCGCCCTCAAAATGTGGGGACCAGTCTTTATTGCAATAAGAACAGTGGTCAGTGACGTGAGGAGACAATAAGAGCAGCTCACCAGAACTCCACGCGTTATCTACAGCTTATCTAATGTGAACCAGCAAGACCACTGCGAGCAATGTCAAGAAATCTTGTTTGGAAATCTTTTAGCTTTTATTTTTTATATAAATGCGCCACAATCTACAGTATCTGATGAGAAACTAAAGAATACACATTCACATACATGAAGGACAATTTCCCTGAACGAATATGTTCATGGATAGTTGTTGTGAAAGAATTGTAGTAGCTGGCGTTAGAAATGAAAGAAGTCCTGATCAAGGCTAAGCTTATCGCTAGTATTCTGTAATGTCATAATATACCAGCTGAACGCCGGGCATTGCCCGGGTAATATAGTAAGAACCTCATGAATTTGATTGACTTATTGCTTAGCTAGTAGAGCTAGTAACTAACTATAATAGGAGCTGTGTCCTCCATCTGAAGCTAGCTTGTCACGTTACGTTTAATGATCTATAATGTAATCATGGGCTTGAAGTGTGCTAATGCG
Organism: Watersipora subatra; assembly: GCF_963576615.1. Taxonomy (NCBI): domain Eukaryota; kingdom Metazoa; phylum Bryozoa; class Gymnolaemata; order Cheilostomatida; family Watersiporidae; genus Watersipora; species Watersipora subatra. The sequence continues at coordinate 16,376,112 of NC_088718.1, forward strand.
CATAATTATGTGCCCTACTATGCCATAGCATGGTAAGAATAGCGGAGTGCAATGGATTAGCTGGCTGGTCTGCAGACTTGCATGTACCAAATTCATATCCAGTGCGAAGTTGATTTTTCATTGCTATAACGGGACAGACAAATGAGTAACACTGAAATTTATTTAGTGTATATAGATTTACATATACAGTGAAACTCGGATACCTCGCCCTCGGATAGCTCGCCCTCGGATAGCTCGCCCTCGGATAGCTCGCCCTCGGATACCTCGCCCTCGGATAGCTCGAACACATAGTTAATTCGAACGGATTTGTTTGGTCTGTTCCCACGAAATGATAAATTGCTTCAAATAACTCGACCTCAACACTGTTAACTCAAACAGTTTTTTGTCCAACGGCTACCGAGACGGTTGTTATCGCTTTAGAATATCACTTTATTCCAAGCCATAGAGATAAACCTCAACTTTTAGTAGTTCTTAGGCGTCATTATTACCACTATCGGCAAAATATTTTTGTTAACGACTTTTCTAAAGGTTTGCAAAAAATCAAATTTTACCAAGCATCCGCTTGGGGATAGCCCTTCGAAAGCAAGGAGAAGCGAGGTAACCTTCAGATAAAGTTGAGAAAAAAAAATCGGCAAAATTGGTTTTTGTTAAAACGCTCAAAAGAAAAATGTCTTTTTTTCTGAGAGTTTCAACCGCGATCAGGTTTTGCTCATTTTAATCTAAAAATGTCCTGGCGGTCACATCACCTAAAACAAACAAACAAACAAATCTCAAATAATAAGAAAATATTTATACTTTTTGATAAAAATTGTTAAAACATTACACGAGAGGCCCCTTAACTTGCAACAAGCCATCTATGCTTTTGATTTATATATAGTTTGTATATGTACTGATAAATACATGCACATGTGACAGTGTTCTCATAACTTGAACAATCTGGTAACTTGAACACTTTTTCTCGGTCCCGTAAAGGTCGAGTTAGCCGAGTTTCACTGCATATAGATTTGTATCGCGTACGATTGTGACAGTGTAATAGTTTAGAGTATATCAAGTTATTTAAAGCGCATCAATTACATAATTACTGTTTCAGGTTCTTCAATATCTTGGCTTTCAAATGAGCCATTGTTTGACACAATGAGACAGACATTGGCTGGTGTTTATAGGATTTCCCCAGACCTCAACCGCAGAAATGTTCAACAGCATAAGCTCGGAAATTATGACATCAAAATTTTCATATTCGGTGTTGTGTGCTCTTACCGCTTATTTTTATCGCTTACCGCTTATTTTTATCGCTTACCGCTTATATTTATCAACTACGATAATGATTCCAGTGGTAGGCAAAAGTAAGACAACTCCAGAGAACCAATGAAGATGACAAAGGAATCAGTGTCATTAGCTCTCCATGTACAGATTATTTTTATGATAAACTCAGGTTCCAAGCACCATACTATATTTTCCGGATGATATTATGCACTAGCCCTCTCTTTTTATTGTGATGTTAAGGGGCACCACTGAGGCTAATTAATTTCAAGCATCGCATGATCTCGCAAGACTGCAATTTACATATAGTCCTAGAGCCACGCCACTGCAGGTCACAATTTAATCGACGTGATTTCATTACCTTTACCACCATGGGTGGTTAACAACCAGGTATGTTGTTAGTAGTCATTTCTGTTTAATTTTGTTGTAGAAGTCAATTGAATTAAATCAATCGTTGGGGTTGACTCATTGCACTCCGGGATTGTTCAAAAATAAAGAAGCCTACTGTAAATAACTTAATCTGCCTATAAGCTAGTATCACACACAAAGTGATTAATTTAACTGTCCAATACACCTGTTTTCTATTTTCCATAATTATACTGTAATTTATTCGAATATAATATAAATATTTTAACTTTTATATTTTTTTCCTTTGATATTTAATTACTAATTAGTTATTAATCAAGTTATTAATCATTTCTGTATGGGACGAACAATGCCATCATATAAGACAATGTGATAATAATTACTATAAATGTTTAAAATGAACAAAAGAATGAAAAAAGCAAACTTTAACAATCACCCGAAATCTATTAACCCAGAACATGTGTTTGTATTGGTCGGGCGTTAGCACGATTCCCGGGCATTGTTAATTATCCAGAATGTAAGGTCATTATTAGTGCTTTCTGGGTTTAAAAGCACCGATTGTCACAAAAAAGCGCAGCTTCAATGGCAGTGATAGGAATCAACGACCTAAGGCTAAATGATAATTATGATATCACATTGTGGGAACCACAACCAAGTGTTTTTTTTATTGCAGGACATACTTTTGACACCTTGTTTTTCATAGTTCTATTATTGTTTGTGTATTGAATATAGGCTCATTCGAAAGCCAAGACTCTGATGTACTGAAATATATAATAAAAGTACTTATGTAATTGATGTGCTTTAAGGGTTATGACGCTCTGTCAGCTAAGAGCCCTTTCATTATATTTCATATTCTGCACAATCTATATAAACATAGATCTTAAATTTGAAAATCTTTCACAGATGAACTTCAAATATTCATTTCTCATTTCTAATTTCTATCAGGCTAATTCTTTCAAAAGCCTGATAGTTTAGAGTTGCGAACCCTCCCATTTACTCTAGTGAACATACTTGGAATACTTGTGAACATACTTGAAATACTTGGGAACATACTTGGAATTGACTCTTGTGGCGCAGAGAAACGGAATCGTTTTGAGTCTAGATAGCAAGTCAACATTGCTAGCAAGGTTGTTGGTCTTAAACAGCTCCTGTATGAGAACTCGGGCTTTTTCATCAAGGTCAGCCTGTAATAGCATGAAGTTATCAATACACTTCAGTACATATATATGGCAACTGGCCAGATCCTACTCGGCAAACATTAAAAATAGAATTACCTTCAATTAGCAGTCAAGTATCAATGAAAGTAAGAGTACTTAGCAACATAACAACAATATACATGTAAATATTAAATAGGGTGACGATGGATTAAAGGACTATTGCTGGCAACTGCGGCAAGGATTAACTGCCATGTAAGGATTAATTCTAAGCAGGATTAGCTGATGCATTAGGATTAGCTGTGAACCATTTGCAGTAAAGAGAGCTTTATCAATCAGCGGCGGCAATAAGCGCTGCTTTGTTTTATAAGGTGACTAATTATACAGGAGTTGCTTTCCTTTTCAGTGAAACATTTTTTCTCAGTTTACAACCGCTAGCCCTGCATGCTTAGTTTATCCTATGTAAGCATAGCGGTTACAAATTTTTGCAAAAAGCATGCATGTGTTTGCAGTAGCCGTTAGCATTCCCCATAGCTAGAGCAGTGTGAGGTGTAACCATACAGGGATACGAAGCATGACAGTTATAGGAAATTGGCATAAGGACTTTTCTAACTACAGCGGTGCCACATCCAGCATCACGTGAAGGTTTACTGTTAGGAAACTTCCTGGCAATACGTTCAAAACAAGGTATAACGGTGCATAGTGATCTCAATATACATATAGGTGATAGCGTGTCCATGTCAAGGTCAAATGTATGACCATCGCTACAGAGAAGAAACTTTGAATTGAATTTGGAAAAAACATCTACTGCAATAATTGTGCTGAATATTTTGCTTCTATTTTCAACCAAAACAATGAATAACATCTTGACAATTCAGTACTGTCTGAAACATCAAAGTTTCCGTGTGCCGACAACTTCAAATTGCTTCATACAGAAAAGTGCAACAATTTTTAGCAGACGAGATGAGCCCAAGCTCTTACATGGCACAAATACAAAGCAAGCGATAACTACTTACCACAATTCTGCTCATTGTACCTAGCTTACACTCCTTCAAACAGGAAATCACACGACGATTTAGAAATGACTACAGGGGGAGGCAACTAGACAGACAGAAAACTGTGTACAAAGTTAGTTGAATGAAACAAGCACACCCGCAAGCAAAAACGATGGTTTCAGAATCAAACACATTCCACAAAAGGTGGGCAAAAATACACAATGTGGACTTGGAAAAGCTCTCTCTAGAGAAGGAAATGAAACTGAGTTCACCAATTGCGTGTTAGTTAAAAGCTTTTTATGATATATCGACTGCGTGTCCACGAGCTCATTGCATCCAAAGACTAAAATCTCACCAACCAACCAATAAAATACACAAGTGTGTAATGTTGACCATGCTATCAAACGCTATTTAGTGTTTACCCCATTATATCAACATTATCTGAATAGCTTGAAAGTTTTTAAACATTTGAGTGTTCTTTATTCTGATAATAGAGGCTAAATTGGCCATGTTCTTTATGATTAACATTTTTAGATAAAAAAAATTTTGAACAAAGCTGTTCACATTTGAGAATAATAACCTATCCCTAGTGGATTATTAGTGCGAATTTATCAATAATTTAATTAATTTTATGACTTTTTATTTTGAAGAATGAATTAATAGATGACAAAAAGAACAAATTTCCGACAAGGAAAGAATAGCTGAGAGATAATCTATTTATGGGACTTATACTGCAGACGATTACTGTTATATCACAAACTAGGAAGTATATTTAATCTGTCAAACACCATATTTGTGTGGTAAACAGTGTTTGCAACTAAATGATGCCTTAATATATTCGCTAAAGAATAAAAAAGTGAAAGTGAATTAGGCCGATCAAACAACTCACACAATTTAATGAAAGTACAGTGAAACATGGATAACTCGCCCTCGGATATAGCGAACACATGGTTAACTCGACTGGATTTGCTTGGTCCGTTCCCACGCAATGATAAATGGCTCTATATAACTCGAATTCAACACTGTTATAACGAACTGTTTTTTGCCCAACGGCTACCGAAACGGTTGCTATCGCTTTAGAAAATCACTTTATTCCAAGCCATAGAGGTAAACCTCAACTTTTCGTAATTCATAAGCGTCGTTATTACCTCCATCGGCAAAATATTTTTGTCAACGACTGTTCTAAAGGTTTAGTGAAATTTGATTTATACTGCTATACGATGAATAGCGCGGACTGGCCCGGCCACGGGCGCAAGGATTTTCGCCACGCACATACAAAACAAAAATCGCATGTTGTTTTGTATGTGCGTGGCGAAAATCCTTGACTGCGTGACCCGGCTAGCCCGTGACGAATATTTTTCCGAAGTTGATTCCGTGTTGAATCAACGTCGGAATGTTGAATGTTTAAAACGTCTTAAAATTTGTTTTTATTAAACGTATACGTTTTCTTAGCTAAAAAAACTATTCATCGTTTGACCTAAACACAGAATACGTGTGTACATTCAATAAGTATCCATTCAAAAAGCGTGAGTGATATACAATGTACTGTTAAACCTCGTAAAACTTTTAATTGAACTGCCTCGGAGTGTTGCTCTTAACGAATCCCAGGTAAAGTAAGGTAATCTTTCCATAAACTTCAAGAAATATCGGCAAAATTGATCGTGGGTAAAACGCTCAAAAGAAAAAGATGTCTTTTCTTTGAGCATTTCAGCAACGATCAAGTTTTGCCAATGTCAATCTAAAAAACGTCCTGACAATAACATCACCTCAAACAACAAACCAATCTCAAGTGATAGAAAAATCTCTATACTTTTTGATAAAAACGTTTTAAACTTTACATTAGAAGCATTTAATTTGAAACAAGCCATTTGTGCTTTTGATTTATATTATAGTTTGTATATGTTCATGTATCTACTAATAAATAAGTGAATACATGGACTTGTGACAGTGCTCTGATAACTTGAACACTCTGATAATTCGAACACTTTTGCTCGGTCCCTTGAAGGTTGAGTTATCCGAGTTTCACTGTATAAGGAACCAATCAAACAGTTCGCTCAACTAAATGAATGTATAAGGAGCCAATCAAACAGTTTTTCTATAAGACTTCATTTGTAGCTGACATGTGTAAACGAGTACTTCTAGCTAAGCACCAAAAAAACTTTTCTGAGACGGGTCTTACTGAAATCACCCGATTTTTACATTCTATTACATAAGATCACACCCTACTTTTAGACTATGGAGGGCAAAAAAGTTTTAAAAAATCACTAAAATTTAAAAAACCAATCAACAGAGCTATAAATTTAGAACAGGCAATGCTAAACAGGTTAACTGGAAAAATAAGAGAGGATGCTAGATACGTACCTCTGAAGAATCTAGACTCTCCTTGGCAATACTCTCTGCAAACTCCACAAACTTTTCATCGCTCACAGCAGAGTTCAATCCAATCATTCTTAAAAACCGAATCTGTAAGGAGGAACTGAAGTGATGTAAACAGTCCTAGTGTGGTGAAGCAACGCTTACCTTATCTACTGTGATTAGCTAATACAATGATTCTTTACCTTCCTGGATGTACCCATCAGTTTCAAACGCTTATTCACCAAAACCTTCTTTATTAGGAAATAAAATTTGATGTTTTTCACACACAAAATGTAAGCATATGTTTAACTGGTGCACAAAATAAACTGCACTAACATGACTATGTTCAAATAACAAAAACAATACAATGCATGAACTCACAACAAATTACATATCTTTACATGAAGGCATGACCCAACAAATCTGTGTGACTTCTGCTGTTGCCTTTGAGAGAGCTCTACTGAACCAATCGAACCCAGGTTAAGAGCCGCTGAGCTAATAGAGTAATATACACTACTTTCAACTAAATCATTTGTATGAGAACATATGAATGAGGTAGCAGTGAATGCAGTCCCTGAGTGTATGACCGGTATTAGCTAAGTTGTAAAGAAATACAGGATCAGTACAAAGGTAACAAGATCAAAGGTTAAAATAACAACCTAGCCATCACGAATGTACATCTTGCATCGAGTTACAGCTTTGATGTGAGGTAATTGTATACTATATCAATTCACATGCAAAAAAAGGTATTTTTGTGAGTATCATAGCGATTAAAGTAGCTCTTAGCCGCGCACATACTGATGCAGTGATAATTCTGGTATGTATTTGGGTTATTACAGTAGCTGAGAGCTTTTAAAGCTGCTCTGAGATCGCATGACAGTGAAAGGTGAACACTGACATGATGACATCACACCAGTAGAATGAACTACTAGCTTCTTAACTAGCTAGTACAGAATATTCTCATGTAGTTAAGTCTCTCATCACCTTCTCTAATTACTTGTATTAGGCAGTTCATGAGTTTATTAGGAAGCACTGAAATAGGCTAATTGCCTCAGGCCGGTGTCCGGTTTACTGGAAGAGTTGCCTCCCTTAACACAGGAGCAATTGAAGATCGGCGAACCATTAGTGTCCAACATTACAAAATGGGGTTTGATTAGAATGATTGCAAAATTATAAATAAATTCGGTTTCACTGCATTTTAGTCACACAAAAAAACTTGTTGACCAAGACAATAAAGAGTTGATAATATAGTTTTTCAAAAAACTATATTACCAGCTCTATAACAGTTCTATAACAACTCTGTAACAGCTCTATAACAGCTTTATAAAAGCTCTATAACAACTCTATAACTAACAGCTCTATAACAGCTCTATAACAGCTCTATAACAACTCTATAACAGCTCTTTACCAGCTCTGTAACAGCTCTATAACAGCTTTATAACAACTCTATAACAACTCTATAACAGCTCTATAACTATCAGCTCTATTAAACTACAACCGCGCAAGATTCAGCATTGAAGCGCAATAAATATTACATGGTGAATATAACTTAAGTTAAATATAGCATATTTAACTTAATCTAAAAAGTATAACACTTCTCAACTAAACAACACTGTAGGGAATTCTCCTGCGTGACTTTTATAAAGATGTGTAGAAACTACTGGTTCTCTTTTGTGAGAGTGAGCGATGCTGGCAATAATACAACTACGGTTCTCCGGTTATATTTTACAATTCATACTAATAGTACAGTTCTATAAGGAGGGAACGTACCCAGCGGTAGTTGTCATATGGCTCGGGAGGGAACATGTCTCGACTGAGCATCAGCTGGAACAGTCGATTCTCTGCATCAAAGTAATCGCTGGCTGTTTGCAACTCCCCGTCTGAGTGACTCTTTATGAATTTAAGAGTGGTGAGACGACTCAGTAGAGTCTCCTTCTCTTCCTCAGACAGCATCGGTAGCTTGCTGTTTAGTGAGTCAACAATGCTAGTTTAGACATTGGCAGCATTAATAAAGTCAGCATCGTGATTCCGGTAAATAAATCATGTACATGTATGTATATCTATGTTAATAAATGATGTACATGTATGTATAACTATGTTAATAAATGATGTAAATGTATGTATAACTATGTTAATAAATGATGTACATGTATGTATAACTATGTTAATAAATGATGTACATGTATGTATAACTATGTTAATAAATGATGTACATGTATGTATAACTATGTTAATAAATGGTGTACATGTATGTATAACTATGTTAATAAATGGTGTACATGTATGTATAACCATGTTGCATGTCAAAATGAAAATAGAAAGACAGAAATCATGAATTATTGAGTGATTTGAACAAAAGTGTTTTAAAAGTTGATAATCTAATAGTATTGTGGAGGAGTCAGGATAGTGACTTGTACAGTAGGTTGTAGTAACAGAAAGTTCATAAACTGAAACATATGATGGTGGATGTAGTATGTTGGTGTCATGGAACAAAAAACAATGTTGGTCATGTGTGGAAGGATAAGTACAAATATTCTGGGCATAGTTTCTGGAGGAATTGGAAACCTGTAACTTAGTAAGTTTCTTTGTCAGTTAGCTGAGCAAACTGCATTTTCATCTTCAATTCTATGGAATAACAATATCAAAAAACTAAAACCGAATTATATTTGAAACACTTCAGAATAAATAGTAACTTATGCTACCGAGAGAAAACGACTACCACGAGAAAACGGAGATTAATGTTTCTACCTAACAAATGTTTTGTATGTAAATATCCTTTCTTTCAACTTTTGAATAAATGAACAAAATGACAAGCAAAATTAAAATTTTTACGAATAAATGGTGATTATATTAAAGGCCATGGTTTCACACCACAGGCCATGGTTTCACACTACAGGCCATGGTTTCACACCACAGGCCATGATTTCACACCACATGCCTTAGTTTCACAGCAAAGGCCAGCAAATGAAATTAGTTTTTGTACCAACGACTGAAATTAATTTTTCTACCGAAAAATGGTGTTTATATCAAAAATTACTTGTCCCTAACAACAGAGTCAGTGAACTGGCCAGTGGAAGTTGGAGTACTTCTCACATTCCACTGAATAATTTATAACATAGCAGCTGGTACTTCATTCAATAGATTGATAATAAACAACAAACAATTCCAATATTTTTTGCTCAGATATTTGATACAATAAGCATAACTTAACCAAACGAATCAATGGCAATAGGTGTATACTGCAATTTGGGTATACAGTAAATATATTCTCCTAGTTAGAAATCATTCTTTATATGGCAAGCGGATTTTCAAAACCATAATGAGTTGCTGGGCATGCAAATAAATCCGTTCGCCATGCATTATTATGCAGGAGAAGCAGTGTTAGAGCATGCAAAGAAATATTACAACGACCTATCATTCAACTCAAGGCTGCCGGCCTGCTGCCTAGTCAAATAAATATCAACTATGGAGTTATCATGGCTTTACTAGCAGGATGAGCAATGCAAAGGTGCAAGGTGGCAGTTTTGACAATGGTTGTCATATTTACATACAAAATGTTTGAGAGTTCCTGATGGAACACTCCTTTCTGTCCTTTTGAGATGGACGAAACCCTACAGGGAAACAACCAATCACAGAAGTGACGACTACGAAACTAGACAGAGATGGGTTGTACTGACATTAGTGGAGGCCCAAAACAACGTGTTATGGTAAAACAATGAAAAATGAACCAATTTGTTACAAGAGGGACAAATCCTGTTAGAGTTAGCATATTATTCAGACTCCAAAAATAAATCTTGATTATTCAGATATTTGTGACCAAATATGGGCAGACACGGAGCAAAATAATGGTAGCTGGGCAGAGCGCCTTCAACTTACTCAAAGTCATCTGTACAGATTCTGTGGGCACAAGAACACATAAACATGAAATAGATCACTACACAAGCGTGTAAAAGCCTTCAACTCTTTAAGTTATTACTCTTCTCGGTTATTACTTGACCTCTTTATTACAGTGGAACCTCAGATATTACTTGACCTCTTTATTACAGTGGAACCTCAGATATTACGTGACCTCTTTATTACAGTAGAACCTCAGATATTACTTGACCTCTTTATTACAGTGGAACGTCGGTTCTCTCTTTATTACTTGCTTTTATTCCTCGAACAGCAAGTAGTCTAAAGGCGTGGTCAAACGAGCACCGAACCGACGTAGGATCGGTTCGGTTCAGAGGCTGGTTCGGTTCGTGGCACATGTCACACGGCCACCGAAGTAACTTCGCTTCCTAGATACCATACGTATAGAGACAGGAAACGGTTTCATTAGTAGTTTTTATGTATTTGAGTTAAATATTTCTATTGTAAACAAAAAACTTTGAGGAACAATTATAAATTATAATTATACAACAGATTTATCAGAAGATCGTTCAGCTGCTCAAAATAAATCACTCGATACAAAGATTTTGCCAACCCTTCCCATCAACATAATTATATTTTTTATTAACATATGAATGCTTTGCTATGCCGAGTACATAACAAACAAAAACAGTCTTTATCATAGTACTGTGGTTTTACATAAATAAATCAGTCAACGATACTTCATCAGGATGAATATGACACATTACTTATATTCTACACGAAAGAAAATCACAATTCTCTTACATTTATGCAAAACTTAAGTGCAACATCTTACATTTATGCAACACAATCATAAGTCCGGGTGAACCTTGTCGTAAATTGCTTCATGTGGTTTATTTAACGAAATAAAAGTATCGTCCCATTTCTTTTTTAACATTACTCACGCGAACGTAAGTAAAAATGTGACGCGTGCTCGCTAGAATTCTAGAATTTTAACCAGCCAATAAGAGCAAGGGTTCGGCACGAAATTTCGAGCAGGACCGAAAAGGTTCGTTTCGGCCAGAAATGTCCTCGGCCGAACTTTTTAGAGCTGAAAGCGACGTCGTTTTGCGTCATTTAGTTCGGTTCGGCGCTCGTGTGACCACCCCTTAACGCATCACATTCTTTCAAGTTTAGCCTAATAAACATGTTACATAAGAGAAATATAAACGTTTGCGGCAAGGGACACACAAGAACACACAATGGCTAGCAAAAACAAGAGTAATAACAACACTAACACAAATATTAGCCCATACCTTTCACGGCACCTGCAGGACAAGAGTAAATTCTTACACATGCATCAAGTCACATGACTCACTTTGCACCGCAAGAGCATCCATGCATATAAGAGACAGCAATTACCTCAAAAAAAGCATATAAAGGTGAATAAAACAAGTATTTTGAAGGCAAAGCGCATCCTCGCCAATCTTAATTTGCGTGATTGTAACAGCTTGTTGGATTCTTATTGAAAAATTGAAAAACGTTAACTTTAAAGGTAACATATCAGAGCCAGATTGATCTAATTAAAATGTTTAACATAGCTAATAAAATTACTTATAAAAATACCTGACAACGTCAAAAAGTTTTGAAACAGTAACCATCCTACAATAAGCGAACCCCGTGATTGATCTCTACCTGAAGCATAATAGAAGCACCTGCACTCACCTGTCTCTGATGTAGGTCAGATGAATTACTCTAGCACCATCACTCAGGTACTCAAAGTGCTCGAATATAAACTGGCAATAGACCTGTATGTCAGTAAGGTACTGGCAGTCGAGGAGTGAATAGAGAGAACCAAGAGAGTCATTTCTTTGAAGGAAGAGAACTCCCGCCTTACCTAAAAATCAATCAACATATTGGTGCTAAAATGGCTCACATAAAAATCACCTCAGAAGTTTCACTCATCTTTCTCCTCGATTTAAGATTCTAACTCGCCGAAAAATAACTAGTAATTATTATTTTGCAACTAATGAGTTTTTCTTCTGAGTGTTTTAATCGTAATCAAGTTTAATTGACTTTAATCTTGAAACATCCTGGCAGCCAGATCACATCAAACACTTAAAACAATGAAAAAACAAATGATAAAAAATACGGACAATTTCTGATAAACCCTACTAATATTTTCAGTTCATCTTTAACACTAACTTGTATCAGAGCTAAAATATTTTGCTTATGAATGATAGTTTGAGAACTTTCATGGTATGAAAATCTATTAAAAATGTACCACTACTCATTACTACATCTATAGTAAATATATTAATGCATGTAGTAAGAGAATTTTTTATATTTTACATAGATTAACTGTTTTGTGAAGAAATGTTATATCTATTAGTCTATCAGCTGAATAAAAAAGGTATATATAAAACATATATTTATATATATAAATAATTTCACAATATAGTATATATTTCATAACATTACCATATTAATCTACACATATATAATATCAGTCTCCATCTGTCTGTTTAGTTTCCGTCTGTCGATTAAAATCTAGCAATTGATGAACAATCCGCTTCAGGGAGGATTTGATCTCAGAACCTCTAAGTCTGAAAACCAGCTATCTAAACCGATACACTGCAATCGTTTAACTGACCACAACGGATGATTGTGATGACATTCATTACATCGGTTAAAATACACACACTTGAAGTGTTTGGAATGCATTAACAAGCCCAGTTGATCATTAAGCGTAACTTAACGATTATTAAGCTGGCTTAAAACACCGCAAATGTTTTAGTAAAGATTTAAATTACTAGCTTACAAGGTAGGCTACTAAAATTCGTTGCGTAACTTTTACCAAAAAATTTTGATAATAATTACCCAACTCGGACCAAATACCCGTGCAACGCCGAGCATTTGGCTAGTCTATATATAAATCTCAGTGTTCGTGTGTCTGTTATTCTGTGAGTCTGTAAATCGGTTTGTCCAGTCATAGCGATTAAAATCTTGGAACGAAAAACTTGCATCATGATGGATTTGAACCCACAAAGATTGCAACCGCATGTTTGTAAATCCAATCATCTAACCAAAAATCTATGAAGGCTCTTACAATTCCATCTGTCATACTATATAATGTATACCCTTTTTCTTATTTCACACGCTAAATGGCGTATTAATTGATACATTGCGCCTACGAGTTACGATGCCCCCGTTATAAAATATTTTTCGCCCAACTCTATAAAACATGATGATTTTTCGTCCTCGCCATACTACGGCGAATTTGTTTTCCCCGCCATACCATACCGATATCAACAAAAATCTCTCTCAAAATTAAAAACATTTGGCGATTTGTGTACTGATTATACAAGTTAGTAAGAGATATACGTTGCTCGCCATCTCAGTTCGACGTTATCCGTCATGGTAAAAACGGATTCGCAAACAGATAAGTGATAAAAATTTAGTTCAAAGTTTGAAGTTTACTAAAATACACACAAGAACTTCTTTCAAGTATGTGTTTAGTAAGCTAAATTCATTTAAGTTAAATTCAACAACTATGTTGCACGTCTGTCTCAAAGGTGAAAACTCTCCACGGTACATTATGCACGTTTATGTTATACGTCTGTATCAAAGGTAAGTACTCCTCACGGTACGTACTGCACATAGTACATTGTAATGTTACATTTTCTTGCAGATCATAACCACAAAATGCACTAAAGTTGTTGTAGGTAACCATAGTTACTAAGGTTAACATATTGTTCTGTTACTATTTTTAATGATGATGATTTTGATGATTTTTACCACGTGTTTGCATTAGATAATTGTTACGGGTTTTTATAATACTATACGATATATTCACCTTATGATGCCAAAACTGAAACATGTTGAAATTATATAATTGTATACCAAATAATTTTTCATTGTAATAGTGGCAGAAAATACTATATTTAGCCATTACTTGCTAATGATTTCACATTTACATTCAAACACCTTTATGGTTTTATTTTTTCTCCTAATTTATTTCACCAAAACACTTCTTTCATTATATAAAATTTAAAAGCTACAGTTGTTTGAAAAAGTAGGAAAACCTTTGCAGTTGTTTTATTTTTTCTCTTAATTCATATGAATTGCACAAAAAACACTTTTCCCATGATATGAAGTTTAAAAGTTAGAATGGTAAATGTTGTTACATGTTAAATAAAAATAGATTTTCTACCTAAAAACCTTTTTATTACCCGGGCAACACTGGGCATTCATCTAGTCCTTTCTCTAATAAGAAGGCATGCTAACAGCAATGGCTGTTCTATTAGGTTAACGGAATTGAACTCAGACACTCCGCTTTACAAACCGGCGGACTAGCCACTACACTACTAGCCACTACACTACTAGCCACTACACTACTAGCCACTACACTACTAACTACTACACTACTAACCACTACACTACTAACCACTACACTACTAGCTACTACACTACTAGCCACTACACTACTAGCCACTACACTACTAGCCACTACACTACTAACCACTACACTACTAGCCACTACACTACTAACCACTACACTACTAACCACTACACTACTAACCACTACACTACTAACCACTACACTACTAGCCACTACACTACTAACCACTACACTACTAGCTACTACACTACTAACCACTACACTACTAGCCACTACACTACTAACTACTACACTACACTACTAACCACTACACTACTAGCCACTACACTACTAACTACTACACTACACTACTAGCCACTACACTACTAACCACTACACTACTAGGCTAACTTAACGCTTCTCAACTACGCACATACTGATTACTCATGATGATCTCTCACACTGCACGGGACTAACAAGCGAACTAGTAGTTAATAAATACCGACAAATATTAATATGATAATGGATTTCACAAAATCTTTTGTTTTTTACAAGATTTTATAAAGTTTTGGAGGACATAAGATCAGCATAAAATGCAACCTTCACAATGGTTTGCCTAAAGTAGTTGTAGGAATTGCTGAATAATTACTTGACTCATCGAGGCATATCTAGAACGTTTATTTCAAAACAACAACCCAAACTTTCAATCTGAAGAGCAGACTCTACATTAAAGGTCCGGCCACACGTAACGAATTATTCGTTTAATCTGACCGAATCCACGAATTTCACAGAATTCACAGATTTATTCTGCCGAATATCATAGATTCGTCTGAGCTGTGCATGCACACCGAATTCGTTAACGAAACGTTTTTAATTGGCTAACCAATTGTTTTTAGCGAGCACGGTTCTAGTAGCTTTGACAAGTTGTATAGTCCAAGACACGTACGACGACCCACAATAAAAGTATGACCGCGATATGACTTGATACATACGATGCAACGGCCTATATGCGCTATTGTTGGTTCTTTCTCGTTGGTTCACCATGACAGGAACTTCTCATCGTGTATCCAGAATTTTCTTTTAGATGTTTTAGAAGCTTTGAATTATTTCTTTTTCAATAATAATAATTTCTTTTTATGCAGCAAAAGCTTCGTCGCAAAAACAGCCGCTATCTCTAGCGCATATAGGCAGTTGCATCGTATGTATCAAGTCATATCGCGGTGATACTTTTATTGTGTGTCGTCGTACGTGTCTTGGACTATACCACTTGTCAAAGCTACTAGAATCGTGCTCGCTAAAAACAATTGGTTAGCCAATTAAACGCGTTTCGTTAACGAATTCGGTGTGCATGCACAGCTCAGACGAATCTATGATATTCGGCAGAATAAATCTGTGAATTCTGTGAAATTCGTGGATTCGGTCAGATTGAACGAATAATTCGTTACGTGTGGCCGGACCTTAAAAAGGAGGCAATAACATGCTTACTTCTCCAGACATCGATCTCAGCACCGGGTATACCCTGAGGTAAAATGTAGACTTCATAATCTGCCAGCTCCAGCTGCTGACCGGATAGTGTTATGTAGAAAGGCAGCCGGCGCAGTTGACTGATGCATTCTGGGTTGGAAAGGATAAGCCGTTGATTGTCAATAGCCTCAGAGAAGTACTTCAGTATGAGGTTGCATTCAGTTGGATGCAGAAGCTAGATAAGTAACAACAACTGAGTCTAAATCAGTGCTGACTACGGTAAGTGTCTAACACTAGTAAAGCTAGTCATGAACTGACAACCTGTTCTTTGTCAGTTCACTAAAGCGTGGTTCCCATCTTGACTGCCAGACCCGAGGGTAATCTCGTGCAGCAAAACACTCGCTGAGCTAGGCTCTGCGGCTCATGTTCACATAAACCCGCGTCCACTGATGATCGCATAAAAATGGCCACTTGTCATGCCGTTATGAAAGTGCTGATTTTCACCCGTACAGGGCATTTTAGAATATTTTGCCTGCGGCTCCTAGCGAAAGTTGAACAGCGCTGAACTCTTGCGTTGACCTCTTGACCGTCAGCAACTACCGGTACTCAGCGTGTAAGTTCCATTTCACTGCCGATAGCCCTGCGACTTTGCCAGCGGTGCTTGCGGCATATATGGGAACCAGGCTCAAAGGCAATGATTATGATTCAGAACCAATTGATATGATAACCTATCAACTACCCAAACAGGAAATACTCTTGCGTTTACACAATTGAAGATACCTGACTAACTTATGCATTAAACAACATAACGGTTTAGACCAATTTACTACAATGTCATGTCGATGGCTATTTTACTATTTGACGCTCTATGACAAACTTAATAGACTGAGAAGTGAACTTGCATTTGAAAAACTCCCCAAGTGCTTGCCGTTAATTCGTTGTCACTATATTAAATATGATTATTGGAAATATTAGGTCAGCTGATATAATTCCTAGTAGCTACACAGCTTTTGCACAACCTAAAGCTGTTTATGTAAATAGACTAGTGCTAGTGAGTAACTAGTAACTATGTAGTTCGTGAGTAACTAGTAACTATGTAGCTCGTGAGTAACTATGTAGCTCGTGAGTAACTATGTAGCTCGTGAGTAACTAGTAACTATGTAGCTAGTGAGTAACTAGTAACTATGTAGCTCATGAGTAACTATGTAGCTCGTGAGTAACTATGTAGCTTGTGAGTAACTAGTAACTATGTGGCTAGGGAGTAACTAGTAACTATGTAGCTTGTGAGTAACTAGTAACTATGTAGCTAGTGAGTAACTAGTAACTATGTAGCTAGTGAGTAACTAGTAACTATATAGCTAGTGAGTAACTAGTAACTATGTAGCTCGTGAGTAACAATGAGTACACGCGTAAGTAATTCATCCCTGATGAGTTATTTTGAACAATCTGGTTGCTGTGACTCGGCATGTTGCGTTCTTTCAAATTTGTGGCAATTTCAGAGCCTTTCTACTGTTTTGTTAGCTTGAATAAGTAATCCATCAAGTGTTTAAAATATGTTTTTCTTAGAAAAAATGCCACATGACATAACATAATGAAATAACAAAATAACATAATGTATGATAAAAAAAATCAGCAGGATAATACAGTAGTGCCTCTTTTTTTGCGATTAGTCTGGACTGATGGCCCGGCAAAAAAAAGTGAAAACTATGAAATTGAAAATAATAAACTCATATCTAATAAAGCCACTTTTTTATTAATCGTAAGAATTTCCCTCTTTTTCTCAAGTTCATCAGACAATTTAGAGAGTTGGGAGTGTTTAAGAGGCATGATGAAGGGTTTCACAGGTACTTTGTACTTGTGACACTTGACAAAACGTAACAGGAAAACAGCGAACCCTGACGACTGCGATCACATGATGCTTGCAGAGGTATCCCGCAAGGCAAGAGTATGAGAGAGATTTAAGCATTCACGTATTTTTGTTTGTTTATTTTTACTCTTGTTCAGTTTCGTTAATTTTCAATTTTTTGTGAATATGTTTTATACCGTGAAAGCTGAGCCATGAAGTAGTGAGTGATAATTGTACATAGTAGATAGACAAAAACATATTCAACTTTGTTGAGCAAACATTCTGTAGGTAGGTTGAAGGTGGGGGCAAATGACAGTATATGCCTGCAGCAGGTCACTAGCTGTCTATATCAACACCTATCATCTATTGACAGCCTGCTGCAGGTCACTAGCCGTCTATATCAACATCTATCATCTATTGACAGCCTGCAGCAGGTCACTAGCTGTCTATATCAACAACTATCATCTATTGACAGCCTGCAGCAGGTCACTAGCTGTCTATATCAACACCTATCATCTATTGACAGCCTGCAGCAGGTCACTAGCCGTTTATATCAACACCTATCATCTATTGAGAGCCTGCAGCAGGCCACTAGCTGTCTATACCAACAACTATCATCTATTGACAGCCTGCAGCAGGTCACTAGCCGTTTATATCAACACCTATCATCTATTGAGAGCCTGCAGCAGGTCACAAGCTGTCTATATCAACACCTATCATCTATTGACAGCCTGCAGCAGGTCACTAGCTGTCTATATCATCACCTACCATATATTCCATTACATGTCTAACTGGTGATTCCTCATCAAAATAAACAAAATCTACTCATTCGCAAATTTTCAAACAAGAGACTTGACCCACATGAACATACCTGACCTATATCCTGCGTGTTTCTGTCTATGCAGTAATTGAGACACCTTAGGACAGACTGGGGGTCAGAAACCTTCGCGCACAGAAGCCTAGTAAGATGAGAGCCGGGAGCAGTGGTAGCACTGGCAGCACTGACAGTAGAGACATACTTGCCTCCTACAGCAGAAAATCTTCTCTAACTTTAACTGTTCTACACGTAGAATTTTACAGACTCTATAATCATTGTTTTATAGAGAATATTAATTGTTACGGATTTGAATTTGAAGATTTTAAACCAAAAATAAAACCATGGCAAAATTCAACAATTATAAAAATGATGCCTAATAAAATTTATAAGTCTCATTACCACTTGAATGTTCATACTGGTAATATACAGGAAGAGTCAGATGTAAAAAAGGTTATTAACTATGCTTGAGCATTCCAACATAAACATACACACCTCAATATGTAAATGTATTACATGAATTACCAGAAAATCAAATCATAATACAAAAATCTTTCTCGATGGTGAAGAATTGTTAAAGTACTACTACTGATATTACTAACACATACAAATATTATTCTACTAGTAATATAAAACTACCATAGTTTTTACTGACAATATCACTACTTTCAGTACTACTACTGTTACTTCTACTACTATAACTATTAATACTGCTATTACTACTACTATTACTACTACTACCACTACTATTATTACTACTACTGTTACTACTACTACAACTAGTACTACAACTAGTACTACTACTAGTACTACTACTATTACTACTACTATCACTATTATTGCTATTATTATTAGTGATGTTACTACTACTACCACTACTATCATTACTACTACTATAACTACTACCACCACTATTACTACTACTTCACAATCACCTACCATGAAAAGTTTTACCATCTACTAGTTTGTGGTTAAGCTCTGGAAGTTTAAGTTTTCTCAATGCTTGTCTCATGGTATCTGTCATTCCATCCTTCTGACTGAAGTCCATCACCTAATTGGCATATGACAATGATTATTATTGATATATAGCTATAACTTCAAACCTCCATCTACTGAAGCCTAGTGCATATGACAATGGTTATTGATATATGACAATGGTTATTGATATATAGCTATAACCTTAAATCTACACCTGCTGAAGCCTAGTGAAATGTGTAAATATGAAATTGTATTCACAAGTGTCACTCACAATGAATCAGTGACTCACAATGACTTATCGGTACAATGCACTTACTTCTAGGTTAGTTCCCAGCTTGGCCATAGTATAAAGCTCCCATCCACTAAACCTTATCAGACTTGAAAATATTTGAGACTTTTAAAGAGTGAACAAAAGTCCTTTCTTGGACTCTAATTAATATCCTTAAAGGTTGACATGCAACAAAATTTACATTACAGTTGTTTGGTATCAAAAGGTTCACCACGTCTTACTCTGCTGTGCAGTAGGTGCAAAATATGTAGAAATGTGATTACAAGCTCTTAAAAGCTTAAACACGAACAGTTAATCACAGCCACACGAGACCGCCGTAGATTAGAACCACTTTCCAAAACGGTTCAAATGGGATGTAGTTGAACGCGATGGCTTCCATTTACACTTTCATGCAACCTCAATCGCCAAAATATTTTCACAAATATAGTTCACGCATTCAATAAAACCATGTCCTATTGTCATTACGCGTCTATTTCATCATCATCGTAATGCTGTTACTTTTAGCACTGATATCTCAAAACCTACCATAAAAACTTGTTTAATTTTTCAACCTCAGCTCGAAGGAGTGCATATTATCCCCTAGTAAACATGAGGAGCCTGTAGGTCACCTGGGATAGTTGAGAAATGCTGCAGAAATTCTTCGCGCTGTTTGGCAGGAAGTATGGGGTCACATGATCAGATTACGACTAGATGATCAGACCAAGCTGAATGTGTAATGTGAATTTTGTTGCAAGTCAACCTTTAGGAGAAAAATTACATCTTGAAAAGTGTCAAAAACCAATAAACTGAGAATTCCTACGATAGACAGCATTACTTTATTACCTGCGCCCAATGATAGGCAGCACTATTCTATTACCTGCACACAATGATAGGCAGCACTATTTTATTATCTGCACATTTACTTTTATAATATCAAATTTAGAGTGCTAAATTAAACTAGAATTTAAAACATCTGAAACTGTTAAATGTACAAATAAAATTAAATAATGCTGTATGTCTAATATCTGTATATCTAATCGTACAAATGCAGAGAATATAGTGGTATGTCAGTTATACACTTTGCCGTATTATTTACTTGATCGTTAGAGCAAACACGGGGCCATTAATGAATCAGTGCGGAGCTATGAAAGTAGCGGTTCATAACAAGTAGAATTGATTTACATACATATTACTTTAATACAGCAGTACCGATAGAGATGCTAACCTAACGAGGTAAAGACAATCAATAGAACCAACTTTATACAAAAGTAAAATACAAGAAATGCTTGTGACCAATGCTGTTACAAGTGTAGCTACATGTATATACCATGTGAGCATGCTGCAGGGGTACGAGAAAATGAGCTCTTTCTTCCAAACCACTAGAGGTCAATGAAGTCATCGACATCGACATACACAACTTCTTGGAAATAGCACGAAGGGCACTTCCTTCCTTACCTGCAAACAGAACTTCATGCTTACAATCTAGCAGCCGTTACAACAATGAGTCTTTCAATGAAAGCCAATACTTTTGTATGACGTTTTACAACTCTAAACTTTAAAACAACAAAAATAAGTACATGTATTTAAAACAAAAACGTTATTACCATTTTTCTCGAAAAAGCAGTTTATAACAAAAATACCAATCGAAAACTTAGTGAGCTGTAGGCATATTCCTCAGCTTTGAACTTGAGCTGAAGTTCAAAGCTGGAGCGATACGTAACCTTTTGTTTTTGAATAGTTGAGAAGGCAGGTTTTTGCTCAACAATGAAACATGAATCAACGTTAATGTTACTAAAATGTTGAAAATTATTATTATCATTACAAAAAGTAAAGTGAAATGATAACTCGAGTCTAAGTACCAGCAAAATTCTTTGTGAGATATAGTATAGTATAGATATAGTATAGATATAGTATATATATAGTATAAATATAGTATAGATATAGTATATATAATATAGATATAGTACATATATAGTATAGATATATTATAGACATAGTATAGATATAGTATAGTTATAGTATAGATACATTATAGATATAATATAGATATAGTATATATATAGTATATATATAGTATATATATAATATAGATATAGTATATATATAGTTTAGATATAGTATATATATAGTATAGTTATAGTATAGATATAGTATAGATACATTATAGACATAGTATAGTATAGATATAGTATATATATAGTGTAAATATAGTATAGATGCAGTATAGTATAGATGCAGTATAGTATAGATATAGTATAGATATAGTATAGATACAGTATAGTATAGATATAGTATAAATATAGTATAGATACAGTATAGTATAGATATAGTATAGTATAGATATAGTATCAACAGCATATCCTAAAATAATACTCAAAAGCATTAAAATATGGAAAGCAGAGAACCAAAATAATAGAGTAAAAGGCCAAGATAGTAACGAGGAGAAGAAAATGTTTTTACTGCTTTCAACATTTTGAGCACAAGGGTGGAAAAACAAAGAAAATATGAAAGCATAATAACAAAAATTCTGGAAGTATTTGAAAGTACATTGCAAAGCAAAGCGAGGATAAAGAAATGGTCTAGCTGGTGCGACTAATATTGCGGGTGCAAATGTCAAGTTTGCAGGGATTAGTTGGGATTGATGAATATGACTAAACATAGAAAATCAATGTGTGTGGTCTATAGTATTATTTTAGCTTGGACACATGAACTACGAGGGGGTATAAAAAAGCAGGCCCCACTCATAGCTAGGTACTCAGGCTTAGTTGGACAGAGCGGCTACAACATAGAGAGTGAGCACACCGGAACTTACTGTCAGTAAGATGATCCGTGTCTTCTAGTTAACAAGCACATGCAAGTCATGTCACACAACATCAGGTTGAACAATATAATGGCAAACTGCGATAATGTAGTCATGACTTTAAAAGGATGGAAGAACAAAGTCCAGTTTGTGTGGACAGTCTAAGTGAATTATGGGAAATCATATAACGCATGATGCTAAACAATGTGGTTTAAACATGCAACATAATTGTAATATCTGCAAAAGAGCTGTCAACATTTTAATGGCGGGTGTTAAACACATAGCAGCTGACCTAAAAAAATTCAACTCATGGAATCAGTAAAGACTGAAGAAGCTATTGTTCTAAAGGTGTGTGTTATACCTGGACGGTTCATCGGAGTTAATTCCGCACCGACAAAGTTTGTTTGATGTAAACCCCAAAATAGTTGTGAAAATGGTTTTGTCGCAGTCGCCGACACAAGATAAGTAAAATGCTGCATACTATGCTTTCTGACAACATGGATTTGACCAATCATACCCTGCAATAGCGCTAAAAATACAATAAAGATATATTCTGTTTTCCTAAAGGATTAGTTAAAATAGCACTAGCTGTGTTTGCACTAAATAGCATAATAGGTGTTTACTCCAAGAAGATTTAGAATCAATACTAATTAGTAATTATTAATTACTATAATTATTACGCATACATAAACCATCTAGCAACGGAATGACTCGCTTCTATGTTATGCTGATAAGTGGTAAAAATGGAATGGATATCGATGTTGTATTTCATTGGCTAAAAAGGTGACACAATTTTTGCTTAAGAAATGCTTGAGAAACAAATTTAAATTTGGGTTGACAGTCTAAGTGAATTATAGGAACCATACACCAAATTATGCTACACAGAGTGGCTTGAGCATGCAACATCAATGGAGTACCTGAAAAAACCAACTGTCAACACTTTTATGGTTGGTGATCAGACATACTGCTGCTGGCTGAGTAACATAGAACTCATGCTATTTTTCAAAGTAAATCCTTATTTAGTAGCTTGTTTCAATCAAGTGTCAAGGCCGAGCAAGCAGCTAACAAACCTATTAGTTCATAAATACAGTCACCTACCAACTAGCGGCGGTTCAGTTGAACTCTCACTATCAGGCACAGCGTAGACAGGTAGAAGGCACCAGCTCTGCAGGGCAAACAGCGTCATCTCCAGAGAGTCCATGGCACCGATCGGGTCTTCAGCATATTCGCTGCCAAAGAAATAACTTTGTTATCCTAACGTCTCATAGCAACACATGAGTTATTTCGTAGATAGACAACTCCCTTTTGTGGATTGTAACACACTGAATAATATTGAATTGATGTCAGAAGACTTTGAAAGCAACAGTGTAAAAGTAATATGCCTTCATAACCATAAACAAATGGTGTTATGCAACTTATCATACAGAATTATGCAAAACTGTGAAATGATTGGTCAGTCGTGAACATGTCAGAGTGCAACTAGAATAATGTCGGGATGGAGTGGAACAGTCTAAACATATGATCTGTCATATGATATCTCTGATAAGTCTGATATCAAAGTGAATAAAATATAAAAATCAGGAATACAATAATAATAGAGCATCTTCAAGGCTCTTCACTCTCAAAATATTTGCTATAATAAGAGCCGTACCCATCTATGCGTCTGTCAAAAGCCTAAGTTGGAGGACAAAAAAGATTGCATCGTACGGGATTCGAACCGGTGAAGTAGAGAAGAGGGAGTTGTATCTGTTAACCGTGCATTCGCATATCGTGATAGCGGGTAACCGTTGAGCCACATAACAATATCGTGAGAGCGAATAACCGTTGAGCCACATAACAATATCGTGATAGCGGGTAACCGTTGAGCCACATAACAATATCGTGATAGCGTGTAACCGTTGAGCCACATAACAATATCGTGATAGCGGGTAACCATTGAGCCACATAACAATATCGTGATAGCGGGAAACCATTGAGCCACATAACAATATCGTGATAGCGGGTAACCATTGAGCCACATAACAATATCGTGATAGCGGGTAACCGTTGAGCCACATAACAATATCGTGATAGCGGGTAACCGTTGAGCCACATAACAATATCGTGATAGCGTGTAACCGTTGAGCCACATAACAATATCGTGATAGCGGGTAACCGTTGAGCCACATAACAATATCGTGATAGCGGGTAACTGTTGAGCCACATAACAATATCGTGATAGCGGGTAACCGTTGAGCCACATAACAACATTGTGATAGCGTGTAACCGTTGAGCCACATAACAATATCGTGATAGCGGGTAACCGTTGAGCCACATAACAATATCGTGATAGCGGGTAACCGTTGAGCCACATAACAATATCGTGATAACGGGTAACCGTTGAGCCACGTAACAATATCGTGATAGCGGGTAACCGTTGAGCCACATAACAATATCGTGATAGCGTGTAACCGTTGAGCCACATAACAATATCGTGATAGCGGGTAACCGTTGAGCCACATAACAATATCGTGATAGCGGGTAACTGTTGAGCCACATAACAATATCGTGATAGCGGGTAACCGTTGAGCCACATAACAACATTGTGATAGCGTGTAACCGTTGAGCCACATAACAATATCGTGATAGCGGGTAACCGTTGAGCCACATAACAATATCGTGATAGCGGGTAACCGTTGAGCCACATAACAATATCGTGATAGCGGGAAACCATTGAGCCACATAACAATATCGTGATAGCGGGTAACCATTGAGCCACATAACAATATCGTGATAGCAGGTAACCGTTGAGCCACATAACAATATCGTGATAACGGGTAACCGTTGAGCCACATAACAACATTGTGATAGCGGGTAACCGTTGAGCCATATAACAATATGATATTTTTACATTTTAACGTGTTTCCTAATGCTTCAAGTTACAACTAAGAATACGGTTGATATTTCTCTTTCAATTTACTCAAGAAAAACTATCTCGTTCTTCCCTATCCCAAGTAATACTAGTAATACTAGTGGCTTAATTTCAAGCGTAATCGTCAGTAAAATTATAAAGTATAGGCTACTCACTATAAGGTATTACCAAATGCCACTCGTATCTCAAGCCATATTTTTTGCAGTACTTTTTATGGCATAAACCTTCCAACACCTCTCCTCCTGCACTCAATTACCCACATACTAGCGTGTACCCAAACCATCGCGTAAAATTCCTGTGATTCTTCAACACATGTGAGGAGTCATGATTAGAATTCGAACAGTGAATGTGCAACTCCAATGTGTAGAGAACCAGAAATTGCCTATTACTAAACTAGAAATTCCACTGTCATACAGCCCACGACCAAAGAGATGGCCAGAGATATTGGCAAAAAAATAAAGGGTACTGATGGTTGAGAAATGCAATATTAGCAATCAAATGGCTCTGCAGTGCAATAGGATAACTGCAATGGTAGCTGTAATGTACTGGCTGTGGGTGTTATTATATACAACAATAAGCAATAATGAATGGAAAAGATGTTTATATTTTCCCCCTGCAATAGGAGAAATGCAATATTGGCCAATATTAGAAGTAAAATGCACTGATATTCTTAGAATAATCAATTTTATTAATATAGTAATAATAGAAAACCAATACACAATTTTGTTTACATTTCAAAACGTCATAGGTAGCAATATCGAGAAGTTGTGGTATTTATATAGGTTTTTAGAAAATTTATTTAAAAAGTGTTTGGTCATGACAAACAAAAACAATGAAAGGAAAATATTACACGTTTATATCTCTCCCTTGCAATAGGAAAAATGAAATGTTGGCCAATATTATAAGTAAAATGCACTGATATTATTAAAATAACCAATATTGTTAATATAGTAATACAGCAATAATAGAAAACCTATGAGCGTTCACGCGTCTCGAAGATTTCTGCAAACTGCAGCAAAATAAAAGCTGTTATAAAAGTGTTATAAAGCTGTAGGCCTAATTTACTGTAATGTATGTAAACTATGTACTATACACAGTTTGAAAGTTGGTTGCGTTGAATGTAGAATGGTTTTGATAAGCGATCTTTAACAGAAAGCCAGTAGGAGCATTCACGCGTATAAAACTGCAGCAAAATAAAAAAAAATGTTATCGTCATAAACGGGCGTTGTAGTTCGGCCCTAGCTGGTACGTAAGTTGTAAATAATTTCGGCTAACGTTTTAAATAATGAAACCTTCGGTGATTGGACAAAAAACATAGGCTGATAAACGGTGTACCACAATTTCGTACCTGTAAATCGGTCTACGCCTCAAACGGTCTACGTTTATTACAAAAACCTTCGAATAAATTCGATTACAAGTAAACAGCACCATAGACTGGTGAAATGAACACGGTTTTCTCGTGAAAAACGCACTACTAAATAGTTCTACAATCGGTCGCACGGCTTTATTGGCGTTTCAATTTTCGGTCTTAACTTTTATTAAACCGAGCTTTTCAAGCTTTTTGTGACAATTTTCGTTCAAATAAATCTGTCTATTTATGTATAATCCGATCAGATGGGTAAGTTTAAAGATAATACCGACGGTTTACAAAGACTTGGTAACATATTTAAATAAGTTTAAATGTGTTTTGTATCGTTATTATACTTTAACGACTTTACATTCCAATGCCTAAATTTGTTGATGAAATTTCTAGCCAAGGGTTCGTCTCATTGTTGATGAATAATTTTCGCAAGTTGTGTGCACATGCGTTTATCATAAAAACTCGCACACATCGCTCCGCTCGTTTGCTCGTGGGATTATGATACAAATTTGATATAAATTTTGGTGTTGGTCATCAGTCTGTGGGTCGGTAATTCGTGTGCCCAGATATAGCGATAAGTTTTAGGGATGAAAAATCCTCTTTGCATTGAATTTGAACTCCACACTTCTAGGTCTGTAAACAGGCGAGCTAACCACAACGCTAAGCTGTCCTTACCTTTCTTCTCTATCTTACCTATCCTTATCTAAAACTTCTAGGTTCATTATTGTTTCTCTGACATTGCATCGGTTCAACATATCGGAGTTGTATTACCACTTTTACTTTTAGACACAATTGCAGGTTACAAGCTAAGAATGTATTTGCTAATATTATCCCACGACCAAAAACGAGTGGAGCGATTGTTTGAGAGATTTATGATAAATGTATGTGCACACAACTCACGAAAATTATTCATCAACACCGTCGCAAACCCTTGTTCCGAAATCTCATCAACAAATGTAACCATTTTTCATTGAAGTCGTTTAAGTATAATAACGATACAAAACACATATAAACCTATTTAAATATGTTACCAAGTCTTTATTATTTGTAGACAATATCCTAAACCTTACCAATCTGACCGGATTAAATACAAATAGACAGATTAATTTGGCCTAAATTCGCAATAGAAAACCTGACAAGCTTTTTTAATCAAATTTACGACCGGCCAACGATACGCTAATAAAGCCATGCGACAGATAGTAAAACTATTTAGCAGGGCGCATTTCACGCGAAAAACGTACTCATTTCACCAGTCTATACCATTGTCTAATTGCCGAAGGTTTCTAATATTTTTCCATTTTTAATACCTTGCAAAAATATTTAATTATAAGAATGATTATTCGACTTTATAAAATTATTATAAGAATAATCATTCGAATTTATTGATCAGAAGGCTTCTGTAATAAACGTAGACCGTTTGAGGCGTAGACCGATTTACAGGTACGAAATTGCGGTGTACACAGTTTATCAACCTATGTTTTTTCTCCAATTACCAAAGGTTTTATTAAATTATTTAAAACGTTAGCCAAAATTCTTTACATCGTATGTACAGGCTAGAGCCAAACTACAACACCCCTTTATGACGAGAACCTTTTTTTATTTTGCTCCAGTTTGCAGAAAACTTCCCGACGCGTGAACGCTGATACTTGCTTTCTGCTAGATCGCTACCAAAACTATTCAACATAACCAACTTTAAAACTGTGTATATTACATGGCAACTTGACATTTTACTTTAATATTGCATTTCAGGGATATAATAAACATATTTCCTTATTGCTGTGGTTAAATTACATACATTACAGTAGGTTAGGCCTACAGTTTTAATTAATATTCATTGTACTGTTGTAAAACATAGGTTTGAGATAGTAGTAGATTAGGTGTGAATTTTTTACAACCTTTTGTTTTGCATAATTGACTTTTTGAAATTGATTTCAAAACAACTTGACAACTACCATGAACATACAACTTCCCAGAACACCACGTCGTGGCCGACGCAGTGGCCATCCACGTATCTCTCAATTATTACAGCTCAATAGGAGGATAAACAGAAGGTCCTCACAGCAACCATCAACATCAAATGCTAATGTTCAACAACACGCTACTCAAATTAAAAACAACAACTCATCTGATTCAGAGAATTATTTAGTAGATGTTGTAGGCGATGTAAATGACATGGACTTGGCAGCCCCTTTGTTTCCAGATGATGATCATGATTTTATGGACATCATTGACCATGAAAATATTGCACAAAACAATATTGCTCCTCCCAATACTGTCCCCCTTCATCACATTCCTCATTTTCAATCTTTAGATTATTCTGATTTTCAAAAACTGCGTAACCTCTTTCTAGGCCGACACGACAACAACATATCACAGCTCACGTGTACTGGATGTAATGAGAAACATTTCATTACATACAATGCTCAAATCCAACTATGTCATACGTGCCAACAAGTTCCCCCTGTCAAATTCCTAGATTACTAGAATACCCTTTTTGAAGTCGTGCTCCCTCAAATTTATTTTATATCATCTCGAACAACTCTCATTTACACTATACTCTGTCAATTCCTGCTGAAAACTACTTTTTCAACAACCAGCACTACCCTTTCTTTTTTCCATTATCACTTATTCCATTATCAGGCTGTGGGCTGTATGAAAGGAAAATTTCTAGTAAATTATTATTTATTATTATTTTAATATTACCTCTTGTGTTCGTTTCTTTTTTAAAATTTTTTAAAAGCCTATTTATACATTAATTATCTATCTTTTAATTTATCCTTTTCAAATGATGACTTACATTTTCAATTTACACGCCGTCAATTTACGGTTCTAATAGCAACCAATCTTAATGTCGATCGCTAAAAACAAAAACTTTTCGCATGAACACTCGTATGTTGCATTGTCTCAAATAGGAATCGTCTCTACATTATCTCTCTCCGTACCCTCTCAAGGCCTGAAGGTGCCCTCGTACTCTTCACTGCTTCAGTGATGTAATTAATTTCGATATCTCACTTTTGGGTTTGTAAAAGTACTTTTGTATTCAAATTTTTGATGGATAACTTCTGCTGCAACAGTACCCCTTTTTATATACACACTTTTATGTACTCATTAATATTGTTAACTCAACATATTCATGATTTTTTTCATGAATATGTTGAATTAGAATTAACATGTTGGTCGTCTATCTGTATCCAGGGGTTACAAAAGATAGACGACAAACACGTAAACGCAGCTCTTTTTATAGTAAAAAATTATGTTTGTTTTGCTTCATTGTAGACATATAAAATATTTATTATTAGTTGTATTTTGCAGAATAGACTTTGCTATCTAGACACAACAAACAAATTGTTGTAAATGGACATCGATGATGTGCGTTCCAGACCAACCTTTTTGTAAAATTACAACAACCAGTCTATAAAACCAGTGAAATTGATCAGAAAACGGAGAAAAGTTGTTGATGCAAACTAATAATACTGCAGTACAGCCAACAAATTAAAAAGTTACGTCTAGTTTTTCCTTTTTGGATGGCCAAAGTTGTGAGTTTGGACACATCTTGTAAATGCTTAGGCAATTTACATGTATTTGACTGTTCGTATAATGTAAAATCCGTATAATATAAACATTTTTGGAACGAATAATTTACGTTTTAAGAGCGCGCCTACTGTACATGTAAGTGCTGTGACACATGATTTGCTCGCACATTTCTTTCTCTCACCTTATGATAGACTGCGTCTGCTCAGAAAGAAAGGACCATATTTCGCAAAGCCACGTTCTATTAGGTCTTCCCTCACTATCGGGATCCCAGGCTACCATA
Organism: Watersipora subatra; assembly: GCF_963576615.1. Taxonomy (NCBI): domain Eukaryota; kingdom Metazoa; phylum Bryozoa; class Gymnolaemata; order Cheilostomatida; family Watersiporidae; genus Watersipora; species Watersipora subatra. The sequence goes on from NC_088718.1 coordinate 16,406,709, forward strand.
TGTGATGTACTGGGACAAAACTCATCATCAAGAGTCTGGTTTATGTAGAGTCCAAACTCCTCAACCCCGAACAACTTGAAGACTTCAGTCTTAAAAAGAACAGCACTTAAAATATGTCAAAAACAAAGAGAATCTTTGTAGGAACATAGCATAGGATCTTATCAAGCAGGGTTTTTATTCAGATCTGGAGATGCAAATGTGTTTAAATAATGACTGATGACTTCTTTCCACCTACTGATACCACGTTCTTTCTATGCTCAACTTCTCAGAAACGATGCTAAAATTCTTACAGATGTAACCATGAGCCTTCAATTTGGTTTCTGTTGTGTGAGGAGCAAGACACAAGAGCGCATGAACTAACTGACAACTAACGTTACAACAAACAGATTGACATGCTATCACGTAGTCATGCATTAAAATAATAAAGATAAAAGATAATAAAGATAATAGATAGACTCAAATGGGGAAACTAACATAGAGAAACACAGAGATAGAGAGGTAAAGACATCGGGATATACAGACATATAAAGGTACAGACAGAAAATGGAAATCCAGAGTTATACAGAAATGAAGGTTCACAAACCCGGTGAGATACAGGCATAAAGAGATACAGACATATGGACATACAGACAAAGAGATACAGGCATATGGCTTGCTGTTTGTAGGAAATCGACAATGACTTGCATCTTAGCGATGCACGCTTGGGTCGAGCAGTATGGTAAAGAATAGGTGACCCAGTTCTCAGGATCTAACACGTTCTGAACTGTCAGTTTTACCTTTGCAACAGGTCCAGTCTGACAGAGCCAGATAGCCATTTCACTTGCGAAGGACAGATGCTATCACTAGGCCACCCTGACACCCAGGATAAGCTTAGTGGTAGCATATGGACATACAGACATAAAAAGATACAAACATTGAACATAGAGATATACAAACTTTTTTGTGGGTATACAAACACAGTGAGGTACAGGCATAGATAATCTGGACACACAGACATAGAGATGCAAAATCATGAATGTGTTAGATGCGAGACACACATGGATAAACAGAGAGTTACAGATATATGAAATTAGAAAGTTAACTATACTTGGAAAGACAAATAGAGATTGAAAAAATAGAGATATATACATGTGATAACAAGCGAAGGAGACAAACGAACATACCGGTAGCTAAAATTAAGCAGAACTACGTGACGAAGATATACAAGGATTCTTGGTTGTTGAGGGACACTGCTACAACAGACATGGCTATATACTAATTGAGCATGTATAGAGATATAGATACAGACTACTTTAAACTCTTATACCTGCAGTTGGTCGGTGGTGATTTGAGCAAAACTTGATTTAACAAGGTCACTATGGAGGAACAAATCAGCACATTCTGGTACGAGTTCATGTTGAGAGCTGTAAAAAAGCTGATCGTCTGATGAGAGGTAGTGCAGTTGGTTATCTTGAGCCAAACCTAAAAGAAAAGAGTATCTAAGGTGCAATCCTGTTGAATTATTTTATAATAATTTATTTTTCTTTATATTTATTGTTAACTTGAGACGATATGCCAGCGAGTTCCATCTTTGAGTTTTTGTCTTGTCTGTTGTGTTCGAACAAGTGATGATATTTGAAAAACATCTTCCAGTAAACATGGGCCAGTGTGAAAGAAGAGGTCTGTGCTCTAGCATAGCTGAGGCCCATGTCTAATTCAGAGACTAACAACCAAGGTATTCTAGTGGTTTTCACCTCAGAGTTGTTTTCTCTCTACAAAGCGTGAACTAATACTGGTGTCACTTTAAGAGCATCTTTTTGTGAGGATTGGTGGTGGTGGTGAAAGAGCAGACCTATACTCTGATATAGCTGAAGCTTTTGTTCAAGTGTGGGCCACTAATATAGACTTGTTAAAGTGCATTTTAATAACAAAATCATTAAACAATAATTATTGGCAATTTATACCTAATTTTCATGAACAAAAAGAATAGTTTTAAGTACACTATTACAGCTAATGAAAAATTGGAGATTTAGATACTGTAAAACCTCTAATTGAACACCATGGCGCTGTATTTTCTAGTCCTTCATCTATAGTGGCTTTCCCTATTCGAGGTGGCAATCAAACAGAGAGTGGTGCTTTATTTTTTTGACTAGTTTGTCAGAATTTTGATAAAATAAATTTACGGGCGAAGAGATGCTAATGTCACCTATATTTTGTACTCTCCCTTTGGCAGATCGGCAGAAACGGTTTTTCACATACGTAGAAGTATCAGACCAAGCCACACAAAAAACTACTTTGAGTAAAACACATTACACGAATACAGCTATTACTCATTCCGGTCAGTTTGCCTTTTAAATTTTGAGAAAAAAAAAAACAAAAAACTCAAGAGTTAAAAAGCAGACTTGGATATGCCTCCACAAAGCTGCTATTATGTCATACGCTATTCCTGAAGAGTTATTATTTCTTATCATCATTTATCTAAACATTTCAAAGTCTTCAGGTCAGATTGCAAGTCACATTATTGATGAACCTGAGAACAATGGGTCAGATCAGTCACATCGAATCTGAATGTAGTTCTGATGATTATGATAACCGATCTTCTCAGGTACATCGTCACTAAAACCATGGCAACCATGACAATAACAAAGAAAGAATTCATCGCTATTGCTGTAACCGAGTCATTATAAAGTACTTTTTCCTCAAAAACTTTCTACTGATCACATTTCATTGATGAGTTCATAAATATCCAAGATAAAGAATGTCAAAGTGACGGCCTAATAGAGGTGGCGTTCCATTGATGGGTGGTGCTGTATTTTTCAACCCTTTCCTATACAGTCATACTTCGACTTACGAGCTTAATGCGTTCAAAGACTGAGCTCGTATGTCAATTTACTCGCGTGCTGGTGCAATTTATTTATATGTAGAACAATTATATATATATTAATTAATTTCCATACTCTAAAAAAATGCAAATAAAACACGCAAAACAAGGTATCGTTGTAACAGAAAGAACATGTTGGTTATTGTCCTAACTTACTACAAACTTTTAAAAAGCAACAAATAAAAAACGAAGCAAAGAAATGTGATTAATTAAAATGTAAAATTAAATACATACAATAGCAGCAAACGCTAGCATTTGCCAGGGAGTAATATAGAGAGTTATCCTTCATTACAACAGTTGACTTTGATAAATTTGGATTTTATCAGTCTTAAAAGACAAACTTAGAAGCAAACCTAAAAGCAAACTTTCCTTTTTAACTTAACGTAATTAAATTCATACTTAGAAGTTTCTCGCTGGTTAGCTAATTTTCCTTTGTTTCGCTTTCACGACTAGCCGGCCGTTTTAAGATAAATCTATCTGAGGACGTTTGCCTTTGTCGCCCTTTTAACATGTTGCGATTAGGACGAACACAGGTGTCGTCACAAACGGTTAATGTACGACCACTAGCCAACTTGTCCGAATGTTTATAGTTTTGATAGATAGCACCGGCCTTTTTACATAGCATCGTTCAGTTACGCTGTCACGGGCCAATTGTTTATCTTTTATCCAATGCCTGAGCAGTCTCTCCATCAGCGGTCGTGAAGATCGCTGCGCTGTTTAGAAACTATGGTTCGTCCTTTTGCGAACTAAATAAATACCCTGAATATAATCCTTCTGTTTGATAATTGTAGATGTATTTCTGTCATATTGCTGAGCTAGCTCAATCACGCATACACATTTCACATATTTTTCAATAATTTTCCGTTTAATATCAATTGTTATCATTTGCTTTTTCTTTGCATTATCTTTCATTTTACTGGCAAACTTTCGGTCTACATACAGTACTTTTAATTCACATAATTCTGCACTGAAAATCGCGCACAAAAAACACGGTACAAAAGTATAACCTGAGCAGTTGAAAAATACAGAGTGATGCTGCTCTCATAAAACACCTCCGGCATACTTGGCAACTGACTCACGTGCTCGTATCTCAAACATGGCTCAAATGTTAGTGCTAAAACTTGCTTATAAGCTGGCTCGTATCTCAAATTTCTTGTACGTTGGAGCACTCGTAAGTTGAAGTATTACTGTAGTGGCGTTCTATTGAAGATGACATTCAAATAAAGGTGGCGCTCAAAGAAAGGTTTTACGGTAGGCTTGCTTGTTTTACTACAAACGCCCTGTGACAATGAGACATTTAGCTAAAGCCAAACAACATTTTTTGACATAATTTACAGTAAGTAAATTTTAGAGAAAATAAACTGTTTTGGTACTCGGCAATAACACAGCAGCTGCACAGCTTGGGTACAAAATGAGCACTTTTCTTCAGAAATCATAGACCTCATATCACAGACTCAGTTGTAAAGTGATCTTTAGACGGAAACAAATGATTTGTTGATGATGTAAGACTGGTTGTAAACAGGTTTTACTTCTTTGCTGCCATGCAATAGTATAACTATAAATTTCACATGTGAACTAAACTGTGTAAGCTATGTTGTTGAGCGCTTGAAATCTTTTCTTTCAAAAAAAACTTTACAATATCTAAAATGTGAATGAATTTTATACTCACTATGATTAATGAGAAGACGACTACATACGCAACAACAAAAACTTGCTGTCACAGATGCTGAGGTATTATAAGTTCTTGAAGGAAACCATTCTTTCAAAGGAGTGTAAAAGCAAAAACAATGAATAATATTAAATTGGTTTTTATAAATTATGCAAAATGTGAAACACCTATTCAAGCATGTCACACTATCATGTTGGCAAGCTTACAGTACATACAGTACTTACAGTACATACAGTACTTACAGTAAATACAGTACTTACAGTACATACAGTACTTACAGTACATACAGTACTTACAGTACATACAGTACTTACAGTACATACAGTACTTACAGTACATACAGCATGTACATACAGTACATACAGCATGTACATACAGTACATACAGTACATACAGCATGTACATAATAGTTCCAAGTCCACAACTTTAGTGTTGCACAGTAAAACTTACCAAATGGTAAATCCTCAAGGTTATTCAAAAGGGACCTCTGTTTCATGCAGTAGCTGATGATTCCTTTGAGTGTCTCTATGCAGTGGAAGGGGGTGGTGGAAAGGGTCGCTGGTAAATCTGGCATGATTAGTCTGTTGCATTTTAGGAACTCAACTACATTGTCCGCAGTCATTATGTTAGCTGTAAAAAACATACGTCAATGTTAAAACACAAGTAAACCAACTAGCTACACTCCATCACTGGTCACATCTGATACAGGCATGTCAACCAAGTTTAGCATTAGCCTATATCTATACATTAAGGGTCTCATCAAATTCTAGTAGAATTTATCAGAATGTATAGCCATTTTTATGATTTGAGATTTTGTTTGTAGCTTTAAGCGATCTGACTGTCAGCATGTTTCAATATTAAAATCTTGACAAAACTGATAGGAGTTAAAATGTGCAGAAGAAATAGACTTTCCCAAAAATGAGGTCAATAGTCGTGCTTCTCAACAAGCCTTGACTATAATATGAACTAAGGTTGTCAAAAGAAACATCATGTTGTACAGGATATCTCGCAACCTTCAGCATGATAAACCAACACGGAAACAACTGCACCAATCAACCCCTTTTGGTATTCCAGAGTACTCTGGTAATCCAGAGTAATTTTTACTATAGCAAAAGCCATGTTGGTCCATCTGTCCAAAGTTACACTAAAAACGATTACCTCGCACATAAATTGAACTGACATACACACAATTACAGACCGGTGTGCAAACCACTACACCACTCTCACTTCAGGTCACCTTGTCACTTCAGGACTTAATTGTGGACATAGTTATTACCCATGACAATCTCTCCTGGTGCACGGATCTGCCAAGCATACTAATTGTACATAATTATAGTTATAAGAGATGATCTCTCACAGCACATTAGGCTAATACTAGTAACTATAAGGGGAGTACCTTGTACATTAGCTGCTTCGAATGCCTTGAATATTGCATATGGGGAGCTGAGGAGATTAAATCCTCCCGATATGAGGGCATTACAAATATCACCAGACAGGCTCTCCTTGTCTGATTCATTCATGAAATAGGCAACATTGTCCGATTGTCCAAACAATGGATACCATGTGACTTCAGCTGGTGCTTTCATTGGTTGATCGCCCTCTTTGCTGCCACTTGATGTAGACTCCATAGATGCGGAGAGACTATGCTCGGCTTCCCAAGGCTCCTACGAAGCAATTTAGAGTCAGATGATTTAATAGAGTTACAACAAAGTCATTTAATAATCTTGACACACTTGATGAACTTCCATAAAATTCTAGTAGATTCTTTTAGAAAGTATTGGTTTTGTACTATCATTTGCGATTGCTGTTGCTATTTGAGATGATCTGACTGCCAGGGTGTTTCGAGGCTAGAAGAAAAATATGTGTGAAATGACGTGGCAAGTTGCTAACGTTGCTATATGTGCTAACATTGCTATATGGGCTAACGTTGCTATATGTGCTAACGTTGCTATATGTGCTAACATTGCTATAGTTGATGTCGGCTGATGCCTTCAACTTTTGCTTGAATTGATCGAGTTTTAAGGGCAATCAAGTTTCGCTGATTTTAATGTTTTGCTGACTTTATTCTTGAAACATCCTGACAATCACATCACCTAAACCATCAACAGACAATCACATCACCTAAACCATCAACAGACAATCACATCACCTAAACCATCAACAGACAATCACATCACCTAAACCATCAACAGACAATCACATCACCTAAACCATCAACAGACAATCACAAATGGTAAAAAGATAATTTCTCATAAGATCTACTTAAATTTTGTATAAGTTCATCTTGAATGTAAGAAGCTGGAGGAGAAGCTGGAGATAATTCCTAGTCATAGTATCTACTGATTGGTGTTTAGATCTGCAGCCCAGATACAGCTCAAGTTATAAACACAAAATACCAAAACACAGCACTGATTTCATAAAGCATCATCTCTGGCTGAATTACTGAACAAAGACAACAATATTTGAAGCCAGCAACAAAAGGGCCCAATTTAGGCTGAAATTTAGCAAACAATTGCAAATATTGCATTCTAAATACTGTAGCTTCAAAAATACAGCTAAAAGCAAATTGTTTTAAGTATTTGTTATGAAATTTTATGTGTTAATACATTAATTGTACGTGTTAGCGCATTAATTGTAGGTGTTAGTGCATTAATTGTAGGTGTTAGTGCATTAATTGTAGGTGTTAGAGCATTAATTGTAGGTGTTAGTGCATTAATTGTACGTGTTAGTGCATTAATTGTATGTGTTAGCACATTAATTGTACGTGTTAATACATTAATTATACGAATTAGAGCATTAATTGTACAAGTTAGTACATTAATTTTACATGTTAATGCATTAATTGTACGTGTTAGCGCATTAATTGTAGGTGATAGTGCATTAATTGTACGTGTTAGCGCATTAATTGCATGTGTTAGCTCATTAATTGTACGTGTTAATACATTAATTATACGCATTAGCGCATTAATTGTACGTGTTAGTGCATTAATTGTACGTGTTAGTGCATTAATTGTACGTGTTAGCACATTAATTGTACGTGTTAGTGCATTAATTGTACGTGTTAGCACATTAATTGTACGTGTTAGTGCATTAATTGTACGTGTTAGTGCATTAATTGTACGTGTTAGTGGTAATTTCCATTGCCACAAAAAATTCTAATCATACTGCTTACCATTTACAGTGAAACTCGGATAACTCGCCCTCGGATAGCTCGAACACACGATTAACTCGAACGGATTTGTTTGGTCTGTTCCCACGCAATGATAAATTGCTTTAGATAACTCGACCTCAAATTGCCCAACTGCTACTGCGACGGTTGTTATCGCTTTAGAATATTACTTTTTTCCAAGCCATAGAGATAAACCTCAACTTTTAGTAGTTCTTAGAGATCTTTATTACCATTGTCGGCAAAATATCTTTGTTAACGACTTTTCTAAAGGTTTGCAAGAAATCAAATTTTACCAAATATCCGCTTAGCGGTGGCCCTCCGAAAGCAACGGGAAGTGAGCTAACCTTCGAATAAACTTGAAGAAAAGTCGGCAAACTTGATCTTGGTTAAAGCGCTCCAAAGAAAATGATGTCTTTTCTTCTGAGCTTTTCAACGGCGATCAAGTTTTACCAATTTAATCTGAAAACATCCTGGCAATCACATCACCTAAAACGACAAACCAATCTCAAGTGATAGAAAAGTCTCTATACTTTCTGATGAAAATTTTTTAAAACTTTACAGTAGAAAACTTTTAATTTGCAACAAGCCATCTATAAATTTGATTTATATATAGCTTGTATATGTACATTTAACTACTAATAAATCTGTGGACTTGCGACAGTGCTCTGATAAGTTGAACGCTCTTGCTCTGATAACTCGAACACTTTCGTTCGGTCCCGTGAAGTTTGAGTTATCCGAGTTTGTCTGTATATTAAAAGTTCGTGCTTTGAGGATTCACAATCAATAATATTTTATAAATATATAATAAAAACAAATTAATTTGGAGATAATTTCACTGAGTTGATATCACTAACAATAACTTGTCAATATATGCCATAAACAAATATAACTTGAAGCTACGACAACATAATGAGTCAAGGCCCCATTTGTATTGTTGGTCATCCTAATGCTGTGAAAAACACCGTCGCAATATTAAAACATTCTGTATAATGTGATAAGGTTGATGATGGGGAAAATGTGCATACAAAGTTAGTTGAGAGTGAATCACCAAGTCCTGAGCAGATGAAGTGAAGAGAATTCGCAAAAACTACAGAGTGTAGAGACTAAATACTGGATAAGCAAGTGTACTGCAAAGCGTATATTAGAAGAATATAAAACGTTTAAAAACTCTAAAAGCAAAGTAGTTCACTCAAAAAGAAAGCAGTTTGCTAAACAAAAGTTGTTTATTAAAGCAGGGAATTGACTAAAGTAGAGAGGTTCACTAGTAAAGTAGAGAGGTTTACTAGTAAAGGAGAGAGGTTTACTAGTAAAGTAGAGAGGTTTACTAGTAAAGTAGAGAGGTTCACTAGTAAAGTAGAGAGGTTTACTAGTAAAGGAGAGAGGTTCACTAGTAAAGTAGAGAGGTTCACTAGTAAAGTAAAGAGGTTCACTAGTAAAGTAGAGAGGTTTACTAGTAAAGTAGAGAGGTTTACTAGTAAAGGAGAGAGGTTCACTAGTAAAGTAGAGACGTTCACTAGTAAAGTAGAGAGGTTTACTAGTAAAGTAGAGAGGTTTACTAGTAAAGGAGAGAGGTTCACTAGTAAAGTAGAGAGGTTCACTAGTAAAGGAGAGAGGTTTACTAGTAAAGTAGAGAGGTTTACTAGTAAAGTAGAGAGGTTCACTAGTAAAGTAGAGAGGTTCACTAGTAAAGGAGAGAGGTTCACTAGTAAAGTAGAGAGGTTTACTAGTAAAGTAGAGAGGTTCACTAGTAAAGTAGAGAGGTTCACTAGTAAAGTAGAGAGGTTCACTAGTAAAGGAGAGAGGTTCACTAGTAAAGTAGAGAGGTTTACTAGTAAAGTAGAGAGGTTCACTAGTAAAGTAGAGAGGTTCACTAGTAAAGTAGAGAGGTTCACTAGTAAAGTAGAGAGGTTCACTAGTAAAGTAGAGAGGTTCACTAGTAAAGGAGAGAGGTTCACTAGTAAAGTAGAGAGGTTTACTAGTAAAGTAGAGAGGTTCACTAGTAAAGTAGAGAGGTTTACTAGTAAAGTAGAGAGGTTTACTAGTAAAGTAGAGAGGTTTACTAGTAAAGTAGAGAGGTTCACTAGTAAAGGAGAGAGGTTTACTAGTAAAGTAGAGAGGTTTACTAGTAAAGGAGAGAGGTTTACTAGTAAAGTAGAGAGGTTCACTAGTAAAGTAGAGAGGTTTACTAGTAAAGGAGAGAGGTTCACTAGTAAAGTAGAGAGGTTCACTAGTAAAGTAGAGAGGTTCACTAGTAAAGTAGAGAGGTTCACTAGTAAAGTAGAGAGGTTCACTAGTAAAGGAGAGAGGTTTACTAGTAAAGTAGAGAGGTTTACTAGTAAAGGAGAGAGGTTTACTAGTAAAGGAGAGAGGTTCACTAGTAAAGTAGAGAGGTTCACTAGTAAAGTAGAGAGGTTTACTAGTAAAGTAGAGAGGTTCACTAGTAAAGTAGAGAGGTTCACTAGTAAAGTAGAGAGGTTCACTAGTAAAGTAGAGAGGTTCACTAGTAAAGAAGAGAGGTTCACTAGTAAAGGAGAGAGGTTCACTAGTAAAGTAGAGAGGTTCACTAGTAAAGTAGAGAGGTTTACTAGTAAAGTAGAGAGGTTCACTAGTAAAGTAGAGAGGTTCACTAGTAAAGTAGAGAGGTTCACTAGTAAAGTAGAGAGGTTTACTAGTAAAGTAGAGAGGTTCACTAGTAAAGTAGAGAGGTTCACTAGTAAAGTAGAGAGGTTTACTAGTAAAGTAGAGAGGTTTACTAGTAAAGTAGAGAGGTTCACTAGTAAAGTAGAGAGGTTTACTAGTAAAGTAGAGAGGTTCACTAGTAAAGTAGAGAGGTTCACTAGTAAAGTAGAGAGGTTCACTAGTAAAGTAGAGAGGTTCACTAGTAAAGTAGAGAGGTTCACTAGTAAAGTAGAGAGGTTCACTAGTAAAGGAGAGAGGTTCACTAGTAAAGTAGAGAGGTTCACTAGTAAAGTAGAGAGGTTCACTAGTAAAGTAGAGAGGTTCACTAGTAAAGGAGAGAGGTTTACTAGTAAAGTAGAGAGGTTTACTAGTAAAGTAGAGAGGTTTACTAGTAAAGTAGAGAGGTTTACTAGTAAAGTAGAGAGGTTTACTAGTAAAGTAGAGAGGTTTACTAGTAAAGTAGAGAGGTTTACTAGTAAAGTAGAGAGGTTCACTAGTAAAGTAGAGAGGTTCACTAGTAAAGTAGAGAAGTTCACTAGTAAAGTAGAGAGGTTCACTAGTAAAGTAGAGAGGTTCACTAGTAAAGTAGAGAGGTTTACTAGTAAAGTAGAGAGGTTTACCAGTAAAGTAGAGAGGTTTACTAGTAAAGGAGAGAGGTTTACTAGTAAAGTAGAGAGGTTTACTAGTAAAGTAGAGAGGTTTACTAGTAAAGTAGAGAGGTTTACTAGTAAAGTAGAGAGGTTTACTAGTAAAGTAGAGAGGTTTACTAGTAAAGTAGAGAGGTTTACTAGTAAAGGAGAGAGGTTCACTAGTAAAGTAGAGAGGTTCACTAGTAAAGTAGAGAGGTTCACTAGTAAAGTAGAGAGGTTCACTAGTAAAGTAGAGAGGTTCACTAGTAAAGTAGAGAGGTTCACTAGTAAAGTAGAGAGGTTCACTAGTAAAGTAGAGAGGTTCACTAGTAAAGTAGAGAGGTTTACTAGTAAAGTAGAGAAGTTCACTAGTAAAGTAGAGAGGTTCACTAGTAAAGTAGAGAGGTTCACTAGTAAAGTAGAGAGGTTTACTAGTAAAGGAGAGAGGTTCACTAGTAAAGTAGAGAGGTTCACTAGTAAAGTAGAGAGGTTCACTAGTAAAGTAGAGAGGTTCACTAGTAAAGTAGAGAGGTTTACTAGTAAAGTAGAGAGGTTCACTAGTAAAGTAGAGAGGTTTACTAGTAAAGGAGAGAGGTTCACTAGTAAAGTAGAGAGGTTTACTAGTAAAGTAGAGAGGTTTACTAGTAAAGTAGAGAGGTTCACTAGTAAAGTAGAGAGGTTCACTAGTAAAGTAGAGAGGTTCACTAGTAAAGTAGAGAGGTTCACTAGTAAAGTAGAGAGGTTCACTAGTAAAGTAGAGAGGTTCACTAGTAAAGTAGAGAGGTTCACTAGTAAAGTAGAGAGGTTCACTAGTAAAGTAGAGAGGTTCACTAGTAAAGTAGAGAGGTTCACTAGTAAAGTAGAGAGGTTCACTAGTAAAGTAGAGAGGTTCACTAGTAAAGTAGAGAGGTTTACTAGTAAAGTAGAGAGGTTCACTAGTAAAGTAGAGAGGTTTACTAGTAAAGGAGAGAGGTTCACTAGTAAAGTAGAGAGGTTCACTAGTAAAGTAGAGAGGTTTACTAGTAAAGTAGAGAGGTTCACTAGTAAAGTAGAGAGGTTTACTAGTAAAGGAGAGAGGTTCACTAGTAAAGTAGAGAGGTTCACTAGTAAAGGAGAGAGGTTTACTAGTAAAGAAGAGAGGTTTACTAGTAAAGTAGAGAGGTTCACTAGTAAAGTAGAGAGGTTTACTAGTAAAGGAGAGAGGTTCACTAGTAAAGTAGAGAGGTTTACTAGTAAAGTAGAGAGGTTCACTAGTAAAGTAGAGAGGTTCACTAGTAAAGTAGAGAGGTTTACTAGTAAAGTAGAGAGGTTCACTAGTAAAGTAGAGAGGTTTACTAGTAAAGGAGAGAGGTTCACTAGTAAAGTAGAGAGGTTTACAAGTAAAGTAGAGAGGTTCACTAGTAAAGTAGAGAGGTTCACTAGTAAAGGAGAGAGGTTCACTAGTAAAGTAGAGAGGTTTACTAGTAAAGGACAGAGGTTCACTAGTAAAGTAGAGAGGTTTACTAGTAAAGTAGAGAGGTTCACTAGTAAAGTAGAGAGGTTCACTAGTAAAGTAGAGAGGTTCACTAGTAAAGTAGAGAGGTTCACTAGTAAAGTAGAGAGGTTCACTAGTAAAGTAGAGAGGTTTACTAGTAAAGTAGAGAGGTTTACTAGTAAAGAAGAGAGGTTTACTAGTAAAGTAGAGAGGTTCACTAGTAAAGTAGAGAGGTTTACTAGTAAAGGAGAGAGGTTCACTAGTAAAGTAGAGAGGTTTACTAGTAAAGTAGAGAGGTTCACTAGTAAAGTAGAGAGGTTCACTAGTAAAGGAGAGAGGTTTACTAGTAAAGTAGAGAGGTTCACTAGTAAAGTAGAGAGGTTTACTAGTAAAGTAGAGAGGTTCACTAGTAAAGTAGAGAAGTTCACTAGTAAAGGAGAGAGGTTCACTAGTAAAGTAGAGAGGTTCACTAGTAAAGGAGAGAGGTTCACTAGTAAAGTAGAGAGGTTCACTAGTAAAGTAGAGAAGTTCACTAGTAAAGGAGAGAGGTTTACTAGTAAAGTAGAGAGGTTCACTAGTAAAGTAGAGAGGTTCACTAGTAAAGTAGAGAAGTTCACTAGTAAAGGAGAGAGGTTCACTAGTAAAGTAGAGAGGTTCACTAGTAAAGGAGAAAGGTTCACTAGTAAAGTAGAGAGGTTCACTAGTAAAGTAGAGAGGTTTACTAGTAAAGTAGAGAGGTTCACTAGTAAAGGAGAGAGGTTCACTAGTAAAGTAGAGAGGTTTACTAGTAAAGTAGAGAGGTTCACTAGTAAAGTAGAGAGGTTTACTAGTAAAGTAGAGAGGTTTACTAGTAAAGTAAAGAGGTTCACTAGTAAAGTAGAGAGGTTCACTAGTAAAGTAAAGAGGTTTACTAGTAAAGTAGAGAGGTTCACTAGTCAACCTTTTAGTTGGTGATATTCTAAAGAAAAAAGCAGTATATTGGACGAAGAAGTAATTTACTAAAAAGATGAATGGTGTACTAAAAGGGGAGTGGTTTACTAAAAAGAGGAGCAGTTGACTAGAATGTCAAAGTTGATTACAAAAGAAATGGCAGTCTACCAAAAGGGCACATAGATTACTGGGAGAGAAAGAGAGAGATAAGTTTGCTAAATGATATGGTGGCTTAAGACGAAAGAGAGTGAGGTTTACTAAAAGCAGAAAACAAACAGCTGTTACCTGGCCACTTCCATGGATTGTAGAAAGCCTACGCTTTCTCTGACAAAACTGTGCAAAAGGAGACACTGTGTTACATGCAACTCACACAAATCTACTAGCAGGAACATGCTAACAGCACAGTTATAACAAAATGTGAGATTACATTCAAATGAACAACAAACAAACAGTGGAGAAATTTAGAATTGTCTGCACACGAGTCGCCGCTTCACCTAAAAATAGCCTTATCAAAAATTTATGCTTTCAAATAAGTTGTGTCATTGTTATTGTGTTGATTACCTGCTAAATCACATCTTGCTCTAATGCCTACATTATTTACAGCTGCATTAAAAATCTTAATTTAGGTGATCATTGGAAATATCAGATTTATTCTCAAGGACAACAAATATTGTAAGTATAATCAGTAAGACAGTTATTAAATTTACTATTATGTAGATGACAATTTTTAACAACATTCTTTGACAAAATTGCATAAATTTCAATTCACTGTAAATTATTCACCAAGACACATCTTAAATGAATAGTTACAGCGTTGTAACCATACTTTAAAACTTTAAACTAAAAATACACACTGTTTTTGAAGACAACATAAATTTTCAATGAAAGTTTTTAACAAAAGACTGTAAGACTTGACTTATTTTCTGTTTGCTATAATCCTGTTAATGACAATTTTAGACAACCACATATTATATCTGATTGTGTGTTGTATGAAAAGCCTAAAAAGTAAATGAAAGCAATATGCTAGATCCTGCTGGATGTATGAAAGTGAGCTACTTCATGCCAGCCAGAAGGAAATGTTGATTTTCAGCAAGCAAGAGTAAACAATTCCCAACTGAAGGTTGAAGGATACAACAATCTTACTGAAGTACTCTTTTAAAACAATCGCAAAGAAACAAATCTTTGTTTATCCAAATAACTGAAACACATAGAACCATAATTGAGCTCTGTTTGATGTAAAAATGGCACAAACTTACAGGCTATTTAATTGTCACGTGACTTTTGTTCCTGGTTTAACCCCAAGTGCACTCGGCATTATGTCTATGGCCCAGAGTCCGAACCTAGACACCTCTTTTAATAAAACCAAAGAGTGCAGAACACAAGCAACTGCTGCCAACTTGCACACCTTGCAGGTGTTCAAATTAACCAGCAGAGCTAAGGGCAGAAGTCGGAGAGACTCACTTTGTTGAGAACAGGAAACAGCCGAGTGTCAGAGGCAGCGATCAAACGATAAAGTCCATCGACTAGAGTCTGCCATTGCTCATCTTGTAGCGGGTCAGGAAACATGCTGTGGTACGTGTTGAGTAAACCTGGCAGCACATGAATAATCATTATGTATACGATAAGAAGTAGCTATAAACTTGACAGCTTTCAGATCAGATTATTTAAAAGTTGACTTGCAACAAAATTCACATTACAGTTATTTGGTATCAAAAGATTCACCATGTCTTACTCCGATGTGTTGTAGATGCAAAATATGTGAAAATGTGATTACAAGCTCTTAAAAGCTCAAAAATGAACAGTTGATCGCAGCAATCACAAAACCGCTGTAGATTAGAATCTCTTTCCAAAACGGCTTAAATGGGACGTAGTTGTATAAGATGGCTTCTGTTTACACTTTCATGCAACCTCATTCGTCGAAAGATTTTCACAAATATACTTCACGCATTCAATAAAACCATGTCTATTGTTCTTAACGCGTCTATTTTATCATCATTGTAATGCTGTCACTTTCAGCACTGATATTTCAAAACCTACCGTAAAAATTTGTTTAATTTTTTAACCTTAGCTCGGAGGAGTACACACCATTGTCGGATAAACATGACGAGGCTGTTGGTCACCTGTGATAATCGAAAAATGCTGCAGAAATTATTCGCAAAGTATGGATCACATGATCAGATTACGACTAGACGATTAGACCAAGCCGAAACAAAACTGTAAAGTAGCGAGCATCTATATTTGATACGGGGTCTTCGGTAAAACCCGAAGTGTTTGTCATAAACTAGTGCTACAACAAGTTTTGTTTTGAGCTTTTTATTGGCCTTTCAATTTACGTGAGAACATTACGTGACAAAACAATAACCAAATGTAATGACTACGTCAGAGAAATAAACTGATTCTTATCTACGGCGGTTTCGTGATGGCTCTGATCAACTGTTCGTTTTTGAGATTTTAAGAGCTTGTAATCGCATTTCCACATACATTGCACCTCCAACACAGCAGAATAAGACATGGTGAATCTTCTGATGCCAAATAACTGTAATGTGATTTTTGTTGCAAGTCAACCTTGGGCAAGGTTGACTTGCAAATGCCGGCCAAACTTAGGCCCATGGCCACATTTGGCCGGCGGAGTAAGTATAATCGATCCGTGAGATCGTATGTACTGTGCTACAGAGCTGACCAGCGGTATGTACTGTGCCGTACTGTGTATGTACTGTCAGCCGTTAGTCCCACAATACTTAGCTAGGACGTTGGTACTTCTTTCATTTAACGTTTTATGTTATGGAAATTTATAAAGTAACTTTGTCTTTCGTTTCTTATTAATTAAATATTTGGTTCTCTATTCATTGGATTTTAAGCCATTAAATAAAAATATATTCCTGATTTTCTGTCTTTTAACTTTTAAAGCAATAACAATGTTTTATATTGGGGGTTGATGGTGTTTTCACAACAGCGAAGTAGTACTAATTTAAAAATTTATTTGATAATACAAATTTGCTCTCTTAGCCATGATTGTAGACATAAAAAATCTCTGAATGATGACAGCAATATTTTAAACCAAAATAGCGAAATTGTTATACTTTTTAGTTTACACCCTACAGGATGAATTTATCCGTGGAGTTAAGTTTCGCGCAAATCGCTTTTTTATGCATATTCGCGGACTAATTTATTGGCGGATGAATGAAAAATTCCTTTCTATTAGGATATAACTCTATTGCAGCTAGCAATAGAGTTAACTTTTTGCATGCGTACAACGCCTGTTTAGGTTTCTATTTGGCTGACAGCCACGAGTCGATCATGCTAAGCTATAAATTTCTTGCAGCCCCCAGAGGTTTTCATGAATTTTCATCGATTTGGAGGCCTTCGGTGAACCAACAGCTTGTGGTAAGTTATGAGTTTTTTCAACGTAAAGAATAGCAGGAGATTTTTTTTGATGATGATGGCGTGCCAAAATATGAATAACTTGTGACAACCTTTAATAATTTTGTAAAGAACTGTGATGCATTGGCAATGGGGTTAACTCAAAGCCTCGGCAATGATTTTAAAAAATTTGGAACTCGGCTACGTTTACTACTTCTGCCTAGCGACTAGTTTTTAATTTGAGGCAGTAGTTATTGTCCCTTGTGTTTAAAAAAAGAACTAATTATTCGCAACATTTAATAATTCGCGGAATCGTCTGTTCGCGAAATTGCGAACTATTAAATCCATCGAATATTTTCATCCTGTAGGGCATAGTGCCACTCAGGGTTCATCAACCCCGGCATTATTTCTTCATTTTCACTAATCCTAACCAACTTAACCCGCTCTATCACATAATAGTGGAGTTGCACAGCAATGAAGATGGTTACCAATTACTCCTTATTTTAAATGTTTACATGACAGCCGAGAATTTGACCTTCAGAATATCTCCTTTCTTAAAGTTACTCTGAGGCGCCTTATACACGAATGACTCACTAAGGCAACTCCCTAAGGCAAGGCAGCTCACTATAACAATACCTACTTGACTGCAGTTTTTTTAGCAAATCTTACGGAAGAAATAAGAGGTCTAGGTTAAATTCTATCGTATCATATTGACATTGAGAATTTAGACAGCAGCCATCATAGAAATGATTGTGTACAGTCTACCCTACATATTCAAAGATCTTAGAAAGATGCTCCTGGAGCCACCTTAGTACAGACCTTGGAGTATAGTGTACAGTCTAGCCTACATATTCAAAGATCTTAGAGAGATGCTCCTGGAGCCACCTTAGTACAGACCTTGGAGTACAGTGTACAGTCTACCCTACATATTCAAACATCTTAGAGAGATGCTCCTGGAGCCACCTTAGTACAGACCTTGGAGTACAGTGTACAGTCTAGTGTACACATTCAAACATCTTAGAGAGATGCTCTTGGAGCCACCTTAGTACAGACTTTGGAATACAGTGTACAGTCTAGCCAACGTATTCAAAGATCTTAGAGAGACGCTCCTGGAGCCACCTTAGTACAGCCCTTGGAGTACAGTGTACGGTCTAGCCTACATATTCAAACATCTTAGAGAGATGCTCCTGGAGCCACCTTAGCACAGACCTTGGAGTACAGTGTACAGTCTAGCCTACATTCTTAAAGATCTTAGAGAGATGCTCCTGGAGCCACCTTAATACAGACCTTAGAGTACATTATACAGTCTAGCCTACATATTCAAAGATCTCAGAGAGAAGCTCCTGGAGCCACCTTAGTACAGACCTTAGAGTATAGTGTACAGTCTAGCCTACATATTCAATCATCTTAGAGATACGCTCCCGGAGACATACAACTAATGTAGTTGATTACAAAATACTGGTTGTATTTTATAGTGTAATATTTTGTTTTATTAGTCTATTTTAAACACATAATTTTGTATTTAACACAAAAGTGAAGCTTTTTGAACAGCTTACTGGAACAGATTGTTGTCAACAAATGAAATCTAATAGCACACAGAGAGAACAACTCCAAACCTACCGTCTACCAGCTCAGGATCGACATGAGAAGTGAATCCATCAATAGAGGGGAAAGATTTCTCCTTGCAAGACTCGAGCAGACGTTTGTAGGCCGGACAAATTACTTGGGTAATGAGAGAGTTGTTCCAGTCAGTGCGTGGACCACCTACAGAAACTGGTTAGTTGGTCGCCTTGCAACTAACAAATACTGGATAACTACAGCTATATACTATGGCTAAACCCAGGAAGGAAGGGTAAAGCAAGGAATAGAAAACTAAGATTGTCACTATAAGTTTGGTAACACGGATAATTTTAATCATCTAATAAATATTGTCAGTTAGTACACTGGATGATGGGAACACAGTCTTAAAAAGAGCGTTATGAGATTCCTTCTTTTGATCCATATAAAAACTACTTCTAAAATCTATAATAAAATTCTATAAAAATGATAAATTCTATAATGCATAATGGAGTATAATAGCAAATTTTTTCATAAAATGTAAAGTTGAGAGAACAACTCCCAAAGTCCTCCCTACTTCGTAAAGTAAGGAGACTTGAATGCTGCCATTTTTTTCAGTTGAATAATAAAGATTAATACAAAAAGTCAGTGCCTAAAGAATTTACTCAGTAGGAGATAGAAATACAAGTGCTACAATATATCACAAAAAATTTGTTAGAGGCTCACCATCATCGTCCCTCCACAAGCCTCTCCTAGCCTCATGGTCCAAGGCAAAGTGACCATTTATGTGCACTGGCAACTTTGTCTGTATTGGGAGTGGCAGAAAGCAGAAAACCTGTGACAGCAAAAAATTAAACAGTGAAAAATGAAAAATATCATTTTCACCGAAACTACTGCCTGATCTTTAAAATAGTCCATTTGCCATAGTCTGCAAGAATTGCGTCAACTGCAATAGTTGTTTACAACATAAGAGGGCAGTCTATATGATCTTACCAACAGAGACTTTCAGCATCATTATATCTACGATCTAACACCCACAGAATCAACTCTGCTACTTATTTACACCAGACTTAAAAGATGCAAGTGTTTCCTTATTGCCAACCACAATCTTTCTGGAGTATAATTGAGAAACAACAATTTAATGAAAAGTTAAACAAAACATTTATAGATTTATTTATAGATTTGTAGATTAGAAAGTAACGGAAACATAGCGATCAACAAAATCATAAATTTCGTGAAAAGTTAAAAAGATCAACCAGAATAATATTAATTTAGATGTACTGTTATTATCAGACAGACGAGCATAAAATGCTAGAAACAGCTACACGGCTTATAACATAGTTTTTTATTTTCTTTAACCCTCTTATATGAAGCATAGCGGAGTTAAAAATAGCAGCTTGAATGCTCCATGACCGAATGGCAGATTAGAAAAGGATATAAAAAACAGACAATGAGTGGCAAAGTTGAGATTAGTCTCGTCAAACAATAATGTATATCCTCGAATATAAACCGACCCTAAAAAACAGCCATAAGACAGTGAATTTATAAACAATTACAAAACCCTAATCGTAGCATGCAGTACACACATATCATAGAACTAATCATAGCATGCAGTACACACATATCATAGAACTAATCATAGCATGCAGTACACACATATCATAGAACTAATCATAGCATGCAGTACACACATATCACACAACTAATCATAGCATGCAGTGCACACATATTATAGAACTAATCATAGCATTCAGTACACACATATTATAGAAGTAACCATAGCATTCAGTACACACATATCGCACAACTAATCATAGCATGCAGTACACACATATCATAGAACTAATCATAGCATGCAGTACACGCATATCATAGAACTAATCATAGCATGCAGTACACACATATCATAGAACTAATCATAGCATTCAGTACACACATATCATAGAACTAATCATAGCATGCAGTACACACATATTATAGAAGTAACCATAGCATTCAGTACACACATATCGCACAACTAATCATAGCATGCAGTACACACATATCATAGAACTAATCATAGCATGCAGTACACACATATCATAGAAGTAATCATAGCATTCAGTACACCCATATCGCACAACTAATCATAGCATGCAGTACACACATATCATAGAACTAATCATAGCATGCAGTACACACATATCATAGAACTAATCATAGCATGCAGTACACACATATCATAGAACTAATCATAGCATGCAGTACACACATATCATAGAACTTATCCCTCGCTGCGGCATAAAAAACTGTAAGTAGCAGGCTACCAGCCGCTTGCTTAGCATCGTTCAAATTATAGTTGACGGAATTAAATTAGCATAATCTTATTTTATTTGAGTGTGATCAGAGCCCACATAAACTTATCCCTTAGTTTGGTAACTTTTTTTCGAGTTTTAAGCTCGGCTTAAAACTTATGCGAGGGTATACGGTAGCTATACAGAAGGAACTTAACACTCGCTAAACCAACCCTAAACATTTATACTAAACAGATTTTTTAATTGAGTTGCCCAAGATAAGAATTTCACCTTTTTAGCCCGTTCATTTGTTTTCATGTTTTTGGGGATTTCTCGGCTGAGAAGGCATGCCACACCCCCTCGAGGCAAAAGGTTTAATTCTCCAGAGCTATGGGCTGCAGAAACTGACTGTGGCACAAGGCTTGGATGATCAAACCCTATTCGCTGCACAATCAACCTGTCAAACATAATACAAACCATAAAGACAATAAACCTACAGATATATAAACCACTAGCTGGGAAAACCAATGAAATCCTAATACCATTCTACAAAAGAGTTTCCAAGTGAACCAGAGCTCATCTATAATGGATACACCATGTGAACATAATTTACTCTAGTTCTCCAACATATCAAATTTGCCAGAATGTTGAGCTAATAAATTTCATAGTAGTCAGTATGTCGTATGCATATACAACTGTGTAACATATAACATATATAAAGTGATGTCAGCCCAATGAATGCTATCGAAGCAGACAGTTCTGAGGTACTTCAACTAAATAATTCAAAATACTTAAACAAGGTAAAATAAAATGATTTGAAGTTAGCTTATGGTTTTTAATATGCATCAAAATCTTATAGAGTCAATACTGTATTCAATAGTAAAAATGAACTGTGATTTCACATGAACACAAGGACCTGGGTGTATTGAGCAACAGAATTATCTTCCCTTGATTTATTTTCATGGTGAATTGAATAATAGAGATATCATTTATATTTTAAGCATTAGGTCCATTTCATATTATAGTCCAATTCTCTATTGACCACAGATGAACATGGAGTTCACAGAAAGTAAACCAACTGCACGTGCTAAGTAATAGAGTTGTCTCTTCTTAGACTATACTCTGGTTGCATTCAATAATAGAGTTGCCTCCCTTTATTCAATATATTGACAGGTAATGAGCTCTCAGCAAAATATAAATATTCACCGAGTTTTCAATGCAGTGATTCCACTATGAACGGTTTATCTACACAAATGTGTTTTGTGAAGGTCAAAGTTGTGAAGGTCAAAGTTGTGGTTGCGAACATAAATGCCACATTAGATCTTAATAGTAAATAACTTCCTACTTCTTAAGAACTCTCTGGTCATCCATCAACAAAATTATGAATGAGAAAGGGAACTCTTTTTACTCGATTCGCGAGGCAATAATTATACAATTAATGAAGTGGTTACTGTGAATAGACTGGTGATCACTCTCCCATTGAACTGGTAATATTAAACTTGGGGAACACATCGCACTATGTAAAACAGGAAACGCATTTGACGCTAAAAGATGATGATGCAAACACTATATGATCTGAAAAACAAACAAAACTCCAGTCTCTGTTTCGTGCGACAGTGAGATATTTTTCACTAACAAAAGGTAAAGTAAGCACAATGTTACAACTTGCGACTGCATAACATTTCCTTGTAATGTAATTTGTTGCCATGTAATAATGCTATTTATGTAATCCCAGAATATCTTACAATACATGATATAGTTGTGAAGATGTTCCATGTGAACGCGCTTATGTTATGTTAGCCCCCGCTGAAATAGTACAACTTCATTAAATTTCGACACAAAAGTGTACTTAATGCCAGCCATTTTTGCCGTCTTAAACTTGCGTATATTCAACTAAACAGTTGATCCACACTATCGACACACTTTATCACATGTTCACACATTATCATACCATGTTTCCTTGTAGCCAAGGCTATCCTCAATTGACATCTTATAAGATATTTCTTTCACAGGAATGTCCCTGAGGGTTATCTCTTTGTTGCTGAGTTTGATCAATGTCTCTTTGATGTGGGAGGTAAACTCTCTTCTCAGCTTTGCGTAGCGCTGTGTCACTTTTGCCTTGACAGTGTAAGAGCTGCTGGGCTGAAATCACCAGAAGAAACTAAGAAATGAGATTGTTAGAACATTAGTAATGGTCCTGTTAGAGGAACTACAGCAGCATCTGGCAGCTATGACAGCTACTAGTCAAGTACTGACTAGTACTAGTCAAGTACTGACTAGGACTGACAGGTAGTAGCACATAAATCAACTGCTGGTAAAATCTGTTGAGTAAACCTGTAAACAGTTGTGTTGACTGTCATTAGTGCATCAGGTGTTGAGTTGAAGGAATCATTGCTCACAAACAGCCAATAGCTGACGCTGATGGGCTTTCATGGAATTGAAACATTTCTCATTTATCGGCACAATCCTGAGACCATATATTTAATTTTCCAGTCATCAATCTATTTCAACGTGCCTGCCTTTTAGAAAGGTAAACCAACGATTCTTTTGCTCGTTGATTTGAACCATTCTTCAAGAAAAAGGGTGTTGCAACTGTGAATAATAGCAACAGATTTACTTATTTTATATATTGGAAGTTGTGTAAAAAATACATTACAAAAACATTACCTGTATTCTTGTTTAATTTTACAATAATCAGAATTGTCATACAGCACAACTTAATAACCTATGTTTGTCTTGCTTAAGTGCTTCAACCAACGTAGTGACCAATGTTTGCCTTGCTTGAGTGCTTCAAAAAACTTAGTGACCTATGTTTGTCTTGCTTGAGTACTTCAACAAACTTAGTGACCTATGGTTGTCTTGCTTGAGTACTTCGACAAACTTAGTGACCTATGTTTGTCTTGCTTGAGTACTTCAACAAACTTAGTGACCTATGTTTGTTTTGCTTGAGTGCTTCAACAAACTTAGTGACCTATGTTTGTCTTGCTTGAGTACTTCAACAAACTTAGTGACCTATGTTTGTCTTGCTTGAGTGCTTCAACAAACTTAGTGACCTATGTTTGTCTTGCTTGAGTGCTTCAACAAACTTAGTGACCTATGGTTGTCTTGCTTGAGTGCTTCGACAAACTTAGTGACCTATGGTTGTCTTGCTTGAGTGCTTCAACAAACTTAGTGACCTATGTTTGTCTTGCTTGAGTACTTCAACAAACTTAGTGACCTATGTTTGTCTTGCTTGAGTGCTTCAACAAACTTAGTGACCTATGTTTGTCTTGCTTGAGTGCTTCAACAAACTTAGTGACCTATGTTTGTCTTGCTTGAGTACTTCAACAAACTTAGTGACCTATGTTTGTTTTGCTTGAGTGCTTCAACAAACTTAGTGACCTATGGTTGTCTTGCTTGAGTGCTTCAACAAACTTAGTGACCTATGTTTGTCTTGCTTGAGTGCTTCAACAAACTTAGTGACCTATGTTTGTCTTGCTTGAGTGCTTCAACAAACTTAGTGACCTATGGTTGTCTTGCTTGAGTACTTCGACAAACTTAGTGACCTATGTTTGTCTTGCTTGAGTACTTCAACAAACTTAGTTCGGCGGTTATACTCTACAAGTGTTTTTGTAGTCAGAAATGGTTTGATCAAAATTCAGTCATCTCTCACTCACCATGTCAATAAACCTTTGAACATCTATTCTTTTGTAGTTATGAGTAGTTGACTAGGTCTTCCACAGATAATCTATGCAGAGAGCTAGACGGTGAATGTGTTTTATGCCAAACTTCTTGCTCCGAAAGTAAAGCAATTTGTAGTGAGTGACACTCGTTCTCCTGTCTGGAGAATATTCTTACTTTGCTTGTGATATCCTTTAGTAATTTTTGTTTAGTTGCAACATGAAAAAAACCTTTTACTCACAGCAGCCAATAGCTGATGCCAATTGGTTTTCACAGCAGCAAAACTTCATTCATTTATCGGTGCCATCATATGATCATTTTGGCAAGTTTACTATTTTATTAACAAAAAAAGCGGACTCGTAAAACTAAAACTATCATCATAGACTGATAGATATTTAACTCTATCGAATCACCCCAAAAGTAACCAAATCACCAGTCAATGACAACTCGCGTAAAAACAATTCTATCGCAATTTTTCAACAGCTTCAATTAACCTGCAGTAAAGCTTAAACAAATCTGCCAGCTCCGCCCTTTGTTGAGAAACACACACTGCTATGTCTATGATACAATTCTGCCCTCCCCTTCACCCCGACATTTATTCGAAAAAGCTAAGGCTCCTGAAAGGCAAGTAAATAACTTGAACAGGGTGTGTATTATTGTACTTAACAGCATGTAAAGCCAATTGAAGTGAAAGGGAAGTATTTATTAACAGCCAGAAACAAAATTTTAAAAAATTTTCAACACTTTTACTAGTAAAGGTTTTCTTTTCATATAAACATATCTTGTAAAACAGCTTCTGTTTTTGAGATTATAAGCAACTATTTACAAACTAAAGGAAAAATTCTTCCAATAGTGACAAGAACATGTTTTCTCTCTTCTGACATCAATAATCAGCAAGCGCTGCCGGCAGCGACTCACCCCATTGTGTGTGCGAGGAATGTCTGATACAGTAATCTCCTCCAGGTTGTTGACAAATAGCAGCACATCAAACATCTCTTGCTTGAACTTCTTCATGAGTTCACCGACAGTATCTAGGTTAACAGCTGCACTGGATATCTTGGATTTGGCAGCCATATCATGCGTTCTCAGAGGAAATCTACAAACAATCAGAAAGCACTTTATGTAGATCATATTTTTACTTGAAAAAATAGAGCTTACCTAGAAAGAAAAACTGAGTATCAACTACAGCCAATGCCACAGTGCAAGTACCAAACAGCCAGCCAATAACACAGTCCCAATCTCTAGGGTCTACTGCACTATTTTTTGTTTATAAATAACAAATAAGCCACCAATCAAATGAACTCAAAAGAAGTTTTTCGATTATGGCCAAAGGAACTTCTGGTTGTTTTATATATTAAAAACACATTGCCCTAGCGGTAAAGTAATGCTGAACTCAATTTAATTTACAAAATATTACTAAGAGCACAAACGATGGCCGAGTTGGTTAGTACTCAGCAGTTGTACAATGGTAGTCAATAAAACTATTTATATCATAACTGATAAACTAGAGGACCTAGACATGTTTTATGGAAGCCAAACGCATAGCGGTATCTCCGGAGCAATGGTTACTCTACTAATGACTAAAAGACTTGGTACCACAACTAGACAAATACTTAGAAATTACAATTTATTGTAGATCACAGGCTCTTTTGTTGATTCCCTATTGCCTAATCAGCAGTGCTAAAATCACCGGCATTGCAACTTCACCTGCCAATAGCGCTATCTTGAAAACTTGAAGCACATTTAAACTGTTAAAAATGTTTAAACACCTTCACTTCGATATCTAATTCTTTTTTACACAAAATCTTTATTGACAAAATAAATATGCAATGAGCCAGGTAATGGAGCTGCTCCTGCGACAAGCAGATGAGGTCTAATAAATATGCAATGAGCCAGGTAATCGTCTGCTCCTGCGACAAGAGGATGAGGTCTAATAAAAACTAGGAGCAAATAACAACCATTATGTAAAAAAGAGAAAGGTATTTCCAAGTAAACAGTGATATCTCCGCCAACCTGAACATAGTTGCACCATCCAAAGAGAAGTGATCTGGCAAATAGCAGTTGAAGACATCAGTGAAGACATTCTTCATGCTGTTGAGATCATTGAACATCCTACCTGGCTCACTAGGTGTAGCCCCTGGGACAAACCTGCAGTGTGGGTCAAAGGCGCAGAGCACCTCCCCGACCTCTGGACCACTAGTTAGGAATGATGGACAGTCAGTGAGATGGTAAACTGAATTGAAGCCAACTCCTGCAAAGATAACAAACAAGTAACAACAATGCTACAGATGGACAGATCGACTAATCAAAAACGCAAAATATTCTCTCGTGGTCATGACTATGAACTATGACAAACTGTCCTCTGGTGGTCATGACTATGAACTATGACAAACTGTACTGTACGAAAAAAAGACTCCACTTGCTATATTCATGTTCTAGGTAGAGTTGTGCTCCAGGTAGCAGTAGATCACCATTTCATACGTGTATGTTTCCGCTATTATGAAAAAGGCTCTACCCTTTACTCAGCTTGTAAAATTTCACTCTACAATCTACATCATTACTGTAAACAAGCTTGAAACAGCGCCGTGGAAGCTAATAAGGGGTGATACTGACCATACTGTCCAGTTCTGTTGGGGTCGCGACCTTTGCTACCCTCACCAAGATTTTGAATGCCTTGTAAATCTGACTTGCTGAAGGGTCGGTTGTTAAAAACACACAACGCTGGGCCTTGCAGAGGCTTCCAGCATTCTTCAAAAACCTGTAAACAGATGAAAGGCGATGTGCTAACGCAACTGTGTGATTCTATGTTTAATGCTTACACGTGACAGGTAATGAAACTAGGAACAACTAAACTACATCCATCCTAGCATAATCCACTTGTCTAAAAAGTAGCAACAGTAACAACGCAATGCCAGAGAACAAATGCTTCTCCATGTTTTTCATACTACTAAAACTAGGAGCAGATAAGTAGAAATAACTCTCCCCTAAAAATACCTGATCCAAAAAAACAATGTGCGCTCATCTCACAATGCCAACATTAAAGATAGCGGAAAGCATGTGTACCACATCTCTAGACAGGTCTTGTCCAATAATGTTGAAGAGCCCATCGCTACCTTTTCAGTAGGATGCTGCCTGCAATCCTTTACAAAGTGTATCTTCGTAGCACCAGCGTCATCAGCATTCTGTACGAGCTCCTTGAAGATCTCCTTGCCACAAGGATAGCTCGACATGATCCTCTTCAGCCTTTTTGTCAGCTTCTCCTTCTGCCCAAAAGGAATTCCTTGCGAGTGTTTCTTTATTGCCTCCTGCCAAAGGAAGTTCATTTCGTTTTTCACTAGTTATTCTCTAAGTCTAAAGCAGTACATCTAATTATAACATGACTATGATTACAGTCAAAATGCTACAAGATGTTTGCTACTAGAATCTTTTGCACTGAATTGTGAGTTAGCTATAACATAGTAAATTCTATTGGTTAACAATGTTAGCTATAACATAGTAAATTCTATTGGTTAACAATGTTAGCTATAACATAGTAAATTCTATTGGTTAACAATGTTAGCAAACCAAGACTGTGCTTACATTGCTCGGGTATCAGTGCCAACCGAGTGACCTCAATGAGCCATATCGGTAAGTTAACAAATCATTTCTAAATGAAAAAGCTCACACCTGGCACTAAAACTTTATCATCTTAGACTGCTATAAATTGAACTCTATTGGTTAACACCAAAAGTGAACAAACCACAAGTTATAAAGTTTTTGAAAAAAATGGAGGAATGAGATTCACCTCTAGTTTATATGAATGACTTGTTTCTCCGACGCATGGACCAATAAAATTAAATATAGAATTACTTATGATAATAAAGTATTTGAATCAGAACGGGAAGTCTTCCTAATAAATTTTACTGATCGGTATATCTATTTTGAATAATACTTATGTATAATCAAGTTGAATTGATTTTACATTAGCAAATGAGAAATATAGAGCCACTGAAAAAACCAAAGTAACCCGCTATTGGTCATTTACACATACTTCAATCTAACAAAAATGGATGGCAGAAAATAAATGGATCAAATATGGTGGAACTTGCAATTCCCCCGCACCGCCTTAAGACCAGTTAAATGCCTGATGCACGAACTCCCCAACACACTAGCGTTATCACACATGAAGCTCTTCCGAATTTGTGATAACAGTCTAGGCTGGCATCACCTGTGCTCTCTTGTCACCTCACCTGTCGCTTAGTGTTAACACCCAAACTCTTGGCTATCTGGTATGGTATAAGGCTGTGAGCGAACTCCATGTTGTTATCATCTGGAAGCCAACTACAGTCATTGAAGCAGAGTGATGCAGCCTTCACAAGTCTGTCAGCAGCGTTGACAAGATAAACATGTCCATGCTGCCTCACCACATCCACGATAGTCACCTGCTGTTTGTCCATAGCCTGATGAAGCAGTCCGGCCAGGTTGAGTAAGGTCTGTAGATGCCTGTTATCTAAAATGAGTAGAGTATTTGAAACATTGTCTTACAAATACGTAAATAGTAAAATATAATAAAATAGAATAACCTTGCATACCAGCGCATCAAAATGTGAAATATTTTTAGTCTTTGAGCAGCAATCATGGCGTAAACTAATGCTGGGTGTCGTTGGACTCGCGGATTTATCTTCTCTTGAGTATCAGGGTAATAGAGATTTTGAGCATTTCGATCTTGCGGGTTCGGGTTTTGACTTGCGAGTTTGGGTTTTGTTACTCGGATCCGTCGATTAGAGTCGCCAAAAATTCAGTCTATTGCGCCCTACGCTCTAAACAGTGTTTAATAACCCGCCTGTTAATCCCTGGTTTGGTCATTGCGTGTCAATAACCCTGGGCAATCTGTCCAACAACCCGAAGTTTTAAACATTTTTTTATATATATCTGAACGTGCTCATTATACAATGATATTTGGAAAAACAGTAAAAAAGTCGGGCAACCCACAGCAATTGTCATCAAACAAAAAAAAACAGTACTTACTTTACCATTATTTAGGCTAAAACTATAAAAGTTTGTACGATTTTAAAAAACTCGTAAAAACATTTACAATAGCATCATATCCATTGAGCACACTATTTTATGACTCAAAATATACTGGAAAATTATAATTAGCATTATAAAGTTCCTTATTTGCATCACAATCATTCATGATCTACCAACAAACGAGTCGTGTCAATTTTTTCGCGATATTGTTCACATAAAATTTGTTGTTAAATCGAAACAAGTAGGTAAAGATATTTGAAAACTGTTACAAATGGAAGTGAAATTCCTGGTCTAATATATCGTGCAAAAGTTAATTTGATCCGTTTACGTTAATACTTAAAAACGGCTTTTGTAAACAAAGCCATGTGAATGCTGGAATTCCGCCCGATAGAGATTCTGACACACTCTACGCAATGTCTGAAAAGCGACAGTTGGGGTTCAAACTTCCAAGGGTTAAGGCTGCGAGCACGAATATGGGTCATTAGAAAACAGTAAAATACAATAAATAAATTGCATAGAATTATAATTGCATTGTAAATTTTTGAATATGTCTAGTGTTTGGAAATTTTAGACATAAAACCCGTATCAACAAACCCGATACCCAAAAAACCCGTCGGCCAAGAACGACTCATGCCAAGCACTACCGTCTACCCGATACTAGTAAAACTCGAACAGAAGGGGACGAATCTAAACAAGTTGGACAAGAAAGACTCGTGTCAAACCCTACCGTCTATCCAATACTAGTAAAACTCGAACACTAGCGTAAACCGTTGTTGATAGAGACACAAGATTTGTATAAAGATTAAACCAAGACTAAGCAGACTTTAATAAATACAATTTCAAGGAATGACAACTCCCATCCATTTTGAAATTGTTTAAAAATAACCACACAATGCTTTCAATGCAATGGATCATGCAAGTTTTAGTTTTTTAAAAACCCAGTGTTAAAACTTACCAAGCTCTTGACCTTCAAAATGCTTGTTCATAAGTGCAATGGCCTTGACATAGTCTGAGATCTCAAATTTGTCCCTCATTCCTGCTTGTTTAAAAACATGCTCAAATCTGTAACAAACCAAATTGCCGTTATAATTTTTTGAGCTAACCACATTGGAACAAAAAAATGAAACACAAATAGTAACAATTACAGGTTTTTCTCAAGACAATGCTACAACATTTGACTGGACCTGGAATCAACCATTGACCAATGAGATGAATTTTAAACACCGTTAATGGCTGATGTAAAAGCAAAGCACAACCAATAATAAATGGCGTGACAATTTTGATGCAATTGACATGCCATAGAGCTTAACCTATTCAAATGGCAATATTAATGACATAGAAAATTTCAAGATGCCCAGAATGATGTCGTTTTCATACCTTCAGTTAATAAGAGTTCATTGAGTGCAATTAATAGACAGTCTATGACATTCCTCAGTCAAAATACTTATTCTGTTTACTATTCATTCATAAACATAGTGAACCATAGACATAGTGACTCATTTTCTATCTGTCTTGTTTTAGCTAATCATATCTTCAGAGTAATGTCGATTCAGGGAAACCTAGTGAATGTGACGTGACATATAACACAAAAAGCAATAAACAATAGGTAGCAAACGATCTATACATACTTGTGCAGGTCGTAAGGAAGCTCAAACAGATAAGGGGCGCAATCGCGGGCCCCCTTAAGCATAACATGTTGTGGAGAGACAAGGCTATCTCCAATGAGGATGAAACTACCAAGGGAGGACAACACCTCAGCAGAAAGTTTCTTCTCCTAAAATAATAATATGTATGATTCAACATTAATTACCATAAAATCATTGTAAGAGAATATGTAAAGATCTGAACAATAAGAAGAGCCATGCTTGTCCTTCCATCTTTCCGATGTCACAGTTAGAGGTCGGAAAAAGATTGCACTGTACAGGATTTGAACTGGTAAATATACATATATTTTGATGAAACAAGTTTGATGAAGGCTGGAATCGCATGCATAGCTAAAGGTAAAAGTATATAGCGAGTGCCCTGCCAATCTTGATGATACCTTTTGACGCCAACTGTTAGAGCCTGTCAAGCGAACAATCAGCAATGACATCTAAAGAATAATGACATTAGTACCTGAAGATACTGGTAGATATCATGGCAGACTTTCTGAGTGAGTTTATAGGATGAAATGGCCTTCTCTTGATTGGTCTGTATAACACTTAACTGTTCCAGCACATCCTCTGCAGTGACTGGCTTGCTGATTCCAAGATACATAGACAGCCTATCTGACACTGTAATATACCCAAACCATCATCAAACATTGCATGAAGAAGGCAAAGAAAAACTGCTAACTGATTTCCTATTAATAAGCAACCTGAGAAAAGGTGAGCTTAGTGATAGTTTGAGAGGTCTTACTATCTCTAGTCTCAGATTACAGTCAGCCATTGTCTTGCACCTACTGTTTGGCACGTTTGTTTAGTCGCAAGTCAAAGGTTTGTCAAATTAGAGTACTTTATGTTGTGTGCTGTTACTGAATTCAATCTACAGTCATATTATACTGATGGCAAAGGAAAGATAGCGTAACAACAAGACCCTGAGGATCAAAGACGACTGCGTGATCGCTATTACTACTTACGAGTGAGCCCGAGCTGTGAGCTGTCCAGGACTGGATGCACAAAACAGAGTAGACTGTAGGTCTTGCTAGGATAAAGCACCTCTGGAGACAAAAGCTCAGAGTCATGTCTTTCTGCAGCCCAAGGTAAAGTTGTGTCTGATGGCTTCTTTCGTGTAGGTAAAAAGAGAACTTTCCTCAGCTCTGATTGAATATCACCTAGCGTACAATAAACAAAGGAACATTACGAGCAGTTTAGACTGCGAGATTGACAGAAGTCTTCACTCAGCTGGATGAATTAGGAAGGTGAACAAACTATCTGCCAGACATACTCCCCTATTAGGTGACAGATTGCATCACACTGCTGATGTCAGAGAAAGTGAACGATAATAAAAATGTTGCGAGATCAAGACCTGTAAAAAGCAATCATTTATGACACACTTTAATTACCACCCACATCATTTCTGCAGTGCGACAATTTCAAAATTACATGATCAGATTATTATAATATAATAGATAGATTTAAAATACACCAGTCATTAGCGATAATAATAATAATAACAGTAAGGATTACCTAAACAACAGCAGTGAACTGGTGACATGAGTTTAAAATCTTTACATAAATACTAACATAAATACTACGAAAAGTTAAATGATTAAAAGCTTGTATTGAATTTTACGGCTCAGCAACTGGCTGAAGACTGAGTTCCCCTTTTGATTTACTGATAGTATGGCTGCTCAATTGTTAACTGGACTGGGCCTAAAGAGAAACCTAGTAGTACAAGACGGGACCTGAAGATAAACCTAGCAGTACAGGACTGGACCTAAAGAGAAACCTAGTAGTACAGGACTGGACCTGAAGAGAAAACTAGTAGCGCAGGACTGGACCTAAAGAAAAACCTAGTCGTACAGGACTGGACCAAAAGAGAAACCTAGTCGTACATGACTGGACCTGAAGAGAAAACTAGTAGTGCAGGACTGGACCTAAAGAAAAACCTAGTCGTACAGGACTGGACCAAAAGAGAAACCTAGTCGTACAGGACTGGACCTAAAAAGAAACCTAGTAGTACAGGACTAGACCTAAAAAGAAACCTAGTAGTACACTGGACCTAAAGAGAAACCTAGTAGGACAGGACTGGACATTGTCATTGAGTGTGTGCGTGTGTTGATTTCATCCAAACTTCACATGCATATGCTCTGTGCCTTCGGTGAAATCACCAAAATATTTGGTTTTAAAATACCGTTTGGTTCCTTAAACTGGCCTGCTAAACACCAGTCTGATTAGAAACTCCAAAATGCACTTTTGCATATGTTAAGGACAATTGCCCGACAATCAACACGTTCATAGATTGTTGTCGTGAGAGCAGTGAGGCAATTCGTGTTGAAAATCTACACGCAAGCTACAGGCCATCTGATTGACAATGAAAGACATTCCAGGCTTCAGCAGGCTTACCGCTAGTATATAATGAATGCTAAAGGTGCTATAAAGGTGTGAAAGGTGCTATAAGGGTGTGAAATGTGCTGTAAAGGTGTAAAAGGTGCTACAAAAGTGTGAAAGGTGCTATAACGGTGTGAAAGGTGCTATAAAGGTGTGAAAGGTGCTATAAAGGTGTGAAAGGTGCTATAAAGGTGTGAAAGGTGCTATAAAGGTGTGAAAGGTGCTATAAAGGTGTGAAAGGTGCTATAAAGGTGTGAAAGTTGCTATAAAGGTGTGAAAGGTGCTATAAAGGTGTGAAAGGTGCTATAAAGGTGTGAAAAGTGCTATAAAGGTGTTAAAGGTGCTATAAAAGTGTGAAAGGTGCTATAAAGGTGTGAAAGGTGCTATAAAGGTGTGAAAGGTGCTATAAAGGTGTGAAAGGTGCTATAAACGTGTGAAAGGTGCTATAAAGGTGTGAAAGGTGCTATAAAGGTGTGAAAGGGCAAATGTAGAATAAGGCCATATATGAAGTTGTCAGGTCAACCAGACTTTACAGGTTAAAGGAATTGATATGACCCGATTATTCCCAGATGGCCATACTTACTATATCTCTCAGGAGATGTAACCAGCCTGCTCTCCATGTACTGTAAGAGAGCACAAATCCTCGCTAGCGCTGCCTTCTTATTTGTTACATAGAGGGATGGAATAGACTGAGCTCTCTCTAGCAGCTCCGTGTCAGGTAGGTCAACACCCACCATACCCAAACTTTCCAAGGCTGCCAGTCTTTGTGCTGATAGGAATGTAGCCTTGGTTCCGTGTGGAAACCTTCCGTCGTCTGTGAGAGCATATTGCATAACACGGATCATGCGAGTTGGTTTTACACACTAACGCAATAAAATATACCTTATCTATGCTCTGCCACTGCCCTACAGACTCATTTGATAATCATTATTCTGTGAGCCTTTGACGAGAGTGAAGCAAATAATAGCTTGCAGCAAAAAGCCTACATTTTTGACATCTATCCTGGATGCCGTCAAATTTGTTATACAAAAAAGTATTATGACAGGTGCCTATTATGACAGGTGCCTATTATGACAGGTACCTATTATGACAGGTGCCTATCTCTGATAAATGAATAAATTCTTGAAGGAAACAGAACAAGCTTATGATTATGTAATGGCTTTTGACTATCAAAAGCAAATATTTGACATGGAGAGTGTTATTAATCTGCAACACGTATGTTTGTTATGAAACAACTAATATTTGATCACCAATACGAGATGCAAGCAAATTTCGCACGCGCACACAGGTTTTTTCTTGCCAAATTCAGTGATTTGGTAATTTTAAGCCAATGATCATCTCTTCCCATGATAAACTAAGACCAACTTCCATCGATGAAAGTTTTGGTATCAGCCTACCAAACACATACATACTAACGACAGGATTCGAGACAAAAAGCATTTGCAGTAGATATGTAATCAGTTTTGTAGCTTTGCTCTCATATGGACCAGACAATGTATGTACGTATGTACGTATGTACGTATGAACAATCACTATGTTCCCTTGCAGCGGTTCATCCGCAGGTTTGCGCCATCGGCAAAATTAAAAAAACAAAAACCCACAAAGCAAGTGAGTTTTGTTAACCACAACATTTTTACTGAATGTTTCATAATTGCAAAATATGGAAACGGCACTTGTGAACGATAGACAAAGCTTGCGAATGGTGCACAAGAAAATACCGTCCAAACTATTTCATTATAAATATTTTCTACATTTCTGTCATTCTCATATCGATTTGAGCAGCTTCGAGTGTGCGGCTACGGCCTTTGGCATAAAAATCATGTCTTGTTTTTAACAAAGCACCAACGTCAATACACAATATGCGAATATCCGTTGAAACACTAATCACACAGTAACTCAACGTGTGCACAACTCCAAATCTGCATCATCGGTATTATGGGAACATAGCGAATGACTTGGCAACAATTTCAGTGCCGGAGAAGGCTAAATATACAAAGTTTATGTCGTGGAATTTTATGACATTCGACTTCAGAATAAAACTTGATTTAATGTAATTGGAGTTATCACACCTAAGTTATCACACGAGTCATGTGTTATTTGAAAACAACTGTTTTAAAACTATCTGGTGATGTCAACTCTGCATTGTCAGGTTGGCTGGTACCTTTGCAGTAGAGAACAGCGAGCTGACTTGTTGGATTTATCAGATCTTGTGGGAAGCTGAGCTTTTTACCAGTGGGTGTTACCGGTATGCAAGCGTGTGACCTCATTAATGTTGATAACAGCTTGTCCCCGCTGTCGAGGGCATGCAGAAGCATAAGGTTCCGGATGTCCTCTGCTACTCTGAATCAAAGAAAAAATAACCATGTCATAAAAAACCAATCATATGTCAACTAGTTTTAAAAGTATTCTCAACTTTAACCAGATGGTGAAGCAATTAAACAGTTTTTTGTTTTTTTTCAGTAAATAATTTAGTGAGCATACTCAATGAATAATATGCAACAAATGCAACCTATGCTATCATAAGAGTCGTGTCCTTTTGTCTGTTTGAAACCACAATTAAAGGTTGGGGAAAATATTACATTGCGTAGGATTCGATTAGCAGCCTCCAATCAGCTAAACCGAAATCTAACAATTGCGCCTATTTACATGCCGGAATATTTGTACGGATAGTTATAACAACTGCGATTCTACATTAAAAAAATCAAAACTTGCTGTTTTTAATATAAAAAGATATTAAACTGAATATAAAGTGATGTTCAATCACCAGTGAATGACTTAACTCTCTATCACCTCTTTAGCTGAGACTGGAATGGAGCTTGGTTTGGGAATGCTCAAACTCAGACTCAGCTCCTGTAAAACATCTCTAAAACCAAGTCTATTACCTATACGATAGACCGAACTCTGCAACTCATGCCAAGACTATTACCTATACGATAGACCGAACTCTGCAACTCATTCCAAGACAATTACCTATACGATAGACCGAACTCTGCAACTCATGCCAAGACGATTACCTAGATAGACCTTTTGGAGCTGGTTTCACTGAACTATAAAATACTAAAAGTGGCTTTCGTTTGGCAAATGCATTGATTCTCGTGCAGAATGTTCTGCTGATTTCAGAAAACTCTAAATTAAAGTTTTATAATAAAAACTCGAGCTTTTACAGTAAAAAATATTGAGTATTTGTACTGTAAAAGCCAGCAAAGATTTTCGGCATGAATTAAATGCATCAGAACAAGGAAAAAATCCGTAGTGATAGAGTTGAGCTTCAAACTTGTAGCCTACTTTGTTGAAGTTTCTTTTCCTTTTACCAGCCACTTGCTTTAACAAAGCCATAGATATCAAAAGAACAATTCATGTAGCAGTACAGCATAGGTCAACAGGTTATTGTGGCAGCCTTACTTGTTGAGGTTGGGAAACAGAATCTTCTGGAAGAGCATTTCCCTTGTGAGCGTTTGTTCAGTGACTGGTTCAAGACAATTGGCCTGTAATAAATCGAAACCGATAATATTCTTTCATCCAATAATCACAGAATTTGATCAGAAGCAAACTTGAACTATCAGCTAAAGTTAAGTCTTCTATAAGAGTCACAAATAAAAACTATTAGCAGTGCCAATTAAAAAGCATATATCCTCCAGGATGAAAATATTCGTCGGTTATAAAAATTCACGATTTCGCGAACAGTCAATTCCGCAAATTATTAAATTCCGTGAATAATTAGTCCTATTTTTAATCACAAGGGAAAATAACTACTGCATCAAACTAAAAACTAGCCGCTAGGCCTAAATACTAAACGTAGTTGAGTTCTAAACCATTTTTAAACTCATTGCCTGGGCTTTGAGCTAACACCATTGGCAATGCATCACAGTTCTTTACAAAATTATTCAAGGTTGTCACAAGATATGCAGAATGGCGTCATCGCAAAAATAGCCGTTAGGCAGAAGTACTAAACGTAGCCGAGTTCCAAAACCTCTTTAAAATCATCGCCGGGCTTCGAGTTTTATTGCCATTGCATCAAACTTTACAAAATTATTCAAGGTTTTCACAAGTTATTCGGCATGGCTTCGTCATCGCAAAAAATCTCTCCTAGTCTTTTTACATTGAAATCAACTCCATCAACCTCTAATACTGAAGTTGAGGATGATCATGATTCTGATCTGGACATTATGGTATGTATTTGATTTGCAGTGCAGATACGTTTTTCCATAATTAACTGCATTAGTTAATTCTTTTGTTTAAAAACTCATCGCTTTTATTAAATACTTCAGCTATTGGTCTTTGCACTTCTGCACTTATTAATATGTTTTCTTTTTTTTTGTTTACTGCAGATTGAGAATGAAGCAACCTACTCCGACTATGAAAATTAGAGACAAGTAGTAATATTCATCACGGCAGGAATATTGGCAGAGAAGCAACCAGTCAACCTAGACCCGTTCATCGACAACAACTCCATGATATCACTGCAGCAAACATGATTATATTATATATTTTATTTCATGTATAGATATATTATAATTTATTACAAACTTGAGTGTACAAACAAAATATTCCAAATACAAATAAAATTTTACAAACGATGAATGGAGTAAATATAAACAGTTTAGTCCATATGGCGGTTATCTAGCAATAAAATTAAACTGGTACTCTTGATAAGTGAATACTAGCGTGTAATGGAGCTCTCTGACTAGTTATTTTGGTAATAGCAGCTCTGTCGCTGTCACTGTTTTGGGTAGATGTTAAAGGCGATTCTCCCGCTACTACATCACTGGTAAGAAAGTTATCATCGGAACTCTCCTCGTGGCTTACTATTGCAAAGTTCTGCCGGTTGGCCAAAAATTTGTGCTCGTAAAGGTGTTTTTGTTCCTTTTTTAAAACAGATATATTCTTCTCGTTAGCAGCTGCAGTCACTTCTACCTCAATTTCAAGACCTCCCTGAATGATTGGTGATCTTCTAAGAATGACATCTACCACCCTTGCAGCCATTGTGCTTCCGTGTATGATGAAAAATCTCTCTCTCACACTAAAACAAATAATGAAGCGGTAGGGATGGAAAAAATAAATATTGCGTTTTACCGAAGAACCAAAGTAAAATTCAACTAATTTAGTAAATGGTTTTGAAAAAACTCATTACTTACCACAAATTCTTGGTTCACCAAAGGCCTTCAAATCGATGAACATTCGTGAAAACCTCTGAACGCAGCAAAAAATTTATAGCTTAGCATGATCGACTCGTAGTTGCAAGCTGCGGTGTACATCGCGTTTCGGTGTATGTGCACTCCGAAACACGCGGTGTGCGCATGCGTAGGGTTATCTCTATTGCTAGCTGCAATAGAGTTAACTCTTCATAGAGAGTGACAGTGTTCAGCCGCGAATAAATTAATCCGCGAATATGCATGAAAAGGCAATTTTCGCGAAATTTAACTCCGCAAATAAATTCATAATGTAGGGTAATTAGTAACAATCAAGATTTTACAAGCACATGTTGACACATGCCATAAACCTTGCTGAATCATATAATAAAAACTACAAGTATTAGCCACACCAATTGAGAAGCTAATAATTAGTAACCATCAAGGTTTTACAAGCACATGTTGGCACATGTCACAAACCTTGCTGAAGCATGTCAGAATATCAGCTGGTATGTCCAGTACAAGATTGCTAGAAGATGCCATCACCATTCTGAGTAGAGCGAATGCCTGTTCGGCTATGGATGATGACCGTACCTCGGAGTCCAGCAGCACGGTGTTGGCCAGTGTTACCTTGTACGAATGAACATTGTATATGACACAAATATAGTTGATGGTAAGGTGGCCTTTCCTCGATTACATGGTGCAGTGGCAAAGATCTGAGTGTGACAATGGCAGCAAAAACCTGAGATATAAATTACAAATATCAGCAGTCTATAGTAAGGTGCAGCAGAGTATGAAGTGTAAGGTTACATTCCGTATTTTCTGTAGACCAAAATGGAGCATAAAACCCTCATATTTTGTGAATCGAGACCGACACCCCTCAACAAAAATGAAAATCTGCGAATTAGCGACTAACAAACTCGCATATAATAAGGCCACTTTTCATTTATCTTAAACATTTCCATCTGTTTCTTTGGTTGAATAGACAGTTTTGACACTCAAGAGTGTTTATGAAGCGTAATTAAAACTGCCAGCATTTTGTAATTTTGCTATTCACAATATTATGGAATGATTTCTAAAGGTGCTAGCAAGGTCATGTTTCTAAAGGTGCTAGCAAGGTCCTGTTTCTAAAGGTGCTAGCAAGGTCATGTTTCTAAAGGTGCTAGCAAGGTCCTGTTTCTAAAGGTGCTAGCAAGGTCCTGTTTCTAAAGGTGCTAGCAAGGTCCTGTTTCTAAAGGTGCTAGCAAGGTCCTGTTTCTAAAGGTGCTAGCAAGGTCCTGTTTCTAAAGGTGCTAGCAAGGTCCTGTTTCTAAAGGTGCTAGCAAGGTCCTGTTTCTAAAGGTGCTAGCAAGGTCCTGTTTCTAAAGGTGCTAGCAAGGTCCTGTTTCAATTCTTTATGATTTATGATTGAACCGATCAATTGATCCGATCAATCCGTCATGCATACATGATATGGAGAAGTAAGGGAAGAGAAGGTGCTGTCGCACCTTGAGCTCATAGATAATTATAAACCTCTCCTTACCCAGTTATTTCCAGCGGAAAATAGTTTTTGCTCCGTGAGAGGAGAGCTAACTGCGGCGTAGAACTGTTGAAGGAGAGGAAGACAACTAGATGACACGCTGTCAACCCTCGGCCATAGGAGGTAGAAGCTGTATGCATTAGCGTCTACTAGTGATTTGATGTCTTCCAACATTAGCATATAAGACTGCAAATGCAAAACAATGCTGAATTGTCTCATCATGACCAAACTGACCACATACGATAAGACAAATCGAAATTATTCAAACTAATTTGAAGATTGAAATATCATAAACAGATTTAGAATGCAAGTGCAAGAATTAGTTTTCTATAAGCAACCATTTTAAGCATTTACAAAATACTCTGAACATAAATGCTGACCATACTGCCAGCAGCGAGAGGCAATTGGGTCCAGCACAAAATAGTTGGCAAAATGTAGGAATGTATAGAGTGAGCACGAGAGCCTCGCGACTAACCAGTGAAAGAGATGAAACTATTTTGGTACTGTCATCGGCAAACATAAGTGGTTCACTACGACTACCTTTATAATGCTGTCGCTCATAAGGGCGTGGTTCCACTCGACCAGTTGATTTGTCTTGTTGTCTGTCACTTTCTCCACCAAGTGACGACGATTAGCAGTGACCGCAAAGGCGCCGTTAATGTGCACAGGAAGACCACTTTTGATAGGCAGTGGAAGGTAGCAGAAAACTTTGCCTGCATAGCCATCCGACTCGGTTTCTTTCATAACTCGAGGCTGGAGTACATCTTGTCTCATATCTATAAAAATACAACAATAAAGAATCAATAGATATAAGAATATCTAAAAGAAGATCTCGTTCTACATAACATTTTTGATCAGCTTCCTCAGCTACAAACAAGACCATTAAAACACGAGTGAATATAAAAACCCACCCTTCTGGTCAAGAGGGACAGCCACACCTCCTACTGGCGCTAAGCCTTCATATCTGAGAGCAATCTCTAAAGCGTCCCCATCGCCCATTGAGGAAGTGACCAGCCAGTGAACAGATCGGTCAAGCACTCCGTCGGACAGTCCGAGAAAATGACATCCCTCTCTGCTCTGCTTGTACCTCATCTGCAACACACGATTAATTTAGTACATTCTACATATTCTCATGTAGTGATCTATATATTCTCTGGTAGCATTCTATAAATATTCTTTAAGAGTATGTTATACATTGTTTGATGGTAACTTGAATGCACTATGGTAGTCCCAAGGATATGCTTTGGTAGTACCCTGGATACGCTATGGTAGTACCCTGAATAAACTATGGTAGTACCCGAGGTATGCTATATTAGTACCCTGGATACACAATAATAGCACCCTGTATAAGTTATGGTAGCACCCTGGATATACAGTGGTAGTACCCTAGATATGATAGTACCCTAGATATGTTATGGTAGTACCCTAGATATGTTATGGTAGTACAGCTCGTATGAAACTGTGTGCGTTTACAACTACGATATTTAGATTCATTTCCCCACATGTATTACTTATGCTACTATTCATCATAATCCATATGAATGACATTGTACAATACTCTGTGAGTCTACAGACCTTTATAAGAATGGAGGACTCTGGTAAAGATTTTGTTCCACTGCTGCTCCGTCGGGAGTTTCTGGTGGACTGTAAAAGTCAGCAGAAAAGAACAAATCACACTACGAATCACACATGATCAGCTGACGCACATGACTCTAACTGGTTCAGTTTGTTTTTGAGGTTAATTTCTTTTTCAACTTTATGAAAAATTTGTAGACTTCATGATGTCACAAAAAGTAAACATCTTAGCATAAATGTACTTAAACAACAACAGAGTTGTAAATAGAAAAACTGACAATTTTTAAACATGTTTTGAAGCTCCTTGAATGTCCTCTCTGTGTTTGGAAATTAAATTGCCAGAAACAATTGTTGTCCATAAAAACTGTTTGTAAGGTTTATGAGGGCAACAAAAAACCCGACAGCGAGCAAGCCAACACTCATGATTAATCGAGCAAATACTGTAAATCAGTTTATGAAATAGTCATGATAAACCAGTCAGGGTAACTGATATATAACTGATATAGTTGCAGCGAGCAACATTAATGCACTACCAAAAGCTTTTATAGAATCAAAAAGTCTAAAAGATTCATGCGAAACTGCAGACCTACACAATATTTTTTCAACATGAAGATGTTTGCTAATTATTTGAAAACACATTTGTAACACTGTTCCGAGAAAAAAGGCCTGATAGCTTATTAGGAAGCAAATTCATAAAGTAAACCATAATTTATTGTCAAGCTAGCATAGAAGACAGCAAAAAGATAAAACTGGAATAGCTACTTAAAAGCGAGTATTCTAATTGGATTTGTCACTAACGCAATAATATAAATTCAAATGCAGTATAAATATCTTAAAATAGGTTTTTCCTCAACGCTAACTTTGACAGTAAAATAATTCAGCAGCTAGTTTAAAGGGGCAAATAAAATAAGTTTCTATAATATAAAATGTGTCAATTTAATGCATGGCGGGTGTGCAGAAAGACGCCACTGTTCCTTGTGTTGAAAGCAACAGCAAGCACAACTCCAAGAGATGAAGCCTGAGCAAAGCAAGCAGTAGTTAGACTAAGAACTACGGTACACTATGCACCCGAATTAAGGTCACACCAATTACTAGAGTATACAAATTACCGATCCAAGTCTTGAGTTGCGTCTCTCTTTCTGGTCCTGTAGGAACACACATTTACAACTACATAGATATGCTACCAGCTAAATAGTGGCAACCACAACTAAGTTCAGGATAAAATAACTCTAAGAAAAAATGAAAAACCTGATTTGTTAGAAAATTTGAAGACCTTAAAGTGTAGAGTTATTTCTGGGAGAAAATAGCCATCACTCTATGAAAAATACTGACGCGACTGTCTACACGAACAAAGAGTTAGTAAAATTTCAAATAACTGCTAAGATATGTATAAGGTATCACTTTAGCGCAATAAAATATTGCATACTGAACTAATCCAAGCTACTTATAGACAAAGACACAGTTATTCTGGTGATGAGAGAGCTCAACAATATATAGGAGGACATGCAATAAATACACTAACACTAGTGAGCGGACAGATGTAGAAACAAACAGGCAGACAAGCAAACATACACCCCTACCGTTTTCACATGGACTTCTCAGGGGTGCTCCACACAACAAATAATATATATTGATTGTTTTATTTATATGCGGAGCTTTGAACTGAGTTATTTAATTTTACTTTCAGTGCTCATCTGGACTAAATGAAACATATTCGGCTCTCAAATGGAATCAGATTTTTAACATTTCGCAACAAGTTTGACAGGAAATATTAAGACATTGTTACTTAAAGGTTTACTTGTAATAAAATTCGCACAACAGTTATTTGGTATCAAAAGATTCACCATGTCTTACTCTGCTGTGTTGTAGGTGCAAAATATGTAGAAATGTGATTACAAGCACTTGAAAGCGCAAAAACGAACAGTTAATCACCGCCATCATGAAACTGCCATAGATTGGAATCAATTTATTTCTCTGATGTAGTCAAACGGTTTGGCCATCGTTTTGACGCGTGATGTTCTCACATGAATTGAAAGGCCAATAAAAGGCTCAATATAAAACATCTCGTAGCACTAGTTTATGACAAACACTTCGGGTTTTACCGAAGAGCCCTTACCAAATATAAATGCT
Organism: Watersipora subatra; assembly: GCF_963576615.1. Lineage (NCBI taxonomy): Eukaryota > Metazoa > Bryozoa > Gymnolaemata > Cheilostomatida > Watersiporidae > Watersipora > Watersipora subatra. The sequence continues at coordinate 16,450,363 of NC_088718.1, forward strand.
CGCTAGTTTACAGTTTTGTTTCCGCTTGGTCTAATCGTCTACCCTAGGACACTTATATTTCGCTAGTATTTAGTTTCGTGAGTAGCACACAGAATAAAATTTCGATGCAACTTAATTTCGCGGCTCTGATGAGTGCGAAAATATAGTGATGTGAAAATAAATGCAGTGGAAAAAGCAGATTACATTCCTCAGGTCCAGTTTGCTAATAAGAAAAAAATTCAATTTGGGACTAGTTCGTATTTGTAAACCACAGGTTGAAATGTGTGGGTGAGATCGGCAATTCAATTTGATCACTTGCTGCCATTTGTTTTTTAGACTATCGATGACGTCTAGGTTCCTCCTGCTGTGACTTTCACACTCGAATCCCAAGAAAAAGAAAATAGATAGGTAGCAACCAACTTCACAACCAAAACTGTATAACCCTTACGCTGCCATAAACGCATTTATGCGTTTTCTAGGGGCCACTGCCATAAACGCATTTTTGGACTTTCTCAGCAATTGTCTGGTAACCTGATTTTATTATTTGTTGACCACATAACCCACGGTCTTTAAGTGTTTTATGAAATTGACTGTGTTGTCCGAAGATTTCTCTATAAAATCAGCCTAAAACAACGAAGCAGTTTTAAACTTTTGTTTGAGAATTGCTAATCTAAAAACGAACATTTTTCTGTGAGTTCATTAACTACCCCGCGCGAGTCATAAAACAGGTACATGTAATTAGTTGTTGATGACATAATAGCCAATTTAGATTTTCGTGATTATACAGATAATTAAAGTAGAACTTGAAAAAATACTGTATACATATCATGAAGCAATATCGGCAATTTCGGTAAAATGGCTGGCACTAGGCCAGTAGCTAATTTGTACATGGATGGCAGTGGAAGAGATAATGTGGTTAGACCTGATGAGGGTTGATATTGTTTTTGGTTGGTAATAAAATTCATCACTACAATAATTATTCTGCAATTTTATGACTTCACCTACCAGACTTTCATCCTCATCAGTTACAAATTCGGTGACTAAACTGATATAATCTTAATTTGCTTTGCCATGCTGCTCAGTCGGTGTATTAGCTATAATGAGTTTACCAGAAATTTCCCATTGATCCCAACCACAGACGAAAATTGCCTGCATTTCTAATATGACGATTTTATTGTGGATATCAATGAACAAAGCTATTTAACTTCGCGTTTTCCGCGTTCGTTACGATAGTTTAGTTTCGCTCATTAAATTTTCGCGAGAGGATGACACCGCGAAAGTTAGATGCCGCGAATACATAAGTGTCCTAGGGTAGTCGTAATCTGATCATGTGACCCATACTTCCTGCCAAACAGCGCGAATAATTTCTGCAGCATTTTTCGACTATCACAGGTGACCAACAGACTCATCATGTTTATCAGAGGAAGATATGCACTCCTTCGAGGTAAGGTTAACAGATTAAACAATTTTTTACGGTAGGTTTTGAGATATCAGTGCTCAAAGTGACAGCATTACAATGATGATGAAATAGACGCATAAGGACAATAGATATGGTTTTATTGAATGCGTAAAGTATACTTGTGAAAATATTTCGACGATTGAGGTTGCATGAAAGTGTAAACAGAAGCCATCTTGTTCAATTACGTCCCATTTGAACCATTTTGGGAAGGGATTTTAATCTACAGCAGTTTTGTGATGGCTGCAATTAACTGTTCATTTTTGAGCTTTTAAGAGCTTGTAATCAAATTTCCACATACTTTGCACATACAACGCAGCAAAGTAAAACATGGTGAATCTTTTCATACCAAATAACTGTAATGTGAATTTTGTTGCAAGTCAACCTTTAATATTAAAGAATATTTATCAAAAATATTAAAGATTGTTGATAAGTATTCTTTCTGTTGAGTAAAATAAGTGTTCAAGACAGGAATCTTAAATTTATAGTTAGTGAATAGAGTGAATCTCTAGTGAGCTATTTAGTCTTTTATTGCAACATGCAAATGCATTTACTCAGTTTATAAACCGATTCAAGGATCTAGCGTACCGTCAGATATTAATAGACAATAGACAATCATAGTGAGTTTATACAGGAGTTAAGTGTATGCCATTGAAATGTGTAGCAGTATAATAGAGATGATCTTCATCTGTACAAGATGAAATCACAAAGATGCCTTAGAAACTAAACAAGAGCAGAATGGATGTAATTTAGCTGATAACTTCTCTGAAAAACATTTCTTCTCACAAGTAGCGCTCTGCTAAGTGTTCCAATCCGGGTCACCCCTGGACAGACCATGTAATGTTATCTGACATATAGACAATAGGAAACAAACGGACAGACCTGAAGGATGCTGGAAGCGCACTTAAGAATGCTGCTCTGTCTCGTAAACTCCTGCTCGTCCTCAGTCAGATGTACAACAGACGAGGGAAGTGTAATCGGCACCCGCAATTCTCCTGTATATATTATCAAAAACATAATAGCCTCAGCTAGATGAGGTCCTCATATGTATGAATATTCAATCATGGAACACAAAAAGTACTTGACCTAGTTAACTCTGGCCACTATTCACACCAAAATCTGACACTTGACCTAGTTTACGCTGGCCACCAATCACACCAAGAACTGAGTGTTGACCTAGTTTACACTGGCCACCATTCACACCAAAAACTGAGTGTTGACCTAGTTTACACTGGCCACCATTCACACCAAGAACTGAGTGTTGACCTAGTTTACACTGGCCACCATTCACACCAAGAACTGACAGGAAGCTGACAAAGCATCTATGTAAAGATTAATGCAAAAATGTGTGATGAAATTAAGGATGTCTTATTGGTCAAACCATTTGACCAATAAGAACTAAATAAAATGTCCAACAGTGTCTCCCTTGGCAGAGGTACTTTGTGATAACTATGATATACTTAAGTAATTGCTGAACATTTCAAATGACTTAAAACCTATTTATAAATAGTCATCAATATTATGCAAGTTTAGCGCAATTTCTTCTATGTGTTTTATTGCGAACAAACACTGGTTATGCAAACAGCTTAAAGACAGATTACTATAAGCAAAAAGTTAGTGTGAGAAACTAGTAATCAGTCAGATTTCTAAAAGTCTCAATGTTGTTAAGTCTCAAAGCTGACACCTACTGTTCATCAATCTACACATGATAGATGTAAGTTCTAGATGCGAATCAAAAATTAGTTATTTGGGAAAACCGATTCAGTGTGATGACCTTCACCTACATCAACGTTGCGCTATCGTTATAAGACATCTAGATTAGCCATTAGACTATACAGACAGAGGAAAGCTCTCTACATCTGTATAAAAACCTAGCTTCAACAGGTATAAACTACAGCATGATATCCGAGGGTTCAACAGGTATAAACGACAGCATGATATCCGGGCAATTCGACAGGTATAAACAAAAGCATGATATCCTGGCGGTTCAACAGGTATAAACAACAGCATGATATCCGGGCGGTTCAACAGGTATCAACAACAGCATGATATCTGGGTGGTTAAACAGGTATAAACAACAGCATGATATCCGGGCAATTCAACAGGTATAAACAACAGCATGATATCCTGGCGGTTCAACAGGTATAAACAACAGCATGATATCCGGGCGGTTCAACAGGTATCAACAACAGCATGATATCTAGGTGGTTCAGGTGGTGGGCAATGTAAACCAAGAGTCTACAAGAGGCAGCCGCAATACAACCTTTTATTCCAACCTCTACCTCTAAGGTATATATAATAGCCCCACACTCACTCAAAAAGGTATATATAATAGCTCCACCCTCACTCACGAATGTATATATAATAGTCCCACCCTCACTCACGAAGGTATACCTAATAGCCCAACACTCACTCACAAAGGTATACATAATAGCCCCACCCTCACTCACGAAGGTATATAAATAGCCCACACTCACTCACGAAGGTATATATAATAGCCCCACCCTCACTCACAAAGGTATATATAATAGCCCCACACTCACTCACGAAGGTATATATAATATCCTCACCCTCACTCACGCAGGTATATATAATAGCCCCACCCTCACTCACGAAGGTATATATAACAGCCACACCCTCACTCACGAATGTATATATAATAGCCCCACCCTCACTCCCGAAGGTATATATAATAGCCCCACACTCACTCATGAAGGTATATATACCCTACAGGATGAAAATATTCGTTGGTCATAAAAATTCGCGATTTCGCGAACAGTCAATCCCGCGAATTATTAAATTCAGTGAATAATTAGTTCTATTTTTAATCACAAGAGAGAATAACTACTGCATCAAATTTAAAACTAGTCGCTAGCTTAATTTTAATGTAAATACTAAACGTAATTAAGTTCCAAAACATTTTTAAAATCATTGCCTGAGCTTTGAGCTAACACCATTGGCAATGCATCACATTTATTTACAAAATTATTCGAGGTTGTCACAAGATATGCAGAATGGCGTCATCGCGAAAATAGCCGCGAGGCAGAAGTACTAAACGTAGCCGAGTTCCAAAACTTCTTTAAAATCATCGCCAGACTTCGAGCTTTATTGCCATTGCGTCAAACTTTACAAAATTATTCAAGGTTTTTACAAGATGTTCGGCATGGCTTCAGCATAGCAAAAAAGCTCTCCTAGTCTTTTTACATTAGAATCAACTCCATCAATCTCTAATACCGAAGTCAAGGACGATCATGATTCTGATCTGGACATTATGGTATGTATTTGATTTGCAGTGCAGATACGTTTTTTCCATAATCAACTGCATTAGTTAATTCTTTTGTTTAAAAACTGATCGCTTTCATCAAATACTTCAGCTATTGTTTTTGTACTTCCTCAACACTCGTTAATATTTTTTCTTTTCTGTGTTTACTGCAGATTGACTACGAAAACTAGAGACAAGTAGTAATAATATTCATCAAGGCAGGAATATTGGCAAAGGCAACCAGTCAACCTAGACCCCTTCATCGACAACAACTCCTTGATAGCGCTGTAGCAAACATGATTAAATTATATATTTTATTTCATGTATAGATGTATTATAATTTGTTACAAACTTGAGTGTACAAATAAAATATTTCAAATACAAATAAAATTTTACAAACGATGAATGGAGTAAATAAAACAGTTTAGTCCATATGGCGGTTGTCTAGCAATAAAATTAAACTGGTACTCTTGATATGTGAATACTAGCGTGTAATGGTGCTTTCTGACTAGTTATTTTGGTAATAGAAGCTCTGTCGCTGTCACTGTCTTGGGTATGTGTTGAAGGCGATTCTCGCGCTACTACATGGCTGGTAAGGAAGTTATCATCAGAACTCTCCTCGTGGCTTACTATTGCAAAGTTCTGCCGGTTGGCCAAAGATTTGTGCTCGTAAAGGCGTTTTCGTTCCTTTTTTAAAAACAGATATATTCTTCTCGTAAGTAGCTGCGGTCACTTCAACCTCAATTTCCAGACCTCCCTGAATGATTGGTGATCTTCTAAGAATGACATCTACCACCCTTGCAATCATTGTTCTTCGGTGTATGATGAAAAATCTCTCTCACACTAAAACAAATAATGAAGCAGTAGGGATGGAAAAAATTAGTATTGCGGTTTTACCGAAGAACCAAAGTAAAATTTAACTAATTTAGTAAATGTAAAAAACTCATTACTTACCACAAGTTGTTGGCTTATCAAAGGCTTCCAAAGCGATGAATATTCGTGAAAACCTCTGGACGCAGCAAAAACTGTTTACCGTAGAATAGCATGATCGCCTCGCAGTTGTAAGCTAAATATAAACCGGAACACGCGGTGTGCGCATGCGTAGAAATATCTATTACTAGCCGCAATAGAGTTAACTTTTCCTAGAGAGTGGCAGTTTTCAGCCGCGAATAAATTCATCCGCGAATATGCATGAAAAGACAATTTTCGCGAAATATAACTCCGCGAATAAATTCATCCTGTAGGGTAATAGATCCACACTCACGAAGGTATATATAATAGCCCCCACTAACTCACGAAGGTATATATAATAGCCCAAACTAACTCACGAAGGTATATATAATAACTCCCACCCTCACTCACGAAGGTATATATAATAACCCCCACCTTCACTTACGAAGGTATATATAATAGCAACACACTCAATCACGAAAGTATATATAATAGCCTCACACTCACTCACAAAGGTATATATAATAGCCCCACCTTCACTCACGAAGGTATATATAATAGCCCCACCTTCACTCACGAAGGTATATATAATAGCCCCACACTCACTCACGAAGATATATATAATAACCCCCACCTTCAATTACGAAGGTATATATAATAGCCCCACCCTCACTCACGAAGGTATATATAATAGCCCCCACCCTCACTTACGAAGGTATTTCACGGGCTCTTTACTGACAGAAAAAAGCAGGTTAGCCTGGCCAGGCTCATGGTGGTTCTTGAGATGATAGACTGAGACCTTTCTGACATTCTGAGTAAAGAGTAGGAGGGAGTCACATGCGCGAGCCAACATCTCCAACAGTATGATCATCTAAATCACAGGCAGCATACTCAAGTCTTTATTTTGTTAGCAGCGTAAAATATAATTATTGATTTACTAAATCTAGCCTCATGACCTCATTCAGCAGATATATTCCAGCTTGTATGAGTGAATAGGAAACTCTGAGTAATAAATCTATGTTTCTCCACTTTTGGACAGTAACTCTATGAAAAAGCAGTCAAAGCTCGACTCATAATCATTCTGAAACTGAACAGAAAAGTGAAAGTTTATTAAAAATTATAATTAGTTTCTCTTTGTTTCAACATGAAATTTTGGAATTCATAAGCATCAAAGATTTTTATTAAAAATATAGAAAAGTTCAACTAGAGACAGGGACATAGTGGAAGAGAAATAGTAACTTTGTTAAATGGCAAAAAGTTAAATAGTAAAAGAGCATAGTATAAGATAAAATCAGAACGCAATCAAGTCAACAGGCACCTGTTAACAGTTGCCAGGTTAATAAGATGACATCTGCACTAATTTGTGAAAGTTAGAGGTGAAGAAGTGTAGACATTTCCTGAAGACCCTGACAAGGTGATGAAACTGCACTCAAATACATAATATAAAGTTTAACAATGGAGACATGTGCTTGGAAAATAATGTTGGGCTTTGAGAGTGAGTTGAATAAACGATTGTCATAAGCTATCTTATGATTTTCGATGTGGAAATAAGATACATGTGGACAAAGCTTCAACTCCAGCATCATTCATAGTGACAGAGAGACATGAAACACTCGTTTTACCTGATCACGATTGTAGTGTAGCCCGCTGATCTCACTCTTTCTAGCTTGCTCCTCATTGCGCAAGGGAAACCTAAACAGCGTCCCGTCATAAGTGACTCCACGACCCTTGTGCCTCAAGTCAGCACCAAACACCCCATTGTACGGCTTAAATTGGTTCTTGAGAGTAGCCAGCGCTTTATGGTTTTTTTCCAAGTCTATCTTTATTCCTGGCTTACTTGCATCCGGTATACTTTTACCTGCAAAGTCATATAACTTACATAACAACTTACATATATTCCACTACTTGTACCGTTAGATTTTCCACAACCTAATGAGGTCGGATATCTCAATACCTAATAAGGTTGGATATTCTACTATCTGATAAGGCTGGATATTGCACAATCTGAGAAAGTCAGATATTCCAATACTTGTTAACTAAAGGTTGACTTGCAACAAAATTCACATTACAGTTATTTGATATCAAAAGATTCCCCATATCTTAATCTGTTGTGTTGTAGGTGCCAAATATGTGGGAATGTGAATACAAGCTCTTAAAAGCTAAAAAACGAACAGTTAATCGCAGCCACACAAGACCGCCGTAGTTTGGATTCTCTTTCCAAAACGGCTCAAATGTGACGTAGTTGTGGTAGATGGTTTCTGTTTACACTTTCATGCAACTTTATTCGGCGAAATATTTTCACAAATATACTTCACGCATTCAATAAAATCATGTCTATTGTTCTTACGCGTCTGTTTTATCGTCATTGTAACGCTGTCACTTTTAGCAGTTATATCTTATAACTTACCATAAAAATTCATTTAATTTTTTAACCTTAGCTCAAAAGAGTACATATCATGGTCTGATAATCATGACGAGCCTGTCGGTCACCTGTGATAATCGAAAAGCGCTGAAAAAATTATTTGCGAAGTATTGGGTCACATGATCAGATTACGACTTGACGATTAGATCAAGCTGAAACAAAACTGTAAAGTAGCGAGCATCTATATTTGATACGGGGTCTTCGGTAAAACCCGGAATGTTTGTCATAAACTAGAGCTACGATAAGTTTTATATTGAGCTTTTTATTGGCTTTTCAATTCACGTGATAACATCACATGACAAGACAATAACCAAACTGTAATGACTACGTCAGATAAATAAACAGATTCCAATCTACGGCGGCTTTTCGTTGTTGAGATTATAAGAGCTTGTAATCGTGTTTCCACATATTTGGCACCTACAACACAACAGAGTAAAACATGGTGAATCTTTTGATACCAAATAACTGTAATGTGAATTTTGTTGCAAGTCAACCTTTATTAAGGTTGGCTATTCCAATATCTGATAACTTGGATATGTAACTTAATACTTATAATTTTACTGTTATTAATTTATCAAGTTACTATAATCTATACACCTCATGAAGTTAAATATTTTTTTACCATATGAGGCTGTATATTCTAATATGGTATATATATACAATATGTATTTTACCAATAAGGTCAAGTGTACATTCTGTACAATCATAGAGTTATTGTTCAGAAGTAGACAAACATTTATAAATATATTACGCAGAGTTACAGATAGACTCAAACAGCTATGACTTGACAGAGAAACTTGTATAGAGTGGTTATTGTATGCCAGAGATGCACAAATATAGTTGATTATGTAGATGTCTATGGCTCGCCTAGATGGGTTGTGTGAGGGTCAAAAATAACCACATAGTTCCTGCTGACAAAGCTCGGCACATCTGTAAGATTATAGACAGCATTGAAGCCGAGTCCAAAGCCTCCAATCTTTTCGGTCTGCCTTGACTTGGTAGCCCCGCTTAGCTTTATTATTGCTTCGAAGTCAGCATCAGAGAAGACAGCATTGTTGTAGACCCAAAGGGCAGGACCTTGACAGTCTTTAAGTCCTACAAAGTAATATACAAAAAGACTTTATTGAAGAGTTCATTAGAACGATAACCTAACTTATTATCTGTTAAATATTTGTGAGCATCTTGATGACATTGCTGATTAGGTACTAAATCTACTATTAATTTGTAGAATGAAGAGATTTATACAGGAGGCAACAACTCCTAAAAGTAAAAACTAAAAACTTGAGTAAAAATAACAGTAATAGGTTTTTGTGTAGTTTAGTTTGTGAGTTCGCACCATTTTGTCTCCAGCCTCCATCTTTGTGTTTTTTGCTCTCTCTTTGGTTGGACAGGCAGCAGTGTATAACAGAGCAAAGATCACTAGACAGACAGCAGTTTATAGCAAAGCAAAGGGCGCTAGACCAAGGACAAAGCATATAAGTCATAAACTATGGATAACAAAAAAGAAATATATTGACCTAACTGCGGTAACAAACGTAAAGTGAAGAAGGAATGGCACAATAGGTGTGTCCTTGGAGAGCTGATGCAAAGAACAACCTAGGAGTTCGCCTGAGGTCAAAACATAAGCTGAAGATAGATTTGCATCATCACATCTTAAATGAGTAAACATATTTAGCTACATCAAACAGAAAAAGCCACAGACAAATCAGCACATTATATATATATTATACATATTTATATATATTATAAATATCACAAGCGATTATATTAAAATTCAAATAAAAGAAAATGATAAATACTGAGAAAGCATCCCCAGATATTGAGGATGTTTTTTTAAGATGTTTGGAAATAGAACATTTGTTTGCCATATCTAGTCTGTCTCTGACAGTTATGTACAGGAAAATGGGGAAAAACAATGTGTGCAAATTCTATGACCTTGACCTACCCTTGATTGATACAATCACAGATGAAAACTTACCGTCATCGATAAGGCAACTGAGTGAGTCCTCATTGGTCCTTTCATCGTACAGAAACTTGACCTCGGTGGCACCGGCATCATCAGCGTTCTGCAGCAGCTCCTAGAACAAACACACTCAAAGTTAGTAAACAAGAGGAAAATACTTCCAGCTTAGACTTTTCGATAGATCTGGTGGTGCGCACGAATCACACCAACTTTGTACTCTCCTTGATAGTACATATGTAAGTTGTGCTCTCCTTGATAGTACATATGTAAGTTGTGCTCTCCTTGATAGTACATATGTAAGTTGTGCTCTCCTTGATCGTACATATGTAGGTTGTGCTCTCCTTGATAGTACATATGTAACTTGTGTCTCGGTTACTTCAAGTCAGTAATAAGCAAACATATTTCAGTAACCAATTATGTCTTTGATATCATTAATCTATTTTGTCGCAAAAAAGAGCATTTCAACTAATTGCAAATCTACATCATATTCCAGCATATCTTACGCCAACGAATGATCTTTCCAAATCTTTGCATCTCCGTACTCTGCCTTCTTACTATGCTAAATGTTCATTTTATGTCAATTAAAGGTTTCTAGAACTTTCATGGTTCGTGTCTTTTGTTTGTTACGTGACAGTTTTTCACAGTTACAGGTTTTCAACTCATTTCTAATTTCATGAGATGAACAAATTGCCTCAATTATTTCAAAAATATCATTGTTAGCTGCTTTAACAATATTCCACCTACTATTTGTTCTCTTAATAGAGAAACGCATCTTAAACCCTGAAACCCTGTATGGTGAACCATTTAGTTGATTTTATTGGCAGTTGCCATTTTTTTGGTTTTTTCTTGTATTATGATTATATATATATATATATATATACATATATATATATATATATATGCCATAAGTCCTCATGCTCAAACCGGGTAGCTTGTGCCCGCAAACAGATGACTCACAAAGGAAAAAATAATCCTCCAACAAGCCACCTGTGGTATCTAGCCGCCCTTACCAACAAGCCGCATATGCCCACAGACCGCGGCTAATGACTGAGGTCTTGTCATCCTTGACCCCTTTGAGAGCGAAAATTTTGAGACGGGTTCCGCTATACCTCGTCCTCTTGAATAAGAAAACAGGCTACATCAGTACATGCGAAAAGAATTTTCTTTTACTTTCAAGTTCGACTTAAAATTCCTGAACCCTTGCATCAAGAACTTACTTGCCATGTTTCAGCTAGATTTTTATCGCGCTGTTAGAGGGCTTATAGGCTACACTGTAGGTTTTTCGTGAAGGTTTAGCACTAATGGACATGGTTGTATCAAGTTAATGAGTTCAGTCTTGCTGCTGGTAACGATGTGAAATAACTGAACGCCTGTGGCTTGCTGCAATTTGTTTGATGTGGTGAGTTTTGCACTCAGTTTGGTCCATAGTTTCTGCTTCGATGTCAGCAGGTATTAACAGCTCCCAACCACTTGTCTCTCACTTGTGTGTCACGAATTCATCTCGACTTAAAACGATAATTCTTCTTTAGTCTAAAGTATTCCATAAACATGACCCTGAAAATAAACGAATAGGTCGCCAAACCATCCCCCCTGTACATAAAAGTATCATAAATGCGATTCTATGGTTATAGCGCGGGAGCTCAGCAGAGACCGCATTTATCGAGAAGCCGCCCGGAGCCCCACCTAAGTTTTAAAAGTTTGGCCTTTAGCTGCCGTCTATGATCTTGAACTAGAAGCCGCGCCCAACAAGCCGCGCGGCTTGAGCATGAGGACTTGCGGTATATATATACAGTATACATATAAATATATATAAATATATATACCATGCAATATATTTTGTTCAACAATGATGGTATATCAGCCTAGCATGTTATTAATAAACTGGAGCATGCATGCAGAATGCTCAACAGACGTGTGACGAGAGACAAGGTACTAGTGGAAGAAAAGTTTTACATTCCTTCGGCAACTTTATTTCTATTAATACTGTGCTATGGCAGCATTTTCTCAGCCTCAATAAACAACAACGTCATGACTAGTCCGTGGTGCCTCTACACTAAGTATTGCTTTATAGATCAACCCAGCATGGCTCCCTAAAACTTTACCTTTGGCACAGCAAAGCCATCTGAGTATTCTTTGAGAAGGTTATGGAGTCGCCTGGTCAGAGGCTCTGATTGGCCAAAGCCCTCTCCCAACTCAAACTTGTCTGTGTCAAGCATTCTGAATGATGAAAATAACAGAAACTATAAGTTAAAGGATATTTGTATTCATTCCCTGTTATAGATAAAAATTCATTTGAATTTGAAAAATTTACGTAAGATATAATAAATTTGCAACTTATCAACAACCATCTCCTAGAGTTACAGACTTTCAAACAATTTTGAAATCACATGCAATGAAATGTTTATATAAGTATATTTTATTTTTGGCAAACAGGTTGGTCATATACAATATTGTAGCGTAAAGATTTCAACCTTTTCGCTAGTCTGGCTAGTGTAAGATAAAGGTGTCAACTGTAGTGACATCCAGCTAGTTTGGCTAGTGTAAGATAAAGGTGTCAACTGTAGTGACACACAGCTAGTTTGGCTAGTGTAAAATAAAGGTGTCAACTGTAGTGACACACAGCTAGTTTTGCTAGTGTAAGATAAAGCAAAGCATGTCGCACATGTAGCAAAGTTACAAGTTGACACTGACTGTTTTCGGATCAATGTGATGGCGGCAAAACAATTGTGTGGTATTAAATGACAGCTCAGTGTATTGGCTCAGTGAGCAATAAAAACTGACCCGTTAGATAAGGTGACCATACTCACCTGTTAACAAGTGACAAGATTCCCAGCTGCTCAGCCAGTTCATTGCCGATAGAAGGATGAATGAAATTAACAGCCTCCGTGTGTTCCATTTGTGACCGCCTCTCTCTAAGCCAATCTGTATCACAATAAGTGCAGTCAGCGAGGGGTGCCAGCGTCAGCAGCCGCTCATTCTCTGTCAGCACAGGCACCAACAGCCTAAAATAATATGAATAATGATTATAAATAATATTTCTCTCAGGTTAATATAATAACACTATTGTTATATCAAAAGCGAGATGCAAAGATATTTTAAAATCCTCAACTCCAAAAATAACCAATAGCATTATGTATGAAAATAATCAATAGCTAATCGCATTATGTATGAAAATAATCAATGGCCAATCGCACGTCTGTATCCAAAGCTAATGTCTGAAAATAATGTTAAGAGTCTTTTAATGACAACATAGCTGGTATTTCTTTAAAGACGCATCATGGATCTCTCTGTAGTATGTTGAATATTCCAGACCAACATTCTAACATCTACCAATCAACCACCTAGTGACTGTTTAGAATTACTGTGCACCTACTTATTCCCTGTGATTTATTGACACCCCTGATGATCTCTCATAACACACTAGACTACCAAGATACCATTAGGTGAATAATAACAACTATAATCGCCTGATAATAAAAACCCGCTAATGGCTGCAACTGGTAATTAGTTGGCAAATTATTTACATTTAGCATTACAAACTTCAATAGTTTTAGATTGAACCACCAATCCTGAGAGTGAAAATGAATTAAAAATATTCTGCTAGTAATAATCTGTAATGAATTTTATTCATAAGACATCACAAAATAATATCGACATTAGCTTCTCAAGAAAGCGCTGTGATGTTTGGAACCATGTAACAAACAAATGGACTTGAAAAGTCAGTATACCCGTGTGAGATAACGCCTACGTAGTAGTTGTGTAATGGTAGACAACTCCAGTGTTGACCAAACAATTATTACATGGTTAGCTTTTGTCTCATCAAGCAGTTTGAATAAACGATTCAAGGAATCGTCAAGGATTCTTGACAACACATGGAACAATTGAGATAATGGTAGACAACTCCAGTGTTGACCAAACAATCCGTCACATAATGTGTTTGCCATGATTGAGTTCTTTCAGTATGTTGAAAGTTGTTTGATATAATAAATAATATAATATATATATAATAAATAACAATAATTTTAATTTATTTGATGCTAAGTAAGTCAGAAACAATGCTCGCTGCATTGTGTCTAGCCAAACTGTACTTCTGAATTGCAGAAAGCCATGTAGATGTCTATGCATTTAAACAACATGATTGTCTTTATATGAACCATAGATTTTAGATGTCAGAACCTCTAAAGCGCAGCGTTGTTGATAAAGCATGTCGATAAAAACTAAGACAGTAACTTATTATAAAACTTTTTAAACTTCATATATAACTTATAACATATTATATATATATGTAAATGGACTTAAAAAGTTTGAATTATCTACTTTTACTAATTTTGAAATTGGTAGGTGTCATAGTATATGCTTAAAGTTGAATATAATTCACCCAAAATCACCCGAACAACAGCCTTCTTTTCTAGTTTTTGATTAATATTTTGCCACCCCTAATATAAAATGACAAAGTCTTTCATCGTTGTCACATTGTTTTACCTGGCCAATAAGATGGGACAGCAGGCAAAGCTGTGGAGTTTTCATACTCAAAATCTAAATATAAAAATGAATACTCAAAATCTAAATATTATATATGTATAAGTATATATATTTATATATATATATAATATATATAATTTGCTTTCTCCAAAGCTTTGAACGAAAACAAAAGCCAAGGCTAACTGAAGTAAACAAAGGGAAGACAACTCACCTCTTTTTAATGTGGTCACCGAGTTCCTCACCAGGAGCTGGCCTCAGCTGGTTGATGATATCAAGCACTAGTTTGAGGTCTGATGTTACTTCCTCTTTGTCAAACAACTCTATCTGATGATACTTATCTCTTATTAACTCGAGTACCTCTGCAATACCAAACTTAGACTTACTTAGATCAATGATATACAGCCCCCACAAAAATTGACCAACTCCAGGTGAGAGGACAAGTTGTGCTCCTCAAAAAGTCTAAAACCTGAAGACTGTACAACTAGACTGAATAACATGATTCTCTGACATGTGTATTCATATTCATATAATAATTTATATACATATATTCATACCGTATGTCTATTACTTATAAAAGAACCGATAGAACATAGCACTCTATAAAAGAACCAATAGCGAAATGCCAGTTCAAATTATCAAAGCATGGATGTTTCTAGATATCTGTTAAACATTCCAGTGAAATAGACCAATGGCTATACTTGTTGATCTACACTCTACAGTAATAAACTACAGTTTGTCAGTGTGTCTATCTGTCTGTTAGTCTGGCCGATTTCATCCAAACTTGCCACCCATATGCTCTGTGCCTTCCATCAGATAACCAAAATATTTGGTTTCAAAACTCCTGGTTCCAGTGAACCAGCCTCCTTAAACACCCACATGATTAGAAACTCATGAATGCACCTTCAAAAACATTAGCGACAATTAAGGACAATTAGGAACATTTAGGGACAATTAGGAACAATTAAGGACAATTAGGAACAATTAGGGACAGTTAGAGACAATTAGGAACAGTTAGGGACAGTTAGGGACAATTAGGAACAATTAGGGACAATTAGGAACAATTAGGGACAATTAGGAACAATTGGAGACAATTAGGAACAATTAGGGACAATTAACGACAATTAGGGACAGTTGGGGACAATTAGGGACAATTAGGAACAGTTAGGGACAGTTAGGGACAATTAGGGACAATTAGGAACAATTAGGGACAATTGCCCGACAACCAACATGTTTATGGATTGTTGTTCTCACAGCAGTATAGAAATATGGATTGAAAATCTAGATGCAATCCGATTAAAACTGAGTGACATTCTGGGCAATGTCAGGCTTACTACTAGTAAAATAATAAATGTATGGATGTATAATAGATGAGTTTATAATAAAACAAGCATTTAAAGATGTTTAGGATTTAGGATGAAGCGTGCTAGGTTTTATTTGCTTTGTTTAGGTTCATCAAGATAAACTGATGAACCTAAACAAAATGCAATTTGTTTGTTCAAATGAATTAGATCAACTACACATTCAATCACATTTAAAATCATCAAAATTAATTCAAATGTGAATGAAATGACGGTCATCAGAAATGGCCAACAAGTAATAAACGCTGAAGTGCTATGAATACCTGCTGGGTCTTCAGCATCTACAGAACACTCACCGAGTAGAACATCAGGTGTACAAGTCATCCAAGCACCCGCCTCCGCTAACAGTTTCGTGAATTCGCTCATTTCTGGAGGTTGACTATACACGTAAGGTGATAGACTAGTTGACATCTTCTCTATCACCACTCTGTTGGGAGGTATAAAACCGTCCCCGTGCCAAACCCAACTCGTCAACTAAATATAAGAGAGCAAAAATCAATATATAATGTATTGATTATATAATATACATAACAATTTATATGACATATACATGTATATTATACATATTACCATATATAATCATTTTATTATCTAATATAATAGAACATGATGCTGCATTAATGTTTATGGTGTGTTTCAGGTCAATACAGGAGTTGTCTATACTGTACTATTTAGACCATGTAAAAAAATTAACATAGCTTCTACTTTTGTTTTTATTATTGATATTTGTGTAACTTTATCTTAAATTATCAGATATTCTCAGTTGTTTGTGGCCTTCCTTTCTTTGTGTCACTTTCACCCCCATCATAATTACTACACAGTTTCAAAGATATTTATAAAAGTGATTTGCAGATTTGTGTATTACTTTGTAATTAGTTTTATGTACATTTTGTTGCATAAATTCTAAAAAAAACATAACCTTTTTATTTTTTCACCAATAGTATCATGTGCACTAGGTTTCTTGGGTCTAGAACTTTCAACCTAAATATGGAAGATCAGAAGGATTGACTTACCTCAACATCCTTAAATGACTGCTTCACCTGTGTGTATGGAAATGTAGCGAGGCATGTGTAGACAACTGCTAACACATGCATGTATGATCCCTTCTCACTGGCTCTGTTTTAACAATAAAACAAATCATGTATTTCTTGCAACAAAATAAAAACATCCTATACATTAGTAATTGACTCGGCATCCCCATGAATTGTCTTGTTTGCGTGAATGTTTACTCTCGTTATTTGTGTTCAAAGTACGTAATAAAATATGAAATATTAGTAACTTATAATGACTAGGATAGGCATAAGCGAGGGAAGAACCTAACTGAACAACTGCTATTTACCGCTAGCCACTCGATTATATTCTATTTTTCCTGAAATTGTAATGGTTTTATTTTCAATTGTTTTGGTGATTTAATGTTCTAATTTTTTTGCGTCTTATTGGCTCCTATAGTCTTAGAGATTCGGTTAAAATGTGTAAAAGCAATAATTTCATTACGTCTAACTTTATCTATAAAATTGGGGAGCCACAAAGCTGGCACATTTTCCCTTATGCACATTCAAAATAGGTTAGAATATCAGTGAATCACATGCTAGCAATTTCAATATAAGGCATACACTCAAAGCCAGGTGAAATGTTCTCATCATCCAACCACAAGTGACTAGTATTATTACATGCGATAACTATCTCCTAACAAATATATACTGTTTTAAGCCAACCCTAGAAAAACAGCCATGAAATCGGATAATTTATAAGAGCTCCCATATAAGCCGACTCTATAAATCGTAACATGCCACATGTATTTATCAGAACAATTGGTTGCGGAGTTGAGCAATTGGAGCGGCTTTTGCGAGCTTAGCGCAAAATGTTTTTCATTGGTGAGTAGTTGTATGAGGGCGATTCGATAAGTAAAGATAATTTTACAATAAGTCAAGTTGTAGTTGAGTTAGATACTTTGTTTTATTTTTTATTTTTCAACATAATTGCCAGACAAGTCAACACATTTCTGCGATCTTGGTACCAGTTTCTTGATCCCATCTGCATAAAATTCTGCAGATTGCCTTCGTAACCATTCGCTCACAGTAGCTTTGACCTTGTCGTGAGTCTCCATATGAATCCCTCTGGTATATGGCTTTAGAGCACCAAAGAGATGATAGTCAGAAGGTGCAAGATCAGGGCTGTAAGGTGGGTGGTCCAACAGTTCCGAACCTAGTTGGTTTATGGTCTCAATGGTTCGAGTGGCAGTGTGGGGCCTTGCATTGTCTTGGTGGAGAATGACGCCACGAGATTGCATGCCTCTTCTCTTGTTCTTAATGTCCTTCTTGACTTGCCGTAACAGTTGGCAGTAATTTTCACTGTTTACTGTGGTTCCCTGCTCAAGAAAGCTTACTGTAATGGGGCCTCTCACATCCCAAAACACTGTCAACATCACTTTCTTGACACTTCTCTGTGCTCTGAACTGCTTTGTGACAGGAGATGATGGGTGTTTCCACCTCAATGACTACTGCTTTGACTCTGGCCCATAGTGTGTCACCCAGGTCTCATCACAAGTCTGTTTAAAAAGGAATCACCTTTTTGAACCCTGTCCAGATTCTTCCTAGACATTTCCAATCGCTTAGCTTTGTTAGCATCACTGAGCATTTTGAGTACCCACCTGCAGCACACCTTTGAATACCCAAGATCTTCATGAAGAATGGAATGCACTGTTCCAATGGAGATGCTCAATGATTCAGCAATTTCCTCTACCTTTATCCTCCTGTCTGCTCTGACAAGCTTGTCCACAGCCTCCAAATTGGATGGTGTGGCTGCCTCTTTTGGCCTGCCTGACCTTGGTTCATCCTCAATAGAGGTCCTTCCTTAAACCTGCTAGCCCATTTGAAAACTCTATTTTGGTTTAAACAACTGTCACCATATTGAGCTTTCATTCTCCTATAAATGTCACTTGGTCTGACTCCTTCACTCGACAAAAATCTTATTACAGCTCTCTGTTCAACATGTGAGCAAATTTCAAGAGGGGCAGCCATTTTGAAATAGTCTCCAAAAAAATTTATAGCCTCAAAGTTATTGAAAAAGATTACAGTGTGAAGACAACACCTAAAAAAACATAACTCCAAAAAATTATGCATGTATCACAATAATATTCTAACTTATAAGGAAATTATCTTTACTTATCAAATCGCCCTCGTATAATTAGTGTACCATGTCTCCAATTAATCTAAGGCAAATATTCTTGTGTTTGCATTGAGCTAACGGAAAACATCTTTGCATCTCTCACGTTGACCTTAGTTTCGCTTTTCAAACACATTTTTATAGCTATTTTTTCTTCCCGATGATCAGAAGCATTAATCTTACGTATAAATACGTACAGCTACATACACCTACGTACAGCTCCGTACGGCTAAATACACCTACGTACAGCACCGTACAGCTACGTAAACCTATGTACAGCTACGTACACCTACTTAGGTTTCAAATATTATAGATCATAGAACATCCGATGAGTATTTATTGGGTAATAGTAGTAGTGACAATGAGTATTCATTGGGTAATAGTAGTAGTGACAATGAGTATTTATTGGGTAATAGTAGTAGTGACAATGAGTATTTATTGGGTAATAGTAGTAGTGACAATGAGTATTTATTGGGTAATAGTAGTAGTGACAGTAAATATTTATTGGGTAATAGTAGTAGTGACAATGAGTATTTATTGGGTAATGGTAGTAGTGACAATGAGTATTTATTGGGTAATAGTAGTAGTGACAATGAGTATTTATTGGGTAATAGTAGTAGTGACAATGAGTATTTATTGGGTAATAGTAGTAGTGACAATGAGTATTTATTGGGTAATAGTAGTAGTGACAATGAGTATTTATTGGGTAATAGTAGTAGTGACAATGAGTATTTATTGGGTAATAGCAGTAGTGACAGTAAGTATTTATTTTTAACGGTAATAATAATAATGCTGTATGCTATAGTGATAGTGGTAACTCGTCTGACTCAGAACATGCCTAACTTGTCATCCACGGTAGTATTGAGAGGACAAAATGTGTCCGAACTCATTCTGCAACATATTTGTGGCCTATTTACGGCTTCAGATAATGTACAATTTTATGCTAATTAATCGGGTCAAATGTCAAAGGTCAAATGTTATGATAACTTATCTGTGCTGATGCCAAATATTTGGTTTATCGAATATTTGTCTCCATAGAAATTTATTTGGTAGCGAAACAGTTAATTATAGTGGTAACAATTATTGTTATGTTTACTTTTATAAATGAAATTGAGTTAGTAGAGGTTCAGCTGTAGATGCTAAAACTACAAATATGTCATTTCAATTTGTTTTCAATCAGAGTTACGCGTGTATAAACTGGACCCATAAGTTTTGTAAAAATCTTTTGCATTTTAAAGTTGGCTCGAATGTGGGATATAGGGTAGATTACTATTGAAGACCCCAATATCTTGCCTATATCTATATTTAGACTGCAGTGCTAATTACAGTGTGTATGTGTTTGACTATCAAATTGTGACTACTAGATTTTTTCAATAACGAAATGATCAAATGATGTTCTTAGTTGAAACCATCTTTAGAGCTAGCCTTGAAGCAGTAAGAGTCCAAAATTAGTGACTTGGGTATCAAATGTTAAAACCAAAGGAATTAATGAATTATAGGCCCAGGCAAGGATTCTCGAAGAATTTGTCTGCTCCTTTTTAATATCCGTTTGAATGAAAAAACATTTCAATTTTCAAAATAGTATCGTACAACATATGTTAATGGCGTGTTAACTGTTAACCAGTATTTGACAAAAAATAATTTTTTGGGAAGTTCAAATGTTCCCAATAGGCCTAACCAACATCAGTGGTTCTTAATCTTGTTGGACATACTGAGCTCACCGGTTTTATATGAGCTTTCACTGAGCTCCCCGGTTTTATATGAGCTTTCACTGAACTCACCGGTTTCATATGAGCTTTCACTGAACTCACCGGTTTCATATGAACTTTCACTGAACTCATTAATTTCATTTGAGCTTTCACTGAACTCACCGGTTTTACATGAGCTTTCACTGAACTCACTGGTTTCATATGAACTTTCAATGAACTCACCGGTTTCATATGAACTTTCACTGAACTCACCGGTTTTATATGAGCTTTCACTGAACTCACGGATTTCATATGAACTTTCACTGAACTCACCGGTTTAATAAGAACTTTCACTGAACTCACGGGTTTCATATGAACTTTCACTGAACTCACCTGTTTCAAATGAACTTTCACTGAACTCACCGGTTTCATATGAACTTTCACTGAACTCACCGGTTTCACATGAACATTCACTGAACTCACCGGTTTCATATGAGCTTTCACTGAACTCACCGGTTTCATATGAACTTTCAGTAAACTCACCGGTTTTATATGAGCTTTCACTGAACTCACCGGTTTCATATGAGCTTTCACTGAACTCACCGGTTTCATATGAACTTTCACTGAACTCATTAATTTCATTTGAGCTTTCACTGAACTCACCGGTTTTATATGAGCTTTCACTGAACTCACTGGTTTCATATGAACTTTCAATGAACTCACCGGTTTCATATGAACTTTCACTGAACTCACCGGTTTTATATGAGCTTTCACTGAACTCACGGATTTCATATGAACTTTCACTGAACTCACAGGTTTCATATGAACTTTCAATGAACTCACTGGTTTCATATGAACTTTCACTGAACTCACCGGTTTCATATGAACTTTCACTGAGCTCACCGGTTTTATATGAGCTTTCACTGAACTCACCGGTTTCATATGAGCTTTCACTAAACTCACCGGTTTCATATGAACTTTCACTGAACTCACCGGTTTAATAAGAACTTTCACTGAACTCACGGGTTTCATATGAACTTTCACTGAACTCACCTGTTTCAAATGAACTTTCACTGAACTCACCGGTTTCATATGAACTTTCACTGAACTCACCGGTTTCACATGAACATTCACTGAACTCACCGGTTTCATATGAGCTTTCACTGAACTCACCGGTTTCATATGAACTTTCAGTAAACTCACCGGTTTTATATGAGCTTTCACTGAACTCACCGGTTTCATATGAACATTCACTGAACTCACCGGTTTCATATGAGCTTTCACTGAACTCACCGGTTTCATATGAACTTTCAGTAAACTTACCGGTTTTATATGAGCTTTCACTGAACTCACCAGTTTCATATGAGCTTTCAGTAAACTCACCGGTTTTATATGAGCTTTCACTGAACTCACCGGTTTCATATGAACTTTCACTGAGCTCACCGGTTTTATATGAGCTTTCACTGAACTCACCGGTTTCATATGAGCTTTCACTGAACTCACCGGTTTCATATGAACTTTCACTGAACTCACCGGTTTCATATGAACCTTCACTGAACTCACCGGTTTCATATGAACTTTTACTGAACTCACTGGTTTCATATGAACTTTCACTGAACTCACCGGTTTTATATGAGCTTTCACTGAACTCACCGGTTTCACATGAATTTTTACTGAACTCACGAGTTTCATATGAACATTCACTGAACTCACCGGTTTCATATGAGCATTCACTGAACTCACCGGTTTTATATGAGCTTTCACTGAACTCACCAGTTTCATATGAACTTTCACTGAACTCACCGGTTTCATATGAACTTTCACTGAACTCACCTGTTTCAAATGAACTTTCACTGAACTCACCGGTTTCATATGAACTTTCACTGAACTCACCGGTTTCACATGAACTTTCACTGAACTCACGGGTTTCATATGAACATTCACTGAACTCACCGGTTTCATATGAGCTTTCACTGAACTCACCGGTTTCATATGAACTTTCAGTAAACTCACCGGTTTTATATGAGCTTTCACTGAACTCACCGGTTTCATATGAACATTCACTGAACTCACCAGTTTTATATGAGCTTTCACTGAACTCACCGGTTTCTGTGAGCATTCACTGAACTCACCGGTTTTATATGAGCTTTCACTGAACTCACCAGTTTCATATGAACTTTTACTGAACTCACCGGTTTCATATGAACTTTCACTGAGCTCACCGGTTTTATATGAGCTTTCACTGAACTCACCGGTTTCATATGAGCTTTCACTAAACTCACCGGTTTCATATGAACTTTCACTGAACTCACCGGTTTAATAAGAACTTTCACTGAACTCACGGGTTTCATATGAACTTTCACTGAACTCACCTGTTTCAAATGAACTTTCACTGAACTCACTGGTTTCATATGAACTTTTACTGAACTCACCGGTTTCATATGAACTTTCACTGAGCTCACCGGTTTTATATGAGCTTTCACTGAACTCACCGGTTTCATATGAGCTTTCACTAAACTCACCGGTTTCATATGAACTTTCACTGAACTCACCGGTTTAATAAGAACTTTCACTGAACTCACGGGTTTCATATGAACTTTCACTGAACTCACCTGTTTCAAATGAACTTTCACTGAACTCACCGGTTTCATATGAACTTTCACTGAACTCACCGGTTTCACATGAACATTCACTGAACTCACCGGTTTCATATGAGCTTTCACTGAACTCACCGGTTTCATATGAACTTTCAGTAAACTCACCGGTTTTATATGAGCTTTCACTGAACTCACCGGTTTCATATGAGCTTTCACTGAACTCACCGGTTTCATATGAACTTTCACTGAACTCATTAATTTCATTTGAGCTTTCACTGAACTCACCGGTTTTATATGAGCTTTCACTGAACTCACTGGTTTCATATGAACTTTCAATGAACTCACCGGTTTCATATGAACTTTCACTGAACTCACCGGTTTTATATGAGCTTTCACTGAACTCACGGATTTCATATGAACTTTCACTGAACTCACAGGTTTCATATGAACTTTCAATGAACTCACTGGTTTCATATGAACTTTCACTGAACTCACCGGTTTCATATGAACTTTCACTGAGCTCACCGGTTTTATATGAGCTTTCACTGAACTCACCGGTTTCATATGAGCTTTCACTAAACTCACCGGTTTCATATGAACTTTCACTGAACTCACCGGTTTAATAAGAACTTTCACTGAACTCACGGGTTTCATATGAACTTTCACTGAACTCACCTGTTTCAAATGAACTTTCACTGAACTCACCGGTTTCATATGAACTTTCACTGAACTCACCGGTTTCACATGAACATTCACTGAACTCACCGGTTTCATATGAGCTTTCACTGAACTCACCGGTTTCATATGAACTTTCAGTAAACTCACCGGTTTTATATGAGCTTTCACTGAACTCACCGGTTTCATATGAACATTCACTGAACTCACCGGTTTCATATGAGCTTTCACTGAACTCACCGGTTTCATATGAACTTTCAGTAAACTTACCGGTTTTATATGAGCTTTCACTGAACTCACCAGTTTCATATGAGCTTTCAGTAAACTCACCGGTTTTATATGAGCTTTCACTGAACTCACCGGTTTCATATGAACTTTCACTGAGCTCACCGGTTTTATATGAGCTTTCACTGAACTCACCGGTTTCATATGAGCTTTCACTGAACTCACCGGTTTCATATGAACTTTCACTGAACTCACCGGTTTCATATGAACCTTCACTGAACTCACCGGTTTCATATGAACTTTTACTGAACTCACTGGTTTCATATGAACTTTCACTGAACTCACCGGTTTCATATGAACTTTCACTGAACTCACCTGTTTCAAATGAACTTTCACTGAACTCACCGGTTTCATATGAACTTTCACTGAACTCACCGGTTTCACATGAACTTTCACTGAACTCACGGGTTTCATATGAACATTCACTGAACTCACCGGTTTCATATGAGCTTTCACTGAACTCACCGGTTTCATATGAACTTTCAGTAAACTCACCGGTTTTATATGAGCTTTCACTGAACTCACCGGTTTCATATGAACATTCACTGAACTCACCAGTTTTATATGAGCTTTCACTGAACTCACCGGTTTCATATGAGCATTCACTGAACTCACCGGTTTTATATGAGCTTTCACTGAACTCACCAGTTTCATATGAACTTTCACTGAACTCACCGGTTTCATATGAACATTCACTGAACTCACCAGTTTTATATGAGCTTTCACTGAACTCACCGGTTTCATATGAGCATTCACTGAACTCACCGGTTTTATATGAGCTTTCACTGAACTCACCGGTTTCATATGAACTTTCACTGAACTCACCGGTTTCATATAAACTTTCACTGAACTCACCGGTTTCACATGAACTTTCAGTAAACTCACCGGTTTTATATGAGCTTTCACTGAACTCACCGGTTTCATATGAGCATTCACTGAACTCACCGGTTTTATATGAGCTTTCACTGAACTCACCGGTTTCATATGAACTTTTACTGAACTCACTGGTTTCATATGAACTTTCACTGAACTCACCGGTTTTATATGAGCTTTCACTGAACTCACCGGTTTCACATGAATTTTTACTGAACTCACGAGTTTCATATGAACATTCACTGAACTCACCGGTTTCATATGAGCATTCACTGAACTCACCGGTTTTATATGAGCTTTCACTGAACTCACCAGTTTCATATGAACTTTCACTGAACTCACCGGTTTCATATGAACTTTCACTGAACTCACCTGTTTCAAATGAACTTTCACTGAACTCACCGGTTTCATATGAACTTTCACTGAACTCACCGGTTTCACATGAACTTTCACTGAACTCACGGGTTTCATATGAACATTCACTGAACTCACCGGTTTCATATGAGCTTTCACTGAACTCACCGGTTTCATATGAACTTTCAGTAAACTCACCGGTTTTATATGAGCTTTCACTGAACTCACCGGTTTCATATGAACATTCACTGAACTCACCAGTTTTATATGAGCTTTCACTGAACTCACCGGTTTCATATGAGCATTCACTGAACTCACCGGTTTTATATGAGCTTTCACTGAACTCACCAGTTTCATATGAACTTTCACTGAACTCACCGGTTTCATATGAACATTCACTGAACTCACCAGTTTTATATGAGCTTTCACTGAACTCACCGGTTTCATATGAGCATTCACTGAACTCACCGGTTTTATATGAGCTTTCACTGAACTCACCGGTTTCATATGAACTTTCACTGAACTCACCGGTTTCATATAAACTTTCACTGAACTCACCGGTTTCACATGAACTTTCATTGAACTCACGGGTTTCATATGAACATTCACTGAACTCACCGGTTTCATATGAGCTTTCACTGAACTCACCGGTTTCATGTGAACTTTCAGTAAACTCACCGGTTTTATATGAGCTTTCACTGAGCTCACCGGCTTCATATGAACTTTCACTAAGCTCACCGGTTTCATATGAAATTTCACTGAACTCACCGGTTTTATAGGAGCTTTCATTGAACTCACTGGTTCCATTTGCATTTGTAGTAAGCCCTATTTTAGAAAAATAAAATATGCTTTTGTCACAATCAAGACTTATATGCTTATAAGGTTATCTGTTATAAGGTATATGTTTTACTGGTAGAACATATACCAGTAAAACCACAAGAGGCTCAAAATAAATAGACACTGGCTTGCCTTAAAGCCACCTAGATCAGTGGTTTTTAACCTTGTTGGACACACTGAACCCACTGGTTTCATTTGAGCTTTCAGTAAGCCCTTCTTTATTGAAAAATAAAATAGGATTTTTTACCATTCAAGACATAGGTTTATGTTTTACTGGTGCACAAAATGAACTGTACACTAACATCACAGTGTTCAAAGAACAAAAGACAATGTGTGACCTCACAACAAATTACATAGCTTTTCATTAAGACGTGACCTTGAAAATCAGTGTGATTTCTGCTTTTGCCTTTGAGAGACCTCGACCACGCCCCAAACTTACCAACCTCCCAGGGTTCGTTCACACCCAGGTTGAGATCCGCCGACCTAACATCTCTTAGTACATCAAATAGTGCCATGTTTGCGCAATTAGTGTATCCACTATTAACATTTTTTCCATGTTCCTTTTTACCAGAGGCAGCTTCGACAGATGATTGCGTCTATTCATTCCCAGTTGCACAGTCAAAATCAATTTACTATCAAATGGTCAGAACAGTAAACAATAATACTTGAGACATTTTCAAAGGCAAACTCTAGCTAACAAGCAAGCTAAACGTTAGAAGATACATGATTTAAACTCTGTTAAATCTTAACTATGTTAAATGTCAAGGAGATTTAAAGCCAAGTGATTTTTGCAGTCAAAACACCCAAGAAACCTGCAGTCCAAGATGGAGTAGGAGATATGTATATTTTCAAGCCAGCTATTTTTAATGCGCGATGGTTTCATTTAATATTGACCGATAGGATTCGTTCTGGATTGTACAGTAGTAATACAGAATTTATACTTGGCATATTCCTTTCCACTTAAGGATTGATTATTCAAAAAGTTAAAATGTACATGAACAAATATGGTCACATAAATAGTACTATAAATATTATAATATTACACATATAATATAATAGTAATATATAATAATTTACACTAATAAATGAAATGCTTAATCAACAAAATACAATCTGAATGGTCTACTGAGTCTAACTGGTTTGTTAACAATTCCTTAGAGAAACAGACTTTTTTCCTTGCAGATGACACTTGAATAGCAGATGATTTAACATTATAATATCAATCAGTGAAAATGCGTTTCAAACCAATTATTGTGGACAAAAAGTACCGCTGCGGTTTGATCCTTTCTTACCTGTAGCTGGTAATTAGGTTACGTAGCTGGAGAGTGATATACTCTAATGGAGGGGACTGGTTCCACTTGAACACGGCTTTTAGTTTGTCATTCACATCCAAGGGAAGGACAGCCATGGAAGACGATATCAGTGTAGCAAAATTTACGTTGGTTACGGAGTCAGGGGATACTGTACAACCACCAGAGGAAAACCAGCTCATAGAATGAGGTAAATCTGTAATCAATATTCAAATATAGAGTACGCAGCGCCTCCCTGTTTAAATACGATATCTTTTCCACGGTTGGGGTGACAATAATAAGATTTTATAACATTAAAAAGATTTAAAACAAAATAGCATTTCAGTTCTTTTTAATCTAAAATTTTAAGCGTCTGTCCATAGACTTATTAATTATACTTATCGTTAGTAGTATAGTTAATAGGTCTATGCGCTTGCCACATAAAAATGCTAGAGAAAGACGACTGATGTGCAAATGACGAAAATTTGAGCTTTATAAAGTGTTATCAGAGCGATTAAACACGTGTATTAGACATTACATTACATCAAAGTTATTTCCTCTTAAATAGGATCTTATGATGAAAAAAGTACAATCATATATTTTCAAAAGTTTAAACCTCTGAGCAAGAGATACTTAGTATGGTACAGCGAAGTTAAAAAAATTATAGCTGCTTATTTCAAAACAAAACATACCACCTTCCAAATATCTGTCTTAATTATAAGTGAAGATAACTCCTGAAATTCTATCAGGGAAGAAACAAAAACATAGTAATGTATTTAATTTCTCAAAACATAAAACAAGGATGTCCATGTCTCAGTTATGATAAACCCAGAGAGATCAGGCTCAGAGATCAGAGAGACCAGAGAGATCAGGCTCAGAGATCAGAGGGACCAGAGAGATCAGGCACCATCATAAGAGGGTGACTACTACATCATGCTAGGACTTACAAAAATGACAGAGTGAATGAAGGAGAGGACGAAATGTAAAAACAATTCCATTTTACCTCAAGTTATTCACATAAAAATTGGTGCCATTATAATAGCAAATTCGACTTGCAAATATCCGAGCAAAATAATAATATCATAATATGATAATATTGCAAAATGATAATTAAAACATGATAATAATCTAATGTGCCAAACATCAAATAAAAAACCTGGTTATTACGGTTACAACAAAAGCTAAGGAAAATCTTGTTACACGCTATCAAGCCTCAGTTTCAAAAAACTTTTACATGCTCCCCCTTAGGGTGCTCCCTCTTAGGACCAAACGAGACTCTAAAGCTTAGCATTCGCTTCAATTAAAAATTTTAAAAGACTCACTAGCAGTAGGGATGGCCTCGGGTATAACCCAACAGCAAGCCTCCAAAGCTAGCCTTAGGCCAGCATCATCGACCACAAGGTCAGTGTATATATTGAGATATTTGAGTAGACTGAGCGACTTCTGTGTCACCAGTTGCCTGTTCGCTGTGGGACTGACAGACATGCCCTCGATACGCTTGGCAGCTGATATAAGTAGATCTCTGTCTACCTCTTTGCCAGTCTTCAAACCTATGATTATTGAGTAAGATTCATGCAAGTTTGCAAAGAGCTGATAAATCCTGACATGAAAAAAGTTTTTCAAGCAATTATTTTGGCTTATTGACAAATTCAAATAACATGGTTGACTTTACATCAATAATTGGTTTTTTCATTAAGTACTTATTAGAGCACACAAACCTTAAATAGCTGCCTTTTCTTGTGAAATAGCAAAATCATAAATTTTATATTTATATCACAAAGTTGTAGCTTTAGAAAGATGGATATTAACAACATCCTGAGAGTTAACCTTCAGCGTTCAAACTTTAATTAAAAATAGTCAAACACCAACTTAATAAAATTTCTAGTATGCTGAAAATAACAATCTATATACATAAATCTCAAAGCTCGTCGTCGTGCGGTCTGTCCAGCTATAGCTATAAAAATTAGAATGAAAGATCGCCTCATACTGGATTTGATCAGGGAACCTCCCGTTCCCCAGGCAATAACCTAACCAATTACGCTACATGAGATAAAATAGACATTTCGGGTGATACGAGTTGTTATCTCGGCTAGAATACGCATAGCACTCTGCATTAAGCAGTCAGCAAAGTTTGCTCGCACGGTTCTTATTAGTAAGTTTAGCAATACGGATAGAAGCTTACTCAAATTAGCCATTGGCAACTACATTACCCGCCACTGTGTATAAGCTATAATAAGAGTCGTGTCCACCCGTCTGTTCGAAGCCATGCTAAGAGAGTTAAGAAAAAAATATTGCCTCGCACAGGAATCAAACCTGGGCATCAGATTTAAAGGCAATCACCCTGACACTACACCACATTAATTATGCACATACCGGTTACTCATTACGATCTCTCACGGTTCACGGGACTGCCTAACATACTATTACGTCTATAAAAATATAAGCCCATATACATATGTTTTTATCCTAAATTTCTTATATATTTTGTTGTTTGAAAATATCAAAAATAGAAAAAGATTTAAATCAATTCAATCTAGCTTGATGTTACCAAATATAAAATAAGCTAACATGATCTTTATCAAACCAAGTTTAGCGGTTAATAGGTTGGGTGAGCACTGTGCTGCTTTAACTGGTCTTTTCCCATGTACTAAACACGCAAAGTGTAGGTCAGGAGCAAATCTTGGCAGCGAGAGGCTTAAAATAATTAAAACTGCTTGGAAGCTTTTAACCACATAAATCACTTCTGTTGGTTTCTGATGTGATAAAAAAGGACAGTTGTACAGCCTAGTTTCCTTGCATAGTTCCTACAGCTTCAACCTTGGTCAGCATTGTAACACAAATAGAAGCACATTATCGCATTGATGAATCTTCATGTAACTGCAAGTGAATAATTTAGCAGAAGTAAATTGGGTTTTGCAAAGTAAGTATAAATTATTGTTATAAATCATTTACAACACAGGTTTAAACCACTAATCTCAAAAACAATGAACTATAAGTTTTATATAGAAAATTTGTCATTTTTTGATGCAAACAGCAACCAATAGTGAGCACATACTTATCCAAAAGTTGCAACAGCCAATCAGATCCCGATTTGAAGCTTGCAGCAATTAATTAGATACTAACTTGAAACTTGCGGCAACCAATCAAATACCAACTTGAAACTTGCAGCAGCCAATCAGATACTGACCTAGATCTCTGAGAGCCTCAAGTACATTTGAATTACACAGGCTCTCATGAGGGAACAGTCTTTCCCCAAGCAAAAGATCTGTCAACAGAGTGTCAGATGGATCATAGCACTGGGCTGCAGTTACCAGAACATTGTCCTCTCTCCTTACACACTTGACAGACTGCAGCCTTGTCTTTGTGTAGGCATCTTCTTGTCTGGATAATAAATAATAGAAGAGAGATCAACAAGAGACATCAACAAGAGAGATCAAGAGATACAAGAGAGATCAACTTCATAGGCTTATGAAACCTTAGTACGAGGAACTAAGACCGTGAAATGATAGAAAAGTTATATAAAAGATATAATATGTTCTGGGAACAGCAACGCACATGTAGGATTTGAGATGTTGAAGCACAGAGAGCATGATGTTGGTTGTTTGTTGCATGGTGCATCTGCCCTGCTCAATAGCTGGTATAATGTGGTCTAATAGTACGTTAGCCTTGGTCACCTGAGTCACACCTAGTAGCTCTGAGAGGGACTTTGAAGCAGCATCTCGAACATCTAAAGCAAATAAGACAGCTGCACGATCACCAACTATCTAAACTAAATGATAAAGATGTACCTACACAAAATTTTAGTAGATCTTATCAGAAAGTATCAGTATTTTTCTATCATTTCCGATTGTTTTTGGTGTTTGAAATGATCTTGCCACGATGTTTCAAGGTTAAATTTACAAAACTTGATTGTGGTTAAAGCGCTCATAAGAAAAATATGTCAACTCCACAACAACAACATTTTTATCAGTATATAATCGCTCTTCTTCGCTATCACCATAACTCGACTCTCACAATATCTCACTAATAAGGTGACAAGCCTGAGGTTTGTGATGCAGCAACTAAATAGGCAGATTTAGTAGTGAACTGAGTAACTCACCAATCGCTAGGCATGTGTCAGGCAATGGAGGGCAGTCGAATGGAGCAGCGATAAAAGCGTCACGCACAGACAAGTACTTGTTTGCTGATGTCACTGATCGAAACAAAGGGAGGCCTACCAAAGATAACCAGGTAAACCTATACAAACATTAGTCTACTAGAGATTGAACATATACGTACAGTCAAACCTGGATAACTCGCCCACGGATAGCTCGAACACATGGTTAACTCGAACGGTTTCTTTGGTCCGTTCCCACGTAATGATAAATTGCTATAGATAACTCGACCTCAATTTTGTTAACTCGAACAGTTTTTTTCCCAATGGCTACCGAGACGGTTGTTATCGTTTAGAAAATCACTTTATTCCAAGTCATAGAGGTAAACCTCAACTTTTCGTAAATCATAGGCGTCGTTATTACCACCGTCGGCAATAATATCTTTGTCAACGACTTTTCTAAAGGTTTGGTGAATTTTGATTTTTACCAAACATCCGCTTAGCGATCGCCTTTCGGAAGCATGGAAAAGTGAGGTGACCTTCGCATAAACTTCAAGAAAAATCGGCAAAATTGATCTCGGTTAAAACGATCAAAAGAAAAAGATGTATTTTCTTTTGAGCATTTCAACAACGATCAAGTTTCGCCAATTTTAATCTAAAAAACGTCCTGGCAATAACATCACCTCAAACAACAAAACAATCTCAAGTGATAGAAAAATCTCCTATACTTTTTGATAAAACCGTTTTAAACTTTACATTAGAAGCATTTAATTTGAAACAAGCCATTTGTGCTTTTGATTTATATTATAGTTTGTATATGTACATGTATCTTCTAATAAATAAGTAAATACATGGACTTATGACAGTGCTCTGATAACTTGAACGCTCTGATAATTCGAAAACTTTCGCTCGGTCCAGTGAAGTTCGAGTTATCCATGTTTGACTGTATATATAAAAATATCTATTCAATGATATATAATAATATATACAATAATATGTATTTATACATATATATATATACATATAAATACATATATAGTAACATGGGGAAAAGAATAAGATCCTTGGATAAAATTCAGCACAAATCAGATGTACGCAACCACCACTCTTTAGGTACAAAGTGGTAATTTGATTGCGCTAAACATCTTTGTAGATTAGAGCAAATTTGTATGTACAAGTTTGCTAATTTAAGCTAAACATTTTTTTCTCTTACTCATATTTGTATTTTTTTATTCCATGAAAGTTCATTTTTCAGTGCAGCGTTTTCTTAAGTTGGCATTTTTAATATTAACTGTATATATGTATATACCGTATATATAGACCGTATACATATATAACGCATATATCTGTTTAAATAATCAAACACATAAATGGCTATGATCACCCTTGTTTAATTATCTTATATATAAGCTATTGTCAACATAGAGTATGTACTAAAATTGATAAAGGTATTATGTCAGTATCCTTACTATATATTATGTCAGTATCCTTGATGATACATATTCAAAAATTAAGAGAAAGAGTATAGAAATGTGCTTTTAAAAATTTTCAAACTGAGCTGCCAACCTCCACGGAGCTCTGTAATGACCAGTAGAATTATTACATAAGCCCTCATCAATGATTATAGTAAAAAACCATTGAACTGATTTAAAAAGTCAACCTTAAGAAGTACCATGAACCAGCAAACAAATATCATACCGGTAGTTTCATTTTAGTGTGATTAACTTTTTAGAAGAGCTGGTGGGGGAGCCAAGGTATGTTTTCTGCTCATTGAAGAAAACTTTATGTCCCATATACCACTCAAAAGCTGAGGGTTCACTGATTTTGAATCTGCGAGTAACTTTTCTGTACCAGTGGCGTATAAAACGCTACAGGGTCGTAAACGGGATAAAAGGGGGTTTGTATGCTTTTTCACTGTGGCGAATATCAAAATGTTAGGATACATACCTTAATAACTGTTGATTCAAATCTTCTCTTTTTCACATGTTATGCTGAACATATTGTTGGCTTTGTATTCCCAAATTTTCAACCCTACATCACTGTATGAGCAAAGGGTTTACAGCGATATTCAGGGACATGTCATATTTTTGAAACATTTTTGGGTTCGCACCTCAGCCATTTCTTTTCAATCATAAGTGAGCTGCTGAAGATGATATATCACAATTATCAGTGTGTTTATGTTCAGAATGCTGAATTCCATCTTTGTGGACTTAATACGTCTAAGAAAATTGATGCGTTTTGTATGGTATGTCTATTTTGGAGTTATCCTCAAATATGTAATATCTATGTTTTTGTGCTATCTGCTGCATTAAAGATTCATATCTAGATCAGTTTATGAAACTTTACTGAGAAATGGAATTTTAGCTAATTTATTGATAAAATACTAGAACTAAAAGAATAAAATAACTGCCTCCTATCCATATAATCATAAAACAAACACGTCTTGTAGTCGCAGGATGATCTACTTATGCGGGACTGCACTTTTCTTGTTCCCCTTCGTTAATCAATAGAGAGGTTGCGAAACGAAACCGGGTCATGTGTGTTATCACGGGTTACGCGTTGCAACTCGAGACCAGTTACTTGACGCGTTTCTCGTACCTATTTTATACTATATTATAGGTAATACAAATATTAATTCAAACATAACAACTAGAACTCTGCTGCTACCGACTTTGTCAAAAGTGTGGAAAACTTTGATTTTGTAGGATATGAATATGTACGTATGTTTCCAAAGATTTTTCTCTTTTCTTAAATGTAACTTATTGTGTACACATTGGTTGCATATGGCCAAAAGTGATGTGGTGCGGCTTTTGTAGGTTCCTTACAAAACCCTTTCTGGTGAGTTAGTAGTTGATTAATTAGCACTCAAGCTATATATGTATGCACTAGAACTAAAGAAAACAATTGTCTGTTTGCCTTGAGCCAATGGAAAATATGTTTACAGCTAACGCTGAGCAAAGTTTCTTTTTGAAAAAGTTTTGTTTTAATTATAATTTCTTTCTTGCGATGATCAACCTTGTCCGACACATTAAGATATAAAGGTTTCACAAACTGTAGATCAACAAAATTTTTGGTAATTGTTTTTTGGGTAAAAGTAATAGTGTGGTGGCAGACGATAGCTGAACCCAGGGCTAAGGAGGGTCATCATGACTGGTCAGCAGTATCATTGCTAAGAGGAAGGCTTGGCCCCTGCAAGCCAAGTAGACGGAAGTGGTTTAGGATCAGACCATCAGCCAGCTTGCACTTCTGGTGCACCAGCTGACGAAGCAGGTCCAGCAGCTGCAAGAGGAGCAACATGGCCTAAAACACGTGTCCAACTCACGGCCCGCAGGCCACATCCGGCCCACGGGCCACATCCGGCCCACCTTGTAATCAGATCTGGCCCGCAAGACCATTTTACATTATTGTTATTCATGACCCATTGATATGAAGCACTGATGACAAAATACTGCACGAAACTACAGATCCCATAATGCAACGCTTCAGCTGCTTTGCTGCATGCTTCTCGCATCAATTTAACCTTAAGTTTGTTTCAGAATAATATTCCTGTCAGTTTTTATCCATATTTATGTTCCAAAAACATACAGTTTTAGTGTGTTCAATAAATGTTTATCCTGTTCGGCCCGCGACCTAGATTGTGTTTTGAATTTTGACCCCTTGTACATTGAGTTGACATCTCTGACCTAAAAAAAGCTATGCCAATCTAACCCTTTCTGTGTTGAGGCTGTGGGAGCCAAAGGGACGTTTGGAAGAACTTCCCCAGTAAACAACAAAACCGGGGAAACTGCGAAAGGTCGCAACATTAGTACCGACCTTTAGTTATACTAAGGCCCCCAACTGTTCAGGCCCTAGCAAAAAGGTTCTCCGAGAAGCTGGTTGGACATGCTGAGTCTGGCTGGACTCTAGTGAGGAAAGCTTCAAGGAATTATGGAAAAACGATGTGGAGAGTTTTTGCCATATCCACCCAGAACAGGGATGTGACACGGCAGCCTTTTGCCATGGCCCTAAAATAGAGAGGTGATGCAAAGGTATATTGTCATATCTACCCAGAACGTGATGTGAAAATTTCTTGCTATAGCCACCCAAATTTATTACGAAGCCTGGAAAAGCTGGAGTTTGAATGCTATAGCTGCAGCTCAACCGGGGAAACGCAACCAGAGTCTAAACAAGCCCCACCGAGCTTGGTGGAAAGGGGTGCGCTCCGACACTGGTCTGGAGAGACTGGGCCTGCAATTGGCCAGAAACCTGTTTTCAAAGCGGAGCCGGCTGATACCACACCCCACCACCGAACCAAACCTACACACTAAAGGTCTGCCTTGGCAGACACATGAGTTTCCGGTTCAGTTAACTTTGCTACTCATGACGAGCGTGGTGATGAGCCGATCAGAGCACAGACTCCAGACTGGTCCCATTCCACAAGATACTTCCTTCTAGAGAAACTAGAGGGGCAGTTCATCTAGTTTTTGATTGACACCAGATGCACTACAAACATGCTACGCAAGCAGGTTTGGCAGGCTTCCTCCAGGCACAATAGACCTACTCAAAGCGACTGATAAGAACGATCTCGTGGCTGATGGAAAAATTGGTCCATTTTACAGTCATACGGTTACCAATACAACTACATGTATTTTCAAATTTTGTATTAGAATATCCTTGGTCTTTGTATTCCACAATAAAGACCTCCTTGGTCTTTGTTACAGGATATAAAGACCCAGGAGGTCTTTGTAATAAGCCACATTAGCAAAGATCCATTTTTAATACCATTCCTAACAGTTCACTGGTGTCCTATGGACTTTCAGCAGCCCGGGCTTTCATATATGTGCAAATATATAATTCTGTGCATGCATGCTCAACTGACAACTGCATAAAATGAGCATTTACCTTGCTCTGCTAACCTCTGCTTGATGAGCTCCCTTTACGTCGAGCATGGATAGGCAAGGGATACTGTTACTTAGCAAGATGCAGGTGGTAAGAGACATGGTGGTGCCAGCTCTGACTGAAATGTCTGCTTAGTGTTAGGTCACCGCACAGAATTACTGCTGATTGGAGTAAATAAAATTTTGGTTAGGATCTCTTACTGACTTCAAGCTTGAACCGGCCTGGGCCAAAGGGAAGCATAGTTACACAGTGTCTGAAGCTCACAGACCAACCGCGAACGTTCATGAAACCCTATTCGGCACATATTTTGGGTGTGGGACCACCAGGTGAATGAGGGTGTTCATGGCCCGGGGTGCGAAAGCACTAAAGGCAGAAGCGCCAAACTACCTAAAGAACCTGTTCTAAGCAGCGCAAAAAAAACTTCACAGAGCCGGGACAAACTGAACAGTTATCAAAACTGGTAACATGCTGTCAAGTGACGTTTAGTATGGTAGAAAGAGACGTGGGCTGACCCGCTGAAGTGGAGCATTCTATAGTATCAAAGAAGGAGCCCTGGCCAATATGTCAACCTTTCCATTAACTCGGACCAAAGAAGGATGCTGGGGCAAAATGCCAGGTGCAAGAAATCCTCAGCAAAAGGTCCATTTAGCCAGGTGAAGGTGCCAAGAGTTCCCCAGTGGTGTTGGTCCGAAAGAAAGATAAAAAGTTCTTATTGTGTGTTGACTACCACCAGCTGAACAGGGTCACAGAGGAGAAGGCTTACCCTCTTTTTTGGCCGACCTGCATCCTAGCTAGAAGATGAAAAAGCCATCTGGCTTTAAAGAATTTGACCTACCTCTGAGTCGACCATCCCATAAAAGAGGCGAAGCCTGCTAATGTTTACGTTGTAAAAAGAGCCCATCGAGTAGAAGTTGGCAGAGCACGAGAGCCTCATTTTAGGCAGTTGTCTGTTAAGCATACTTACACTGTGCATATATATATAAATATCAAAGTTTTTCATAGTCATTGTCTGTCTGTTCAGATATCGGTCTAATAATAGCTATTAAAATCTTGGATTGAAAAACTTGCTTTTTGCTGGATTTGAACTAACAAAAATTGCAACCACAATTAGCGATACTTGCCTCTAACCACAAAGCTACAGAGTTCTGACAACTTTAACGCTCTTACCATTTACCGTATAGCCTTTTCTCGATTGCACTTGCTAAATAAAAAATTAATTAATACATTGCGCCCCCGGGTTACGGATGCCCCTATAATTACAAAATGTTTTTTGCCCAAGTCTATGAAACATGATGCTTTATCTGAATTTTTCGAATAGAGCAAATTTGTGTTCCCGAAATACGATATCAACAAAAAATTTTCTCAACGTTAAAATGTGGCGATTGTTGTACTGGTTACAATGAAATAAAAAATGTCAATATGCTATTCCCCAAAATATCTCCCCCAACGCCGAAAAGGGATGTAGATAAAACGCGCACTATTTTAAACACGGAACAGAGGAACGAGATCGTCCATGACCCAGCAAATGACTACTAGGGTTAGTTTTATGATTATATGGATAATAGGCAGTAATTTTATTGTTAGTTCTTGTATTTTATCAATAAATTAGCTAGAATGCCATTTCTCTGTACAAGCCTTATAAACTGACCTAAATGTAGATCTTGAATGCATCAGATAGCACAAAAACATATGTAGATAATACATATTTGGGGGATAACTCCGAAATAGGCATAACATACAAAACCCATCAATTTTCTCAGAAGTATAAAGTCCAGAAAGATATAATTCAGCATTCTGAACATAAACGCATTGGTCATCGTGATATATAATCTTCATAAGCTCATTTATGATTGAAAGGAAAGGGCTGATGTGCAAACCCAAAACTGTTGCAAAAATATGCTATGCCCTTGAATATCTCCGGAAAACCCCTGATCGTACAGTGATGCAAGGTTGAAAATTTGGGAATACAAAGCCAACAATATGTTCAGCATAACATGTGAAAAAGAGAAGATTTGAATTAACAGTTATTAAGGTATGTATGCTAATATTTTGATATTCGCCACAGTGAAAAAGCATACAAAACCCCCTTTTACCCCCTGTAGCGTTTTCTACGCCACTGGTACAGAAAAGTTACTCGCAGATTCAAAATCGGTGAACTCTCAGCTTTCCAGTGGTATATGGGACATAAAGTTCTCTTCAATGAGCAGAAAACATACCTTGGCTCCACCACTAAGCAACCTAATTCGGTTAAAGAGAGTGGCTAAAAAATCACAACAGGACTACCTACTACCTCGAGTCTACACACTCACAATTCAATAGTAAGTAGGCGATATAACACTCACAATTCAATAGTAAGTAGGCGATATAACACTCACAATTCAATAGTAAGTAGGCGATATAACACTCACAATTCAATAGTAAGTAGGCGATATAACACACATAACACATATAAGCAAAGAAGAACCGATATTAAATGATTACGGTCGGTCGTTTAACTTAAATTGAAAACTGAAACAAACCTTTCAGGAAGGAGATATCATCCTCTTGCATGTCTGTGGCATTGAGCTTTGAAAGAGCAGCCCTCAGAGAGAGCCTTTCTTCATCATTGAGGGTGGAGAGATCATTGAGCAAGTTAGAATCACAGTATGCTTTGAGTGTATTCATTATACCTACAAATACAGCACACTGAGTGTATTCACTATTTGTACAAATAATGTACACTGAGTGTATTCACTATTTGTACAAATGTAGTACAAAAATCTTGTTACTTATATAATTGTAATGTCGCAGAAACGTCAAACAATTAATGTTAAAATCAGCTTTGCATGTCAAGAGAAGAATTTGCTCAAATTCAGATGTAAGTCAGAAAGCTGTAAACCATTGTAAACAATAAAAACCATAAATTGAGGTTTGGCTTAGTACATTTTGGTTGCCATCATAACTTGAAAGAGACTTACCTTTAGCTGTCGGTAAGTAGAGGTAAGTATCTAGCACCAGTCTAGATGAGAGAATATAACTAGGAACGACATGAACAAGTCTGATGCCCAACTTTACCAGACCACAGACCAATGCAGGGCTGATTTGAGAATTACAGTCAACTCCTTGACAACACGTGAGGACGGGTTTCTCACTGCAACACGAGGACAACATAAACAGACTTCCACTGTAATTAGAGTTATTAACATAGTTTTATACAATATATTTGTCGAGATGGTACACTTAATTGAGTACCCTGACAGCCTGGGACACCGTGTGAGATCATCATGTGTAATAAGCATGTGCATAATTATTCATAAATACAGCAAGGTGGTCGAGTGGTGAAGATGGTAGTGGGCCAGGTTACAAGCTGAATTTGTGAGCTCAAATCCATTGCAATGGAATTTTTTCCTAACATCCAACCGTGGCTTTGCCAGACGGACATAGCTCCTAGTTAAGACTGTAGTTAAGACTTTTAGACGGACATAGTTCCTAGTTAAGACTGTAGTTAAGACCTTTAGACGGACATAGTTCCTAGTTAAGACTGTAGTTAAGACTTTGGCAGACGGACATAGTTCCTAGTTAAGACTGTAGTTAAGACTTTTAGACGGACATAGTTCCTAGTTAAGACTGTAGTTAAGACTTTTAGACGGACATAGTTCTTAGTTAAGACTGTGTTTAAGACTTTGGCAGACGGACATAGTTTCTAGTTAAGACTGTAGTTAAGACCATAGTTCCTAATTAAGACTGTAGTTAAGACCATAGTTCCTAGTTAAGACTGTAGTTAAGACCATAGTTCCTAGTTAAGACTGCAGTTAAGACCATAGTTCCTAGTTAAGACTGCAGTTAAGACCATAGTTCCTAGTTAAGACTGTAGCTAAGACCATAGTTCCTAGTTAAGACTGTAGTTAAGACCATAGTTCCTAGTTAAGACTGTAGTTAAGACCATAGTTCCTAGTTAAGACCATAGTTCCTAGTAAAGACTGTAGTTAAGACTTTTAGAAGTATTTATCATTGCTTTTTAGTTTCTGAAATGACTCGAAAAAAATCTGTGTTCTCATAAAAAAATATTTTTTCCAACATATGACAGTTTTGACATATGAAGTGGATATTGGAACAGACGAACTTTGTGAGTTAAGATTAGACGGTCAAATCTGTATACTTAATTCGAGCTCAATGCGTCCTGGAACTGAGCTCGTATGTCAGGCATAGCTCAATGCAATATTTCCTATATAAAATAACTAAATACAAATTAATCCGTTCACATGCCAAGAAAAAAAATCCCTCAAAACAAAATATTATGATGGAAAAACGTGTTTTCAACTGTTGTAATTCAGTACCAACATTCACTAAGTAACAAGTACCTATTTAGTGGTTATGATCTGCGATAAAATATAATATTACTATGTTCAGTATTGTATAGAGTTCTTATCTTCGAGACAGCTATAGCAATTAACATAGCGGCTAACGGCAGTGTGAGAGAGACTTGACATAGCGGCTAACGGCAGTGTGAGAGAGACTTGACAGCAACTCGTTCGGTACACTATATTTTTGTGACGCTTTGTAACATAACATAAACTTTGAATTTAACTTCAATGAATTTAGTTTACTAAACACTTATTTAAAGCTAAGTTTTAATCATTTATTAAACTTGAAGTTAATTATTTTTCTTCTGAATTTGTTATTATCTGTTTCTGGTTTGGCACTTTTTGGCTCGCTTTCACTCCAACTTGTAGCTAACCTTTACAAAACTTCTTCGATTAATTCAACAAGAAAGACCAAGCATTGCCGTTCTCAAAAACAACCTCTCACATACTTCGCGTATCTCTAACATACTATTTAGTGGCCATCAAGATCCAGCTCGTAAGCTTGTATCTCAAGGGTTTCTCATATCTCAAGACAAAAGCTTGCCCACAGTTTTGC
Source organism: Watersipora subatra (assembly GCF_963576615.1). Taxonomy (NCBI): domain Eukaryota; kingdom Metazoa; phylum Bryozoa; class Gymnolaemata; order Cheilostomatida; family Watersiporidae; genus Watersipora; species Watersipora subatra. The sequence goes on from NC_088718.1 coordinate 16,491,869, forward strand.
TTGTATCTCAATGTTCTCATAGATTTGGGCACTTGTTTGATTAGGTATGACTGTACTAGTTTTTTCCAACAACTTATAGGCTCCTCTTTGGGAAATGAAAATGTTCCAAAAGACATTTTACAGATAAGATCAGCCTTGTATTTATTACATCATATCTTTTAATAGATCTGATAAAACAGCAAAAAGTAACTCATTAATTTAAAAAAGGAACTCTTACATTGACAGTGTGAGAACCATCTGAACACCAGACTTTTCTATGGCAGGAAGGAGGTGGAGCCCCTCAAACTTGCGAGCGGAAGAGAAATTGCTGGCAATATATTCCCAGATTATATCACCATAGTAGTTGTCTCTGAGGAGAGTTTTCTCAGATATGAGATTTGGCAACAAATTGCTGAAGGCCTGAGCAGTGAATAATCGAAGTTGGCTCACTTCTGCAAAACGAGGAGACAACTCCCATATATATAGAAGAACTAAAAATATGCTTATATATAAAAGAAAGAACTATGCTTATATAATAGATAATGAGATGCGCGATGAACACATAATGAAAAAAGCTAATATTTAAATACGTAGATCAAGTAAATTAGTATAATATCTGGCACATACATGTACGTACATTGCCATATTAACAGTAGTAAATTAGTATAATATCTGGCACATACATGTACGTACATTGCCATATTAACAGTAGTAAATTAGTATAATATCTGGCACATACATGTACGTACATTGCCATATTAACAGTAGTAAATTAGTATAATATCTGGCACATACATGTACGTACATTGCCATATTAACAGTAGTAAATTAGTATAATATCTGGCACATACATGTACGTACATTGCCATATTAACAGTAGTAAATTAGTATAATATCTGGCACATACATGTACGTACATTGCCATATTAACAGTAGTAAATTAGTATAATATCTGGCACATACATGTACGTACATTGCCATATTAATAGTAGTAAATTAGTATAATATCTGGCACATACATGTACGTACATTGCCATATTAATAGTAGTAAATTAGTATAATATCTGGCACATACATGTACGTACATTGCCATATTAACAGTAGTAAATTAGTATAATATCTGGCACATACATGTACGTACATTGCCATATTAACAGTAGTAAATTAGTATAATATCTGGCACATACATGTACGTACATTGCCATATTAACAGTAGTAAATTAGTATAATATCTGGCACATACATGTACGTACATTGCCATATTAACAGTAGTAAATTAGTATAATATCTGGCACATACATGTACGTACATTGCCATATTAATAGTAGTAAATTAGTATAATATCTGGCACATACATGTACGTACATTGCCATATTAACAGTAGTAAATTAGTATAATATCTGGCACATACATGTACGTACATTGCCATATTAACAGTAGTAAATTAGTATAATATCTGGCACATACATGTACATACATTGCCATATTAACAGTAGTAAATTAGTATAATATCTGGCACATACATGTACGTACATTGCCATATTAACAGTAGTAAATTAGTATAATATCTGGCACATACATGTACGTACATTGCCATATTAACAGTAGTAAATTAGTATAATATCTGGCACATACATGTGCGTACATTGCCATATTAACAGTAGTAAATTAGTATAATATCTGGCACATACATGTACGTACATTGCCATATTAACAGTAGTGCTTAAGAAAATTACAGTAATAGCATCAATTACAATATTGGCTTAGGTTAGTAAGGACAGAATGTAATAGTAATAACATTCATTACAGCAGTGACTATAGCCTATACATACATGTTATAATAGTAATAACATTCATTACAGCAGTGACTATAGCCTATACATACATGTTATAATAGTAATAACATTCATTACAGCAGTGACTATAGCCTATACATACATGTTATAATAGTAATAACATTCATTACAGCAGTGACTATAACCTATATATACATGTTATAATAGTAATAACATTCATTACAACAGTGACTATAGCCTATACATACGTGTTAATCAGAGACCAAGTAGTAAAAAAGGCTAAAAGAAAGAAATAGCTTTAATATTACACTTATTATAACAGTAGACATCAACTGAAGTATTGGTGTAGAATTTACACTGAAAAGTAATCAATATACATGTAAATGAATCAATGAATGTCATTGTAATAAATATAAACTGAATGAGACGGATACAACTTAATCTAACTGCAAGTCAGAAATTATGGAAGATGAAGATACTCATAGACCAACTTACTGTAGGTTATGAAATCAGTTATCCTCCATCTCTTCCATGAAGACACAAGACTTTCAGAAAGCAATACAGAAAATATACCTGTTTCTTATGAACAGCTGCTTAAGGTGATCTGCTTTTAACTAAAGTGATGTATACCTAGTGTTTCTAGTAGTTGTAGTACTAGAAACATAGTAATAATAGAAACCAGTAATAATAGTAGTATTAATAGTATTAAATAATAGTAGTGGTAATAGTAGGAGTAGTAATAGTAATATTAATAGTAGTATTAGTAACATTAGTAGTGGTAGTTGCAATAGTAGTAGTAGTATTATTAATAATAGTAGTGGCAGTAACAGTAGTAGTGGTAGTAGTGGTACGTAGTTGTAATAGTAGTATTAGTCATAGTAGTAGTAGTAGTTGTAATAGTAGTAGTAAATAAATAGTAGTAGTGATAGTAACAATAATATTAGTAATAGTATTAGTAGTAATAGTAGTAGTAATAATAATAGTAATAGTAGTAGTAATAGTAGTAGTAATAGTAATATTAGCTGTAGTAATAGTATAGTATTAGCAGTAGTGAGTTTCCCTTACGTCAATGTGATGCTTCACGTCTGTCATCTAAATCTGAAACAGCGCATCGGAGCAAGACCTACCTTTCTTCGCCATGGCTTTCAGATGTTTGATTATGCTGTCATCAATTTTGTTAGAGACATCAATGAACCGGTCAGCGATCATGGGTAAAACGCTAGCTGGATGGCTGTCTGATGGGATGTAAAGATGTGAACGAGGCTGTGATCCACTGCCACATGAGAAGGTAGTGAACTCGTCATTTGAGAGTCGTAGCAGAGGTAAGTCTATAAAGCGGTGATAAAGTGGTGTGTGAAAACATTATTGTAACATCTGTAATCTGTGTTCAGACCACTCAAATGCTAGAGTGAAAAATTTACACCGACAACAGTAACTTGGCAGATACAAGCAAAGTCGTTTAGTAAACTATTAAAAAGACTTATAGACTGAACAGATCGAGTCTGGTGCTCTGTAAATTCCATCATGTATTTGTTGTTAGTTGGCTAGCAAATAACACGATGTGATCACCCATTGAGTGTGCAACTGCTTGATGACAGTTAAACTTTACTTAGTAATGTAAGTAACCTTACACGCAAATTTCATATAATGTGTAATGTGTCAAATCGGCGCAAGTTCTCAAATTCAATGTGAATAAAGAGAGTCCCAAAGTTAGCCTTTAAAGTGTCATTTTCTCTCTTGTCAGATTTCGGGAGACAAAACGATGTATAAGACTATTTGAAAAATCTATTGTTACTTTTTTACTTTATTTTAGACATAAAATGCTACCTTTTTTCTTTGCAGCATAGACCTTGCTGTGGAGAAAAGAAGTAAAAAATTAATTTAAATTGACATCGAAAATGTGCGAGCTCCCCTTAAAGGTTGACTTGCAGCAAAATTCACATTACAGTTATTTGGTATCAAAAGATTCACCATGTTTTACTCTGTTGCGTTGTACAGTAGGTGCCAAATATGTGGAAATGTGATTACAAGCTCTTAACAGCTCAAAAACGAAACGCAGCCGTATATTGGAATCTCTTTATTTTGATGACGTAGCCATGAAATTTATTTATTGTCTTGTCACGTGATGTTCTCACGTGAATTGAAAGGCCAATAAAAAGCTCAATATAAAACTTATCGTAGCACTGGTTTATGACAAACACTTCGGGGTTTACCGACGACCCTGAATCAAATATAGATGCTCGCTTCTTAACAGTTTTGTTTCGGCTTGGTCTAATTGTTTAGTCGTAATCTGATCATGTGACCCAATACTTCGCAAATAATTTCTGCAGCACTTTTCGATTATCACAGGTGACCAACAGGCTCGTCATGATTATCAGACAAAGATATGTACTCCTTCAAGATAAGGCTAAAAAATTAAATGAATTTTTACGGTAAGTTATAAGATATCACTGCTAAAAGTGACAGCATTACAATGACGATAAAACAAACGCGTAAGAACAATAGACATGGTTTTATTGAATGCGTCAAGTATTTTTGTGAAAATATTTCGACGAATAAGCTTGCATGAAAGTGTAAACAGAAACCAGCTACCCCAGCTACATCACATTTGAGCCGTTTTGGAAAGCGAATCCAAACTACGGCAGTCTCGTGTGGCAGCGATTACCCGTTCGTTTTTTAGATTTTAAGAGCTTGTATTCACATTCCCACATATTTGGCACCTACAACACAACAGAGTAAGACATGGTGAATCTTTTGATATCAAATAACTGTAATGTGAATTTTGTTGTAAGTCAACCTTTAACTAATTGAGACCTTAAACCCTGTAAACCTTATACCAAATTTGCAAGTGGTAAGAAGAAAAAGAGATACAGTTGTCAATACAAACCAATAATACCACAGCCACTGTACAGTGAACTGAAATTAGCCTTTTTTTCTTTTTGCAGAAGCTTGAGAAGACTTTACTAACAAATCAAGCAACTTGCATATATATTACGTCTTGTGTAACTTAAAGTCCCTATAAGGTAAACATTTTCAGAATGGATTATTTACAATGTATTAGAATCCGCTGTATTATGTGCAAAGTTTGTACACAACTACTTAATAGCACAACAATGATGCCCCCCCCTCTCATCTAATTGCACCTGTTGCCTAATGGCACTTGTTGCCTTATGACACTAGCACTTAGTCGCATCTGTACTAACCATCCATTTCCTGGTAGTCAGAATCTGAGAGAAGGTAACCCAAGAGCATGATTTTCTCATCGTCTGATAGAGACTTCAGTACGTTCGGTTTCTTTTTTAAGAGAAGTCGCATGAGTTCAGGAGTTGTAAACATGTCTGACGCACTACATGGTAGAAGATTACACGTCAACAAGAAGAATGAATGATAATTATAACATTATTTGAATTAATCTCAATTTAGTTTTTCTGTTTCCAATTTGGTTTCATTATATTGGTAACATATTTAAAATTTAATGTCATGTGATTATTTACCCACATCTCAACAACCACTCTTAGTCACAAAAAGGTGAAAGGATTTTTATTATTTTATAGGAGTTGTCTCATCCTGGTGGAATCTGACATAAAACATGATTATTGATCTAACTGTATCAAAAGATTACACTATCGAAACAAATATTATAAAGTTTCGCCTGCGGTCAACAACAAATACAAGTTACAACCCACCAACACATGTTTCATTCTAGAGTCTCAAGCAATGAGATTAAAGTGTTTCTACGGTTGTTTGTCAAATAGTTAGCTATTCATAAACCAAATTAATCTTAACCAACTGCCTTTTGGTCAAAACGCTACAACATGTCTTATAGTAAAAACTCTGATCCTTTTCAAATTGAAAAAATAACAATATGATTTGAAAATGAAAATTAATTCCGCCTGTTAAACTGTCTCAATTCTTCGCATTTGTAAAATCTTGAGCGTCTGAAAAACTTCTATAACCATTTAGTTGAATATAAAACTTTGTAGAGCATCACTCTTCTTATAATCAACAACAATATACTGTTGAACGATGATATTAATCTTTTTGGCAAAATGAGAGCTTTCTAAAACAACTAAAGAATTTACTACGAAATCTCACTTGATATGTGACTTGAGGATTGTGATGATGTGAGGAGGCAGCGCTGCCGCATTGACTCCTGCCTTTACAAGAGACTTGAGAAGGACTTGGTGTATTTGACTCTCATCTGCCTGACTCAAGAGAATGACCTTCTGATATGTCTGCCACGACCTGCTGCTGTCACTCATTATAAACTCTATAAATAGAATTAACATAAAATCGCATAGAAAATAATGATGAATGGGAATGCAAATTTCACTACATAAAATTTTCACTTGCAGTATTCACTGGCAGCAGTCCCTGGCAGCATTCACACAGACATTTGTTTTGTAAGTTATATATAACAAACCGAGTGTAATGTTCGGTAGAATAAACCCTTTTATCTTCATATGGGTTTATATATATCTTCCACATTTGGACAAGTAAACTTATTAATACAACAAATTTCATCAGAATTGCAAAAATATCTTATAGCAATAAAATAGTAACAAGTTGATACTGAAGTGAAATGTGATAAAAATAATGTAAATAAAAATTGAACATTCATGATCAGAAAAAATAAACTCCAAATCAGAACAAAGTTTACTCAATATCACTACAAGATCAACTCAATATCACTACAAGGTCAACTCAATATCACAACAAGGTCAACTCAATATCCGAAAAAGTTTATCTCAAGATCAACTTTAAATCGGAGTCAGATCAACTCAACATTAGAACAAAATGAAAAAATGGCAAAGTAAAGCCAAATCAAAGATAAAACTTAATTTACAATATTAAAGGGAAGAGCAATTTCAAATCAAACTCAAGTATAGATAGAAAATGAAGAATCAAATTGAACTCAAGTATAGATAGAGAATAAAGAATCACATTAAACTCAAGTAGAGATAGAGAAAGAATCAAATTAAACTCAAGTATAGATAGAGAATATAGAATCAAATTAAACTCAAGTATAGATAGAGAACAAAGAATCAAATCAAACTCAAGGAGAGATAGAGAATAAAGAATCAAATCAAACTCAAGGAGAGATAGAGAATAAATAATCAAATCAAAATCAAGTATAGATAGAGAATAAAGAAAGAGATGGAGGAGCTTTTGACCGAGTTAACTCATTCCCTCATGCTAAAGAATTGCGCACACCGAGTAAATGGTTGTATGATCAAATCTGCTCAAGAGAGCAAAAAGTACTAACGCTGATCTGGCACTACTAGTCTTGTCTAACTAAAGCAAACACTATTTCTTAAAGAGGACAAACAGTATATTTTCAAAAACAGAAATCAACTTTCTATGGGAACTGATAAATTCAAATAGGTGCTCTTTTGGATGCTCTACAGGAAAGGATATTCACTAGCACTATGGTTCATGATAATGGCATTCGGATGTCAATTATAGAGGGCAGTAGTTTTTGCGAGTCGAGTATATGATGGTAGAAGTGATTGTTTAGTCACATAAACCTTGTCTATCCCATGCGAGTAACGTGGCAGTCTAGTGTGCTGTGAGATATTGCCAGACGTGTCGATGATGCTCAGAGAATAACTATGTCCACAATTACTCAGAAATTCCGGCGTGTCGGTCAATCAAGCTGCATATCGCGAGTTCGAATACTGTTGACACCAATCCTTTTTCTCAATATCTAATTGTGGCTTCAGGTGGGCACGACTATTGTTACGATAAAAATTTAATGTGTCTAAGTTACAATAACTGATACCTGATATAACAACCAGGTCCAGTGAAGGCTAAAAATGATTAGGTTCGTAGACAGTCTTTTAGTTCTAGTAATCATTATCTTAAGCACATCTAAATTGCATCTAAAGGCTGGTAGATCACGATGTACCATGGTATGCTGAAGTTGTTGCACGCTGATTATTTGTCGGCTATGCGCACTGTAAACCGATGATATCGCTGAGCCAACGCGGATATGTAAGGAAACATTCCGGCTGTAAAACTTTTGTGATGTTTCGCCGAGCATTCGCGACAGTATGCGCAGTGTGCATCACTTTGGTGATGGTGATTGACTGTTGCGAATTGTTTAATCTATGTTTCCCATCATGATAGTTGTTGCGAGACTAGTATTTCATTGTTTCCTTACATCTTATGTCGTGGGCTATTCGATGATGCAAACACGGATGGGTTTATGATAATGTGACCATTGTTATCATAAACAATCGCCAATGTATTGTCTGATTAACATTGACCTCCTATATAGTGCGAACCAGAGAATATAACTCAAATTTAAGGGTACACTCAGGCCTAACAATTTTTCTTTGTTGCATAACTGTCGTACGCAGCAAATATTTTACCCTTTCCCCAGAGAACCTCTCAAAGTCCTCTAACGACGACAAACTAAATGTACTTTAAAAAATGGAAAACAAACTTTCAGTCTTTGATTAAAAGCTGCGCACACACGTATAGCCAGTAAAAACTCCCATGTTCTATATGGTACCCGATATTACAATAAGCAGTTATAAGTTACATACCTATTTGGCTGAGCAGTTTGAAGAATAGAGGTAACACTAGCTGCCACCTACAATATTGTATATCATCTATCACTAGCGTAACTAGAGTTCCTGTTGATTTAGTTGTCAACACAAATAAAATGAGCATTATAACCGAAGTACAATAATTGCAAAAACTGGGATTAAATTAAATGTTTTAAAAACAACATAAGACGGTTGATCTAAGTTGATTGTGTTATTAAGAATATAACCAAAAGTAAACATATACATTAAGTATATTCCAGCTTGTTTCTCAAGCGCAGTTAAAATTGTGCCGTAACAGAGACAAGCCGTAACAGAGACAAGCCATAACAGAGCCAAGCCAACCAGTTTTAAAACATTAATAAAATGAACAAACAAATGATTTATAAGTGAACCAGCTATAAAATGGCAGATTATGGCAGAGCCTAGTTTTATGACACACAGAAATGATTGTTCATTTACATTTCATGTTGTTTCCTTGTTACTCAGACTTGACCGCCTGAGCCTACCTGAAAGTTTAGAGTACTATGTCTACATGTACTTGTGGTTGCCTAAAAATATGAACTTTCCATAATGCATCATAAAATTCAAGCAAAGATTCGGCTTTAAACCAAAAGTTCTCAAATAAGATAAAAATAAAAGGCTAAAATGTAAAAAACGCAAAATAACAAGCTACATAAAGAGTGAGAGCAAGTTATACTACACTCCATCACCTCTACCGACTCTACCATCTCTACCGACTCTATTGTCTCTACCGACTCTATTGTCTCTACCGACTCTACCGACTCTATCGCCTCTACTGACTCTACCGACCCTATTGATTTCACCCCCTCTACCGACGCTACCAACTTCAACCCCTCTATCAACTCTACCTCCTCTACCGCCTTTACCAATTCTACCGATTCTACCGGCTCTATCGACTCTACCGACTCCACCGATTCTACCGCCTCGACTGACTCTATCGACTCAACCGACTCTACATATACACTGTTTGTCTACACCTCTACTCCAATGCTTTAACCGAAAGTGACAATAAGAGCCTTTTTATGGATTATTTATTTATCATTTTACCCTTTACATCTTTATATAATAGATTTGCTTTATCGCTATATGTAATCACCTACAATATTTATTAAGGAAATCATAGGTTTCGGCTTTGTGTATTGAGTTAAAAAAAATGACCATGTAACCCTATAGGAATACTTGGTCCAACGTACAACAGTTTTAACATACAAAGGAGGTCGGATCAAATTAATTTCTAATGTAGTGGTTTAACTGTACTGAGCATTTCAGATGGAAAACATGTTTCGCATTTCTGGTGGCTATAAAACTATTGCCAGGGTTGTGGTCAATCAGCGATGCACAATTATAATTGCACCAAATGACCCATGAAATCATTGATTAGCAATTAAATTATTGATTAGAAATTTAATTTCATTTAAAATTGAAAGACTGATGCAGTTTCTTCTGCTTAAAATTTATTAATTTAATAAAATAGCAGGTTAATCAAATGCTTGTTTGATAGTTTAGTGATTAATTCAGCTTTCGAAAACAACGTTAGCCATTAATTTAATTATTAATGGTTGACTAATTTAATAAAATTTATTTAATTTAATTAATAATGCACTTACTTTACAAATTCAATGGTTAATTTTATGCAGAATTTAAATACATGTATGACTCAATCTGTTAGGTTAATTATTAATGCAAGTATTTTATAAACTAATTTGTTAATTTAATGCATAATTTTATTTGAATATGAATGAATTTGTTAATTTAATTATTAATGCAGCTATCTTACAAATTAGCTTACCTGTCCAAGACACAATCCGGGTCGGGTATGAGGTTGTATATATAGCTTTCATCTAGAGATATTTTCTGTGATTGTCTGGTCATGTCTATAGCTGTAGAGATCAAGTTGAACATAGCCTTAGGAACTACCTGTAAAGTAAATTAGGTTAGCCTAATATAAATATACGAATACGAAGATGCTAAAAGGCGAAAAAAAGGCTACTACCATCAGCTGTAGGTATGCCAGAAGCGATAAAGTGTCAATAAAATGAATATATGTTGCACAGATTCTAGCAGCATCTAATGACAATCAAGCGCAGTAAAGTATATTGCTAGTATTATCTATAGTATTGCTAGTAACAGCTAATGTCTTGAGGCAAAAAAACTGCCATTTCTCTCAAATGAAATCTAAGTTGGAGTTGTGCTACCAAATACAAATATTGATTTAGTTTTGTTTTGAGCATGCCAAAAGTAAACTTCTAAAGTTATAGCAATTTTTATATATATTATAATTTTTATTGGGCAGTCCATGATCATCTTTATCAACAAAATGCACAAAAAATAAAAATAAATAAACAGGTATTATATGTTATATGATATTGTGATGTGGTTTTATAAACACAAACATGTGCCCTTGCAGATAATTAGGCAGGTAGCAGAGGAGTGACAAGTAAACAAACTGTTGCTATTATAATAAGGAACAATTATAAAGATGCTGTTTAAATAAAGATTTAATATATATATTATATATATTAAAGTTATATTACTTTCGTTTAACTTCTGTCGCTTAGTGAAGCACAATAAACACAACAAAATAAAACAGTTTCCTCGTTGAAGAAACTGCCAGGTTCCCAATGGTTAAACTTCAGTAGGTACATAAGTAAGGTCGCTAAGTTGGTCACAAGTAAATCCAAAAACACTTGACTAAAGGCCAAGTCTGTCATAAATAAGAAAATGAGCCGGGAGCCAGTGTACACAATAAACCATCCTATAACAGAGCAAATAATGTACTTTGTTTTACCGGTGTTAATGAAACTGTTTCCATTTGCTAGCTTTATAGGATGGAAAATGTACTGAATCACTAGACAACAATGTAACACGAAACAAGAAGTGGCATGCGACACATGCTTAGAGCGAATGAATTCTTCACAAAATACTACCATCACACCATTTGTAAGATTATAGCTAAAACTTTCTATGTCTGATCTTAAAAGATAAAAGTATAATGATTAAATATATTTGTATTTCAATCCCCTAAACAAAACAAGAGATAATCTGGTCTTTTACCTCCTCCAGTAGGAGCTCATTCCAGAGACAGGCCTTGTCTGTAACGCCGACTTTCTCACCAGACGACTTGTCGGTGTACTTTATAGATGGCCACTTGAGCTGGTGCCTGTTAGAGCTTACGGCAAAAAATCCGTTGACATGAACTGGCAGTCCTGACATGGAGCCCCTGGACAGACACAGTAAGAATGGTCCTTAGAGATGATATTACACAAAATACTAGTAGATTTTATCTGAAAGTGTCGGTATTGTTTATCATTTATGATTGCTCTTTTAATGTTCGAGATGATCTGATTGCCAGGATGTTTACAGATTAAAAGCGATTAAACTTGATCAGGGTTAAAACACTGAGAAGAAAAATACATGCCAAAATGATGTCACTCTAGTTTTGTGTTTGCCTGTGTCTCTCGTTATTGATATCACTCTTGCGTTCAAATTGCAGCCTCACTCGTCTCTATTCTGTCAGCCTCTGCTGATGTGCAACTATAGACATCATAATCACACTTTTGATTTAATTTGAGCATCTTAACTTTATCAAGTTTTGTCGATTTTAATTTTGAAACGCATCCCGGCAGTCAGATCTCCTCATACATCAAACTCAATCTCAAATGATAAAAACATACCGATACTTTCTGGTAAAATATACTAGAATCATTAAAATAAAAAGTTATTACTGACACAGAGCCCTTCCCTTAGACACAGATAGTGGAATACGACTCTAAGAGAACACACTGACATAGAGCCATTCCCTTAGACACAGATAGTGGAATACGACTAAGAGAACACACTGACATAGAGCCTTTCCCTTAGACACAGATAGTGGGATACGACTCTAAGAGAACACATTGACATAGAGCCCTTTCCTTAGACACAGATAGTGGAATACGACTCTAAGAGAACACACTGACATAGAGCCATTCCCTTAGACACAGATAGTAGAATGCGACTCCAAGAGAACACACTGACATAGAGCCTTTCTCTTAGACACAGATAGTGGAATACGACTTTAAGGGAACACACTGACATAGAGAGGAAGTACAAAGACAGAGCCTTTTGCTAGACATTAAATAAACAAATAAAAGATAAAGGCAAATCTCTATGATTATTAACATGCGGGGATTGGAAACCATGTTTAGAACTGAAAGGCAAAGATTATTTCCAATTCAACATTGTAAGATATTATCTCAAAATGCGTATCAAGTTTGTTCATATAAATATATACTAGTTAAAGCAATATTATTATTATATACATGTATCTTCTAACAGCTCTATAGATACTCTATGAATACTCCATGTGTTACAGCTCAGACTACAGCTCAGACTACAGCACAGACTTCAGCGCAGACTACAGTTCAGACTACAGTTCAGACTACAGTTCAGACTACAACTCAGACTATAGCTCAGACTGCAGCTAAGACTAAGACGTTAAGATGTAGTGATACAGTAGTATGAAATGATAGACTGCAATGTAGCGACAGTTCTTTTCTAGGACAGCGGGTTTAGGGTTTCAGCCACATGCCTTTCATTTACTTGTTCAATGTAGAAAAACTTGACAATATTACAGAAGACTTTGTATATTGTATGTTTTTATCAACAATTGAACATTAGTACAAAAATTTGAGGTGAAATTTTTGCTCTAAACAAGCTACACTACTTACAACATTACAAGCTACACCGCTGAAAACTGTCATGCATTTCATAAGAAATGTTTTTAAAATCTGTGCTGAGCTTTTTTCACTCAGTTTTTATCAATTATCATTATTGTCACTGAACAACCATTTTCAGATACAATCTAGGCTTTTTAGAGAAAAATTGTTCAAAGCCTGGTCAAAACCCTGCATAGATCAATTGCAAACTTGGTTTTTGCTTCGGAGTAAATCTTGGCAAGCTGAAAAGATGAAAATGATACAAATTGGAACAGCTAATTTTAAAGATGACAGTTTTGTTTGATACTCATAAAAGCCAGAGATTCTGTCGATGTTTTATTATGAAAGTCTGGCATTTTTCTGCTGGCACTGCAACAATTACTAGCACTCTATATACTGCCAATGAAGTTCCACCTCTCACAAAAGGTATGAAGTTAACAACTTGGAAGGGCTAATAACTTGCAGTGAACATCATTAATAGCACTAGTACGTAGTACCTTTGAGTCGTAGTACCTTTGAGTCATATGACAGCTTAACAGAGATTAGCAATATTAAAAATATGAATATATCACCTTAATATTTTTAGCTGAATGCTTTGGTGCAGAAGTGACATTTACCTACAGATACTGAATTACAGTCCATATTCATCGCATGCACCTCCTATAAATATGTAGCTTTAAAATAGAGGCAGATCAATACAAACTTACTGCATACGACCCCTTGTAATCGAGCTGACTAGAGACCTGCTATCATAGTACACCACAACCATAGACAGTCTTACTCGCTTCAACTGAGACTGTCTATGGTTGGGGCTTACGTTGAGGCCTATGGTTGGGGCTATGGTTGGGGCTTACGTTGAGGCCTATGGTTGGGGCTATGGTTGGGGCTTACGTTGAGGCCTATGGTTGGGGCTTACGTTGAGGCCTATGGTTGGGGCTTACGTTGAGGCCTATGGTTGGGGCTTACGTTGAGGCCTATGGTTGGGGCTATGGTTGTGGCTTACGTTGAGGCCTATGGTTGCAGCTTACGTTGAGGCCTATGGTTGGGGCTATGGTTGGGGCTTACGTTGCGGCCTAGGGTTGGAGCTATGTTTGAGGCTATGGTTGATACTATGGTTGGTGCGTGCGTGGTGTGCGTGTGTGCATGTGTGTGAGAGATTCATCACATACCTTTGCAGGGGCAGAGGAAGGAAACAAAACACATGACCAGAAGGGCTCCTTGCAGACACTTTACTCTTGTCTAGCAACACGGCAGCGCTGACCCATGGTATGTAGGTCATACTAGGGTCACTGAGCAACGATGACATATCCTCGGAAATGTTATTGATACCAGCGCAGTAGTGGCTCACCAGATACTTGCTGCTGTAAGAGCAAAAAGTAGACATGTGAAGACAATGCCAACTAAAGAACTAACAACTAGCCAATGTTAAACATCCAGTCAATAAAATATTGTTTAAAAAATTAAAAATTGGACATAATTCTTAACAATCACAAAAAAGTTTGTTGATGATAATTTTATGGCACAATTACATGTTTTACAAAGCGACTAAGCGTGTTTATAGCATTCAACAACATAACAGGAAACTTATTTAATAACCAGCAAGTGAGTGAAAAACAAAGAAAGAATCATCAAACAAAAAGATTTTTGACAACGCAACTCTTTTCGACCGGTCGCTTAAAGGTTGATGGTAATTTTACATAGAGGCAGAAAACAAAATGACTTAAAAACAACCGCGAAAACTCGGCAAGCAGCAACATGCCAGAAATGACGACTCTTGGCAGTCTCGTAAAAGTAAATTCATTTGCTCTATTACAGACAAACTCAAACATTCTTATAAATGTTGCCTAATTTAAGCTTACATATGAGAAGTGTGAGACACCTAAGAGACTCAGATACTAAATGCAGGCCCTAGGCTTGAAATGATGGTCTTTATAGTAGAATAGGTATTTGTTAATGTACTGGTAATACAATGATGGTCTTTATAGTAGAATAGGTATTTGTTAATGTACTGGTAATACAATGATGGTCTTTATAGTAGAATAGGTATTTGTTAATGTACTGGTAATACAATGATGGTCTTTATAGTAGAATAGGTATTTGTTAATGTACTGGTAATACAATGATGGTCTTTATAGTAGAATAGGTATTTGTTAATGTACTGGTAATACAATGATGGTCTTTATAGTAGAATAGGTATTTGTTAATGTACTGGTAATACAATGATGGTCTTTATAGTAGAATAGGTATTTGTTAATGTACTGGTAATACAATGATGGTCTTTATAGTAGAATAGGTATTTGTTAATGTACTGGTAATACAATGAATTAAATAAATGATAGAGTGCAGTTCTACACTCTGGAGACTATATAGAATATTTACAATCTTCAAAAGTTCAAACTAACCCCTCAACTTGAAACTATATTCACATTTTCAAGTATTGCAATGAAGAAAACTCTAAATTTGATATATCGTTCAAACACATGTTTGTTTCATTTACAATTTTCAGTTTTTTCTGTTATTTTAGGAATAAATTTTTTTAAATAAGCATAAAAATGTAGTTTACCCATAAAATTCTATTCTGTCTTTAATTCAAGTACTGAAAGTGCTGGCAGGAAAAGTAGTCTTCAACACCTGCTTTATTCTGTCTACTCATAGGAACGTTTCCAACTTATTAAAGCAAAGTATTTTGCCCATGGAATCTCATTGGAAGAAAACATGTAGTCTTTGACATTATGCATGCACATGTCAGCATATTAGTGGATTTACTTTAATAAACTGATTCATCTTAAACACTTATGGGAATCAAATATATGTTCATTAAGCATGACATAATCTGTAGAACTTAGGCTTTTATACCATTGTTACGGGGAGCAATGTGAGAAGAATGTCTTTGCTAGAGGTCACTACGAGTGAGCGGTTAGCTGAATTGTTCTTTAGTAGACACTAGTGTTGGGCCGGTATCGGGGTATCCGCTCGTACCGATACCGAGGGATTCTCGCTATCCGAGGAAACCAATCATTTTCGGAGACAGCTAGTTATCCGCGGCCAGTTTGATATCATCGGTATTTATCCGTAAAAACCTATCGGTAAATGGTTATACGGATATCCGGATACGCTTCGTTGACGAACATGCTAATCTCAACACGCATTGGCGAACGGATTCAACAAAAATTTCCACGCTTACTCTATCTACTATTATATTACGTTACATTGATAATGCCACCAGCCTCGAAGGTTTGGGAGTTCTCCACAGATGGGAGGATGTATAAAGATTTTAACGGGACTGGACTTTAATTGGACTGCGTATAATTATGTGATTACATTACCTTATTACAATATGTGATAGTAAAATTTCTGTAAACTGTTTCAGTATATTTAACAAAGAGGGCCCCTTGCCATTATCTATCTGTTCTCTATTATACATAACATTTGGATCAATAACTATAATTTTTAATAGAATAAACAATAAAAAACATCTATCATGAAACTTATATCTCCATCTTTTTTTTTATTGCTAAAACAAGGAGTCTCCTTGCCATAACAATATACTGCTGACTAAAGAATGTTTTTTGCAAAGGCTACTTTTTGCACAACGATAAAAGTTGTTCGTGACAGTTATGATTTAAAGTTTAAACCATTAAACTTTAAACAATTTAAAGACACACTGATAACCACATGCCGAACAATAGTACCGACAATACCAAACTTTCTTAGTTGGCAAAGGATACCGAAGATGGTAGATACCGAGAATACCGATACCAGGAAAACCGATAAAAAAGTGCAAGGATATCCGATCCGGCACTAAATTAGATACCGGCCCAACACTGGTAGACACGCCGTACGCCGCTTGTACGGCGTACCATGTAAAACGAGTAGGCACCCCACTTGTAGGGCGTACCATGTAAGACGAGTAGACACCCCACTTGTAGGGGGTAACATGTAAGACGAGTAGACACCCCACTTATAGGGCGTACCATGTAAGACGAGTAAACACCCCACTTGTAGGGCGTACCATGTAAGACGAGTAGACACCCCACTTGTAGGGGGTAACATGTAAGACGAGTAAACACCCCACTTGGAGGGCGTACCATGTAAAACGAGTAAACACCCCACTTGTAGGGCGTACCATGTAAGACGAGTAGACACCCCACTTGTAGGGCGTACCATGTAAGACGAGTAGACACCCCACTTGGAGGGCGTACCATGTAAAACGAGTAAACACCCCACTTGTAGGGCGTACCATGTAAGACGAGTAGACACCCCACTTGGAGGATGTACCATGTAAGACAAGTATCGCGTTTCATAGAATTAATAAAATTTAATCGCCAAATTCTAATATCGAAAGAGTCTATTGTCGACAACGTTTTGCCGAAAATAAATTAGCCCTAATACGTCGAGGACAAAAAAGCATTGCCTGTCATGAAGCTAAAAAAAAGCCATAGAGTTGTAATTATTACGTCATTTTTGTGTGACAACGGCAAACGATTATTAAGTTATGTGTAATAGAGGCGTGTACTAACCGGAGATTCCCGTTAACGCGCCCTAGATACCTAGTAGCAGCTAATAGTTCGAAAAGTACGGTACTCTATAAGGCGGACAGATAGACAGACAGACAGATAGACAACGATTGCCGTTTATATAGTAGATTGAGCAGCTAGCATTGAACTTACTGCCAGACTCAAAAGGTTAATTTGTTTGAGACATAGAGAAATTCATGTGCAAAGATACAAAGTTGAATACCTCATTATAAGTTCTTTATTAACCCTCTTTCAACATTCAACAGTTAAACTAGACATGAAATACTAAAGTAAGAAGAGCTTAAGAGCTTAACTAAGTCTCAAAGAGCTTGAGATTTGAGGCCAAGCAAGAATTAAGAGCTAATTTCCTGTGAATGTAGTGTGAAAATATTAATTATAGAAAAATGAACATCAGAACAACAGTATATTAACAAACCAGTCTTTGTCTGCTTAGCCTTGGTGCCCAGCCCCGGTGAGCTATTTGATTGATAATGGAAGAAATCCCAGGCATCGTCATGGCTACTGCTAGTATCACAACCACATTTTGACTAAAACTACTATAAAAGGAGTTTGTGGTTGCAGTGGTCAATGTCAAGGGCTGTATAATCTTAACTTTTAAATTAGATATCTTCCAGCGCATATAAAACTAGCGATAAATACGTAATGATTTTAAAGAACAAACCTGGTTGTGGATGCAGTGGCCTTCTGGTGTCTAATCGAGTCTATTGACACAGGGAATACCGCTTTCACGTCCTGATAAAACCGACCTTGACCTACTTTAGCAAGCAAGTCACTTCTCCTGAGTCTGACCGAGTGCAGCGTATCAGTTGCTATGTGTACTTTGAACAGCAACTCTGGCTGATGCTACAAATACATCCAAAACCGATATATTCTGGGAAACTTAGAAGTTGTCTTCCTCCAAGGCAAGCAAATTTGCCAACGAGTCGAGATAATATCATGGAATAACCTAGCACTTTTTAAATATAGATAAATGGAGTTGGTCGTATCTACTACATTGATCTACTAAATTGATCTACTAGATTTATCCCGCTGTCAAGAAATTTGATGACAAATTTCCACTGATACGGTATGTAAGTTATCTACAAACTTATCGAGCATGAAAACAGCTCGCCTGCACAATAGACAAATTCATCTAACTTGAATAAAGAAACGATCAACAAAATCAAATTCAAAGCAGAGCAGTCAATACAGTCAGCCTCAACTATTGACCCTAAATATGAATGTTTACACATGAAACCAATAGAGAAAATACTTATATCGTGAAATATGGAGTAATCCCGGCATACAATGTCCATAAATGTTCGAAATAACTTCCCATGTAAAAGCAAAGAAGCAGGTAAGATTAAAAACAAAAAATAAAAAAGCGGACTAATTAATTTATTTTATATTTAGTGTAAGTGAGATAATATTTAAAGTAAGTGTATTGGTATAGAGAGCCGAAGCATCCAGCTAGCGCCAAAGAAGATTAAATGTCCATCACATCTCCGTTAACAACGAAAAGCTGAAAATTTACTTCTACTCGTGGAAAAGCCATTCGGCTTTAAGCAAAATATACTTTAAGTTGGTCACAATATCATACACGTATCATACACGTATCATACACGTATCATACACGTATCATACACGTATCATACACGTATCATACACGTATCATACACATATCATACATGTATCATACACTCATCATATACATATAATACACACATCATACACGTATCAAACACATATCATACACATGTCATACACATGCCATACACATATCGAACACATATCGTACACATATCGTACACATATCCTACAAATATCACACATATGTCATACACATGTCATACACACATCATACACATATCATACACATATCATACACATGTCATACACATATCATAAACATGTCATACATATATCATACACATTTTATACACGTATCAGACACATATCATACACATATCATACACGTATCATACACATATCATACACATGTCATACACATATCATAAACATGTCATACATATATCATACACGTTTTATACACGTATCAGATACATATCATACACATATCATACACGTATCATACACATATCATACACATGTCATACACTTCATAGCGTGATATTTCTACCATAATGTATCTATGAAAGTAACTCCTACTCACCTACAAAATTCTTACAAAAACACTTTGGCAAAGTTCTGATTTTCACTGTAAAACTCGACAGGAAATATAAAAGTCATTTGCAGGTCTATTAGCCACTCTTATCCTTAACTCAGATATTACCAGGTTTGCATCTCCTCTGAACAAAAGATTTTTATTAATTGTACTTTATCAACCTAGTTTTTACATAAAAGTTTTCATTTTAGTTTTTTTTTTATAATTTTTTATGTAATGTATTAACTTTAATGCTATATGTAGTTACTGGAAATAATAATTGAAAGTATTTTTTATAATCTAAGATAAATTGAACAAAATACAATATATTCTTATACAAAAATCTTTCCTTAAACATTTGATGGTTTTGACATACAAAAGCAAATACTGAAATGAGCCATAATGATGTAATGTAATACATCATTATGGTTTATCACCGTAATGGTGATGTAATACAAAGACTGACCTGGCCTTGCTTGCGCCTGTAGAGCTCAATGCTCTCGACTGACGTGAGAAAGAGGAGAACAAGGTCAGCAATAGACTGAAATGATTCGAATATCTGCAGCACTTTGTCTGAGTTGTAGAGGTTATCTGCAAATAAAATACATTGAAAGTCAACTGCAAATAATACACCATGACACAAGTTATCAACAGACAGATGGAAAAAATTCTGTAGACACAAACAGTAGATACAAAATGGCAATAGCAAATTTTTAAAACTAATTTGTATCTAGAGAAAACATGGCAAGACCAGCGACCTACACTGATAAATAGTCCAGCACTAATTCTACTTAGAGTGACAAGTAATACAAGAACAACTGCTTAAAGCAGATAAATTACAGAATTTTTTTTATCATATATTTCAATACATCAGAGTCTTGGCGTTTGGATGAGCCATTGTTTGACATGGTGAGACAGACATTGGTTGGTGTTTATAGGATTTCCCTAGAGCTCTACCGCAGAAATGTTCAATGGTATAGACTCGAAAATTGTGACGTCATATCGAAAATTGTGACGTCCCAATTTTCATATGCGGTGTTGTGTGCTCTTACCGCTTATTTTATTGCTGACCGCTTATATTTATCAACTACGATAATGACGCTAGTGGCAGGTGAAGGTAGGGCAACTCCAAAGAACCAATGAAGATGACAAAGGAATCAGTGCAGGGCTGTATTGTCCAAAGAAAAAGTGGTCAGGAGACTGTCAATTAGTAATTGCCAGAGGGCCGAAGGCCCAACTCGCCCGTGTGGGGAGGGTCTGGGAGTGGAACTGAAACGCCCTCCCAGAGAAGGAGGGTTCGGGGGCCCTCAACCGAGAAAATTTTGAGAATTAAGAGCAAAATTAGAGCATTTTAAAGTGTATTTTGTATTATTTAAGGTGGATATTTAGGTCCTGCCAAGGTGAGTCATTTCCAGTCTTGCAAAGAGAGCTAGCTACAGAATTACATGGGTTTGAGTTGTAACCATATATATGTGTATTTACATTTATATTCATAAATATACATACATGTACATGTGTACATAGAAGATTGATTGTTATAGCTTGACACTCGTCTTTTAAAAAGCTCTTCTTCTGCCAATGTGTCCATGGCAGAAATCTTTCACAACTGATTTTGTATCTATTTCAACATCTTTATATATGTGTAATATTAGAAGATTATTTAGACAGCCTGCCCCATAGTGTTCCTCATCGATGTTTGGATTGTTTGAAAATTATCTCTCGCCCACTGCATTGGTGGCAGGCAAAACCAATACTAGATAATTAGTGAGCCTCTCCACTTCATAGCTCTTAGCGCTAGAGCGCAACGTTGCGCTAGAGCGCTAGGTAATTAGTTGTTGGAAATTCCAAGTGAATGAGCTTAGACTGAAATTCTTACTAATTAGCCGCCGAAGATCACTAAAAAGTTGGGGCGACTCAGCTGCCCAGCCGCCTCAGGGAATACGGGCTTGTGAATTTTAGTGCCACGTAATGAATTCCACTATGTACACTGCCGATTTCGCAATTTCCAAGATTTTGACCGAAGAAAAGTGCTCCGGACGGTTCCGGAGTCTCCTAATAGGACAATACAGTACTGAATCAGTGTCATTAGCTCTCTATGTACATATTATTTCAATGATAAATAACTCAGATTATAAGCACCATACTATATTTTCCCGATGATATTATGCACTAGCCCCCTCTTTTTATTGTGATGTTGAGGGGCACGACTGATACTAATTAATTTTAAGCATTGCGTGATCTCGGCGAAAGTGCGGTTGACATATAGTCCTAAAGCCACACAACCGCAGGTCACAATTTAATCGATGTGATTTCATTACCTTTATTAATGACAGTATAAATAATTTTATTGAAGCATAATTAATTAACCTAGAACATGCGTTTGTATTGGCCGGGCAGCGAAATTTTTTTTCCCAAACAGGTTTACATACAGCAGTAAACTTTTGGCTCCTGATTGGTTTTAGTAATTGAGTTTTAGTAATCAAAACCTGCATCATTACATTAAAAGTCAATAGTTATAATTAGAAAGGAATACAAAATTCCATAATTTTATTCAAAATTGCTTAAATTAATGAGTTTTAAGTGAGCGCCTCTTACGTTTTAACAGCACTTTTTGAATGATAACATAATTTTTACTACTTTATTTAAAATTTTGTGTTCCTTTATAATTATAACTATTGATTTCTAATGTAATGATGTAGGTTTTGGTTACTAAAACTCAATTACTAAATCCAATCAGGAGCCAAGACCTTACTGCCGTATGTAAACCTGTTTGGGAAATAAATTTCGTGGCCGGGCAGGCGTTAGGACGACCCCTAGGCATTGTTGATTAACTAAAATTTTAGTTTATTATTAGCGCTCTCTGGGTTTAACAGCACCGATTGTCACAGAAAAGCGATTGTCACAGAAAAGCGCAGCCTCAATGGCAGCGAAAGGTATCAACTACCTAAGGCTAAATAATAATTGTCACATCACATTGTGGGAACCGCAACCAAGCGTTTTTTTATTGCATGACATACTTTTGACACCCTGTTTTTCATAGTTCTATTATTCTTTGTGCAATCAGATTCAAACCATGGATGCTACCACGACACCACTCAGCAGATAATCATGCACACAATCATGACTCATGACGGTCTCTCACAGTGCACGGCACTGACAAGCATACTAGTGGTAGTAATAATAACAAATATCTAAATATATAATAAACTTGACCTAGTTACATATTTCTATCACCACTTCTACCTCTGCATCTACACATTGCCAAGGCTGAACTTCATGTATGTTTATATATGGTAAAGCAAAATTAAAAAGCAATTTCTCAAGAATGATAAATAATGCATCACCTTGAGGAAAAGAAAAGCAGGTGTGAAAATAACAGAATGAACAAGCAACGTAGAAAGCAAAAGTACACATATTTCAATAGCAACAAAATTTATCGAGGCAATTGATAGGCGGAAATAGAACGTGGAAATTGGACATTATAAATACATCATGATAAAAAAAACTGACCCTAAAGCATCCTTGACAATGTTTGAGAATGTTGCATGTGTAGAACATTGGTTTAATGTTTCTGATCTACGATATATCTGATATAACGATATACAGATGTGATAGAAAACTTTACGTCAAAAACAAAATGAAAAACTTTATGTAACCCCTGGAATGAAGAAAAAGAAATTCAAATATCATATAATTATATCAGGTACTCACTAGATAGCATCGACTGCTTATTGCGTAAGGGGAACCTGAACAACGTGCCATTGTAATGACCTTGCTTGAAGGTCGCATCACTGCATCCAAACAGACCTTTATATGCCTCAAACTGACTTGACAACTTCTTCATGGTCTATAAACAATTAATAAGGAAGCAAGTGATTCTGTCTCTAAACTATAAGTGAAAACCATTAAAAATAAACTTTCACAAGTATTTAGTAGATTTTATCAGAATGTATCATTATGTTATTATTATTATTATTATTATCATTATGTTTTTATAACTTGTGATAGTTTCTGGTGTTTGAGGTTATCTGACTGCCAGAATGTTTTATTCAGTCTGATTTGGCAACAAATCAATTAAAGATGAATTTCAGCAAAGCTCATTGAGACTTCATCAAAACATATCGGTATTTTCTATCATTAGCGATTTTTTATTGATGTTTAAGGCAATCTGCCAGGATGTTTTAAGATTAAAATCAATTAAACTTGATTGCAATTAAAACTCTGAGTAAATCCAATAAAGTTGACTAAAATCACTGTTTTGTTTTGTTGTTGTTTTTACATGTTCTAAAATGCATTTTGTAATATGGTGAACTTTATACATCCATCAACTACAGAAATAGACCGTGGAGTTCAAACTCTACTCTATGATACGATGTGCATACTTGGTGCTAAAAATACAGTAATTTTATCATAACTACGAAGTGTGAACAATCCAGCCATTAACATTGTTTCAAAGCATCTTCCCTTCAGAGCCACTCAGTTCCTCTAGCAGTAAAAGGATTAAGGGTTCCCTTCTACCTCTGATTCATAGACGATTTAGTGACAGATATATGAAAATGGTTACAGCATTATTACTGACTTTATAGTCATCTCTGAGATGCCATGTGTAGCCTGTCACTTTCTTTCCTTCCTCCAAAAAGAATCTTTCGTGTGGATCGATGAATGATAACTTCTCTCCACTAATTACGCTCGGCAAATCTGAAGAAACAGACCCAAGTCAGCTATAGAAGCTAATGAACAGTATGAAAAAGACTCAATAGCTTTCAATCAGTTGAACTTATGTCAACAAACAGTCACATGATAGTGTGTGAACCAACACAGGGAATTCCATACTCAAACTTTGGTTGATGCATAGTCAACACATAGCCAATGATAGACAACAAATATTTTTTTTATTATTAAGGACAGTATTCGAGCTCAGCCTATTTTTTGGGAGAAACCCGATATTAAAACTAAAAATAATTTTGACATGCTCATGCGGTGAAACTTTTTTACCTTTGGGCAGCGAGAGTTCGCAAAATAAAAAAGCCTACATGATACTGTATGACATGATAACTAAACTTTGTTCTGTGATACACCTCAGCTAAAGAACCTGTAGCGTGCTGACACACCTATAGTTCGCTGACAGACTTCCCATCCTCAGTTTGTACTGAGTCAACTAACACAAACTATCATAGCCCCTAATCCTAGACCTGTTAGATGATATGCAGGCTATCAATAATAACTATATATAAGAATTATACTTCAACATATAGTCATACAATTCATTACAACCGGAAGTGAGTATTACTTAAAAAGAATGGCGAAAGGAAGTCACTACAAAGAACATGATTTACATACAGCGAGGTTATGATGTATTTCAGCAGACGAAGTAAAACTGAAAGATATTTATTTTTAGTCATTTCTGCTAATAAAGCCAAGTGTCTTATGCTATATTCATACCGCACGGCAACTTCTCTATGTACCTCCATGTAAACTATACCCATCCTCTATGTAAACTATGTACATCCTCTATGTAAACTATACACATCTTCCATGTAAACTATACACATCCTCTATGTAAACTATACACATCATCCATGTTAACTATACACATCCTCCATGTAAACTATACACATCCTCCATGTAAACTATACACATCCTCCATGTAAACTATATACATCCTCCATGTAAACTATACACATCCTCTATGTAAACTATACACATCCTCCATGTAAACTATACACCTCCTCCATGTAAACTATATACATCCTCCATGTAAACTATACACATCCTCCATGTAAACCATTGAACTCAAAACGCCTGGAATGGCAGAGGTCATTCGCGAGTACGGAAATCCGGCCGACGCCATTTTCAGTTACCGTTTGAGTTAATTTCATTGTGTTCAATGTGAGAAAGAAATCTAATTTCAGATTTAAAAGCTATGGCAGATCACGAATACACCGCTAAATCAAAGGAACAGTCTACTGAGATTACTACTAATAATTTATGTAAGAGAGAGAAGGGTGTAGGTGCACAGTGCTATTGCTATTCCATGAACTGCAAAAACCGCAAGAATGGACTTTCAAAGGAAAGGGCATGACATTTCACAAGTGAGTCACTTCTACTATTAGTTCTATTACTATTGCTAAAGTCTAGGATTACTACTAGTTGTGCTACTACTAGTTAGTACTGCCACTAGTTAGTTCTACTACACTAATCACTGGGTGAGTGAGAGTCGATCAGTGTCACTACTGAGTGTACGAGTTTGACTGTATTTCGTCGGTGATTAGATAAATTTATAAGCTAGTGAGTGAAATGTTCTTCCTTCAGAACAAAGGTTTTTTATTATTTGAACTTGGAATTTTTTTATATTAATATTTTGGAACTACAAACCATTAGGTTATTTCTAAATATTTATATTTGAAAAAATGTTTGTAGTGCCTATAATATTATTTATTGTTGTACCTGGATATAGCTAGCAGCAAGGAGATAAGAGTAATAATACTATTGTTGCTAACTAACTACTACAGTTTCATTTTAATTTTTAGATTTTCAAACAAAGCAACTGAGAACTCTCGTTATTTACAACGGTATTGCAACCGCAGAAGAGTGAATAAGCCTGATCCTTAGGCACTTATCTGCAACGAACATTTCAATGATCCATGTTATGACAACAGGTTAAAACGTTCGAATGAAATCATTTAAAGGCAATATTTTTCAATGCTGAATGATGCTTTTCAATGATTGAATTTAAAACCATATTGTCAAGCACAGTGCTGCAAGGTTGTTCAACTTGAAGTAGTTCAACCAAACTGTAATGACTAAGTCAGATAAATAAACAGATTCCAATCTACGGCGGCTTTTTGTTTTTGAGTTTTTAAGAGCTTGTAATCACATTTCCACATATTTGGCACCTACAACACAACAGATTAAGACATAGTGAATCTTTTGATACCAAATAACTGTAATGTGAATTTTGTTGCAAGTCAACATTTAAGCTTTATGCCTAAGATGGGTGTGAATGACTTCCAGTGAAAATTGCCACATTTTCATTTTACATAGCGATATGGTAGCATTGGAGCTGTTTTATTTTTGTTTATTTAATTAGTTGTATTGTTGTATATTAAGGGTACTATGTTCATGTGAATAAGGCAATCATTTTTGTTTATTTTATTAGTTGTATTGTTGTATATTAAGGGTACTATGTTCATGTGAATAAGACATTCTTTTTTGTTGATTTTATGTAATTGTTATAATTGATGCTTTTGTTTAGGTGGTTGGAATAATAATCTTACTGTTACTCAGTTCAAGGCTACCTTTCACAAACTTATCAGCAAATGTGGCGCAAAATCAGATGCTAGTAAGACAGGTAATGTTACTGCTCAAAACGAGATTCTCATCATACAGGCTACTCCAGAAGTTGATCAGTTTGTGGAACTCAATGATTTCAGATGTCAAATTTCTGTTATGGGTAACAGTATAGTCTATATAGCTGGCTACATTGTGCAAAAGCTAACTAAAGTGCTGTCGTGACATTGGCCGTCAGTCGCTGGTAACCACTAAGTCAAGTATCCAGTACCGACATCTCTATGCTTTACTAGAGCTACTAAACAATGGAGGATTGGTGCGTCCATCAGACGGTGTCATCAGGATCCTGCTAGTTGCAGATCAATACTTTCATATTAATACAAAGCCAGATCCACTCCATTGTGTGGTGTATTTTATCAGTAGTGTAAGATCTAGTGATGCGCTATGCCTTGGGAAACACCTTAAAAATACGGCAGATGGCATATCCAACCACTGCATTGATGAAAAACCTTATTCAGTCGTTTTATGATCTCTGACAGCATCATTATGCTAAAATCCTACACTCAAACTACAAGGTGCATCTTTGTGGCATGCAATACTAAAGTAGTACTTTTTAAAGGCCAGTAACAATGTAATCACTGTAATATTCATCTGCAGCTGTTGTTGTGCTGTTATTCCTAATCTGATTTAGTTCTAAAAAACTCTGATGCACCTTGACAATACGCTATACAAATCTCTTTTTACACATTTTCTGTAACGTGTATGTAAAAGTTTAATCATCTGATTCCACTAATTCCTGCATTTCCTTGTTTGCATTATTTTGATTATCCTCTATTACAACTGTTTTTATTTTCCGTTTAGTTGTTGCAGTAGTTCATTCCATCTTTTACAGATACTGTATTATACATATCATACATTCATAAGCTATTATCACTTAAATCTTGAAAACAGTTTCTGTTTTGGCAGCATACCTATGTGTTGTTTTTATCGAAATACTTCATGTGCTAAGTTTTTCCATATGCATTTATGCATATGTAATATAAATTTTAATATAATGGATCAGTTGTTATTTGCCTGAATATATCATTTGCTGGGTTTATGCATCTGTAATAAAACAGTTTGTATGAATAACATGGTCCACGAAAATCTATTTTACATCTACTTATCATTTGATTTATCCCACTCCATATGTTAAAAATAGGTTTTTTTTTATCAGGGCACTCCAAATGTTGTGTAGGAGTTTTCATTAACTGCTGGAAAACATTAACTGCATTAACCCAGCTGGAAAAGAACTATTCAACATGTACATTTCTGTCATTTTTCACCATTTGTTTACAAACGGTAGCATTCGATTAGCTCTCCAACATGGTGCATACGTTACGTATTATTATCAACGTAAAAGTCACGTGATTGCCATTCTAGGGGTTTTAAGTTCAATGATGTAAAGTAGACACATCCTCCATGTAAACTATATGCATCATCCATGTAAACTATACACACCCGAGTTCCCAAGTCAGCTAAAATCTTTGCGAAGACGCATCCATGAAATGTGCACAAAGATGGATATGACAACCTCTGCAAGTGCTTACCTGTCATATGGAAAACTGATTTGAAACCGAGACCGAACCTTCCTACTTTTAGTACATCATTCTTTTTCACGGAGTCGTTAATCATCTTCAGACCGACCCAGTCACTGTCCGTAAATTCAGCATTGTTGAAGGCATAAAGAGCAGGACCCTAGACCAATAAGATTCAGCATTATTGAAGGCATAAAGAGCAGGACCCTAGGCTAATAAGATTCAGCATTGTTGAAGGCATAAAGAGCAGGACCCTAGGCTAATAAGATTCAGCATTGTTGAAGGCATAAAGAGCAGGACCCTAGGCCAATAAGATTCATTTTGGTAAGGACAATTGGTAAGGACACCAGCAGTGCTCATCTGCAGATGGTGTAACCAGTGAGCTCGCGGCATCACACAGATGTAAACTATAAACTACACTACATATATGATCAATGAACAATGATTTCACCATAAACAGGTGAAGGTCGAAGCAAAATTTCACCACTTTATAGTTTTACCCATACATGCTGATGATGTAAGTTTTTTCAAACTAAACTTTTTTGCTGAAACATGCCCATTATTAACATAAACTTATTGTAGAAAGCACCGATTTAAATTCATGTATATTATTCGCAGTTACTTACACAACAACGATAGAATTTAGCATTAGCTCTAAGATAATTTCAATATAAAAACGGAATGTTTTAAAATATAATAAATGTATAATTGTTTTCTACGAAAATAGGAAAGGTTAATATGCTGATAATAATGGGGGTGCTATAAATCTTATTGCTAATCTACATCATACTCCAGTATGTCTTATTCGAGTAAGTAGTCTTTCCAAATCTTTGCATCGTCTTACTCTGTCTATGTTAAATGTTTCTTTTACGTTAAGGTTTCAAGGTCTTTCATTGTTTGTATCCTTGTATGACAGTTACAGGCCTTCAACTCACTTCAACTTAAGTGGTAAGAGCTAATTGCATATACCAGCTGATAAATATTTTAAAAATATTATTGCTAGCGGCTTTAATAATCTTCCACCCAATACTTTTTCTCTTAGCAGAGAAAAGTATTTTAAACGCTATATGTCAAAGCATTTATTTGATTTGATTAATTAACTTTTGCCTTTTTTTGTTTTATGATTCCTGTACGGCATAATTTAGACAAACATTTCTGTTTGCCAATGAAGTAATAGAAAAATAAAATGGTCTCAAATAAGTAAATAATAATGTATGTACGTAATAATAAGTAAGTAATAATATATGAATAAACATAATATAATAAAACAATTATTGAATAAATTGATGTTTTGAGCTGAAAATAATCAAGTATTCTAACAAACCATACAGAATTAACCGACAGCTTTATATCATAAGCTATATGATTATAACAGTGGGAGCCATGAGCCAAACGTTGTAATGCAAATGCTACCTTATTTAAAGATTAGAGATTGTAGCTTTACATAATCATATCTATTGCTATTTCCATAGCCCACATCAGGCCATCATTGTCAGGTCTTTGTTCTTCAAACGTATCATTTTACATGGATACAAGTATAAAATAGATTATATAGCCCAATATATGTAGACCATTAAAAACTTCATTATAATAAAGGTCGTGTTCATTCTGTTCAAAAACGAACTAAGGGATTAGGAAAAAGATTTCATCACATGGGACTTGAACTCACAACAATCGGGTTGGTAGACAAAACTACCACCTTCGCCAATCAACCACATTACAAAATAATTGTGCAGTTAGTTATTACATCTGGCAACCTCTCACAGTTCACTAGACCCGCAGGACACTAAATGATTACAAGGAGAAACCCTGATAACTGCTAGGCTAAGAGTGAACAAAGACAAATCACATCAAATTTTGTTAATAACTTTCTGAAATAACAGCCAGAATATTAGACTTGTCATTTAGCGGATCATTACTGATCAGTTGAGTGATCCGATTAGGGTTGCTAGGAAAATTATCTAGTAGATTCTGCAGTAGATTCTCCAGTGCTTTCTAGCTAAAAATATTCATCATATCACCTCAATATTAAATCTCTGTGCGCTGGTAGAGATAAACACTTTCAACAAATCAATCAGCGTGTGGTAACAGCGCACCTTTGCAGCATGGCATTTAATACTCAACAGCGACCATTAAAAAACACAACGAATAAACACTATGCATTCTATGAACCATTTGGTGCATTAAATACTTTTAATAAAAATCTTTTACCTTAAATAACATTAATTAATTTCTCACAACACAATGATTTGTCTAACGATAAAAGGTCAAGCGAGGAATGAGTGTATAGTATATATGCCTACTGCTTCTATTTAATCATTTAAAATTGGCCTGTTTGTTTTTATTATAATTCATTAAGAACACAACTCCGATATAGCCGGTAGTGAAACATTGGAGAATTAATGAGAAATTTACATCTAAGTTGCTCTCTGTTACTAGGCATGTCTTCAGTCGTCGAGGTTCCCTTATGACTTCAATCAGACATGTCTATGCAAAATCACAGAGATAATGTTCATGTAATAATACTTTTAAAGACATGCACAAATGTCTGCTTGCAATAAGCTAAGCAGACGTCATACTCAACCGAAGAGTTATCTTTAAGGCTAATTAATTGGAGACATCTCCCTCACCTGAAACTCTGCCATGTCAGGGTGATGTAGATATTTACTGGTTGAGTCATTGTGTGTCTCGTCCAATAGGAACTTGACTTCACTAGCCTTTGCATCTTCAGCATTTTGTATGAGCTCCTGCAAAGCATATATTAATATATAGAAGCCACTCCTACAATGTAAATAATCCTTCAGGGAATGTTTACATTGTAGGGATTTACATTATATGAACAGTAAATATATCTAAGTGGCTAATCTGTTTGAAGATCCAAACTCAACACTTCAGCCCTTAGAAAAGGTAAAAAATTAGACTCATCTTTTTAATTTATTGGCTGTTTTGTAACTGCAGTATTATTAGTTTGTATCGACCACTTTTCTCCTTTTCCTTATCACTTTCACTCGGGTAATGGTCCATGGTTGCGGTCATTTTACAATCAGATAAGGAGAGTGCACACATACACCGTCAATTTACAACGATTTGTTCATTTTTTTCTAGACAGCAAGGTCTATTCTGCAAAGGTAAAATAATAAAAAAAAAAAACATTAAATATTAAAAAATATAAAGCAAAACAAAAAATATTTATGATATAATATGAGTGGCATCTATCTATCCATTCGTCTATTCGTCTCCATGTTATAAGGTTAGGGTAAAACTTAACTTTCGACGATACTGTAACCTCTGACACTCCAATAGGTAGACCAAGACCATAACACTTGCATGAATCAATTGTTTTTTGAGTATTTCTAAATAACTGTGCAGCTACTGATTCTCTGCGCTTTCTCGACACAATTGACAATCTCACAAAGCAACATAGACCGTCAAGGTACTAGTATAGAGCTATATGTCATTTTCTCTCTCAAATGTGGCAAGAGATAAAACGATATTTTTAAGGCTAATCACAAGATTCTTGTTATTCAAATCAAATCTGAAAACTAGCACCGACGTCACACTTTACAATATACAGAATTTTTTACAAAGTACGAAGTAAAAACTTTACATCAATTCCTTATGTTATGTGGAATTTATGTTATAGCAGCATTTACTGTACATACTACCAGCCCGAAGTAAGTTATAGTAGCATCTACTGTACATACTACCAACCTAAAGCTTAAGATGACGACAAAGCCTAAACATTAACTAGCAAACTTATTAAAATAAATACAACTTTAGTTTGTAATAAAAATATGTTATATTTTAATTAATTCCATTTTAGTACATTTTAATAAGATTCAACACAAAAGGTCATCTTAATGTCTTTCAAGATACCAGCCATAACTTTACAAGAAACCTTTAAATAGCGCAATCATCAATGGTTTAACTTGTGTATACACACACGTACATTTTATATACATGTACACTTTAAGTGGCGAAATCGTATATGGTTTAACTTGTGTATACACACACATACATTTTATATACATGTACGCTTTAAATAGCGCAATCATCAATGGTTTAACTTGTGTATACACACAAATTCATTTTATATACATGTACACTTTAAATAGCGCAATCATCAATGGTTTAACTTGTGTATACACACACATACATTTTATATACATGTACACTTTAAATAGCGCAATCATCAATGGTTTAACTTGTGTATACACACACGTACATTTTATATACATGTACACTTTAAATAGCGCAATCATCAATGGTTTAACTTGTGTATACACACAAATTCATTTTATATACATGTACACTTTAAATAGCGCAATCGTCAATGGTTTAACTTGTGTATACACCCGCATACATTTTATATATATGTACACTTCGAGGCAAAGCGGATATTTCCTAAATAGAAAGTTGTTTTTGATGATTTATTTTCAATTTATGTATTGTCACCTGATCAATGGTGTTAATATATATTTCCTCGTCTTACCATTCCTAAAGTAGAAAAGGATATTCTTCTTACAGAAATCTATACTAAGACTTGTGTACTACCAATCATGCGTTCCAGCTCGCCACACTTCCACCAATCATATCACAATATTTCAACATAATGCCTCACCCCAAACTTGCTTTATACACATATACGCGTACAGATAGATGCACATATGTATTATACATATACATAACAATTTACATAACGCTCAGTGTTTGCTTTTGAGCACCCTATGTCTAGTTCTGGCGATTAAAGTCTAGCAATGAAAATCTGTATGACAGAGGATGTGATCTCAGAACCTCCCGTTCATGCGTCAACAAGCTATATAATATATATATAATATGTATATAATATATCTACTATATAAACGGCAATTGTTATCTGTCTGCGTGTTTGATTGAATGTCCACCTTATAAAGTACTGTACTTTTCGGACTATTACCCGCTACTAGGTATCTAGGGCGCATTAACGGGAATCTCTGGTTAGTACACACCTTTATACATAACCTATTCATCGTTTTTGCACAAAAACACGTTATCTCCGGTTAGTGCGCGCCTCTTTATGGTACTCAACGACACTGGTGCGTTTGAAACAGCAAAATTGCTGCCGTGTTAAAAAGCACCGTCCTGAGTTCTGCGGCCTATACAAAGGTACCTGTACAGCTATACAAATGTACTAATCATTAAAGAAAATAATGAATAGTGATTTACTTGCGATTAATATTTACTGCCAACGTGTACCGAGAAGGTCACGCGAACGTTTGTTTCTTGCGACAGGAAAAACGCAGTTCTCACCTACTAAATTTCTACATAAAAAAGGTAAGTACTTTTTATTTAATGTTGTATTGTCTATGAATTGCCACACCTCCACTACATAACCCTTTCACTTGCGTCCATGTACAAATTTAGCTATCGGCCTACTGCCAGCCATTTTGCCGATATTACTTAATATGTATACAATATCTTTTCAATTTCAAACTCAACATCTAGAACGTTTGTTTTGTTGATATATTTCATTTTGCCAACATGTTAACAAGCACTGTGATACAAAAAACTCGTTGTATCTATACTTTGTGCATTGATAAAGCGATGGGAAGCTACAAAGTAAAACGATCCTCTACAATGTTCCTTATTCTTACAAAACCATTACTTTCATCGCCATCAGAGTCAGTGTTGATATTGCTTTTTAATTATCTGTGTAATCACAAAAATCTGAATCGGCTATAATGTCATCAACATAAGTAGTTATTTGTTTTCTAATTCGGACACCTCTGATGAACTCACACAAAAATGTTCATTTTAAGTTGGAAATCTTCAAACAAAGATTAAAATATTAAACTTTAGGCTAATTTTATAGAGAAGTCTTAGGACAACACTGTCACTACCATAAAAGTCCTAAAGATCATTGGTCATGTTATCAACGAGTAATAAAATTCAGTTACTAGCAATTGCTGGGAAAGTCGCAAAAATGTGTCTACGGCGGTTGACCATAGAAAACGCATGAGTCTACTTCGGTGAAAGGCTTGAAAACGTTGGATTTGCCACTGTTCGTGATAGTAAACATGTTCATTTCCTTCTTAGTTACTTTTGTTTTTTTTTCAGCTACGAGTACTACAGAACAACAGCTACTACAGAACTTGCACAGGTACAGCTACTCTGTTTTACCTACTACATTTCTACATCGAAAAGGTTAGTACGTTTTATTCAATGTTGTATTGCCTATGAATCACCACACCTCAACTACTTAATAACGTTGGATTTACCACTGTTTGTTATAGTTGGACAAGTTCATTTCCTTATACAGCTGAGTTAC
Source organism: Watersipora subatra (assembly GCF_963576615.1). Classification (NCBI taxonomy): domain Eukaryota; kingdom Metazoa; phylum Bryozoa; class Gymnolaemata; order Cheilostomatida; family Watersiporidae; genus Watersipora; species Watersipora subatra. The sequence continues at coordinate 16,526,771 of NC_088718.1, forward strand.
TAATTTTTTTCCAGCTACGAGTAGGCCTTCTGTAACTTACTACCACAGAACTTGCAAGAGCACTCCGAGGGTTGCGATGGGCGATGGTGAAAAGAAAGAGAGCAGCTGGGTTCGACTTACTGTCGCCCTGCTTTAGCCATGACCAGCTGTACGTCGCCTGCTAAAAAGTAGGCAAAAGCCGAAAACTGTTTGTTCATACACCCGACAGAAAACCAAAAGATGTTGTCTATCCGCAAGTGTTGCGTTGAACTAACATTGTGCTATTGTTATGTCATGCTATGTTCTTCATGTTCTGCCATACCACATGCAGCATTTTTTAACGTATTTTTCAGTATATAAATATTTTCACGCATTCGTTATCCTTATTGCATCTCATAAAAACGCTATCATGTTGGCGTTATGTTTTATAATTGTGTTTTATTATTATCAAGTAAAACCATGAAATGGTACAAAAAACTATTTTTTCATTTATTACATATTTGTGTGTACAATGCAGCCATAGTTTATAGAATCCATAGCGGTTGTAAAATAACTGACTTAGAGTTTCGACAAAAATTAATTGAACAAATATTTGAATACACTGGATCTTGCCGCAAAAACACTGTTCCCCACGCTTCAACTTCTTCCGCTCATCGATTAGTGCTAAATAGTCCAGGAAAATGTAAACGAGCTAAATATAGAATTTGTAGGCGCTGCCCAAAGCGAGCTGATGACAACACCCGTAAGCGAGACGAAACTAGATTTAAATGCCAAGCATGTGGAGTACCTTTGTGCAAACTATGTTTTGATCCTTACCATGCTAGATAAATTTCCAAATTGTATTTAAAATAATTTAGTTTATGCAAATGTTTCGTTGTGTTGATAGTTAGCTGTTGCTAGCTATTGTACATACATTTGCTGAAATGTCATGATATAGAAATAAAAACGACTGGATCGTGAAAATGTTTTTAATGTAATAGCCATCGATATTCTAATGCGCATTAATTGCAAGTACCGTTTCCATGATTCGCAAGCACGATGGATTCGATAAAGTTTTGCGAATCGCAAAACTCGCTTAGCTTGCAGATTTATGCCGTTTCTATGACGCGGATAACTTGCGGATTGGCTCCAATTTGCGAATTATGCGCGTCATGGAAACGCAGTGACTGTATGTAGATATACAGTGAAACACGGATAACTCAAACATAAAGGGACCGCGCAAAAGTGTTCGAGTTATTAGAGTGTTCGAGTTATCAGGACAGTCATAAGTGCACGTATTTATCAGTAGATACATGTACATATACAAACTATATATCAATCAAAAGCATAGATTGCTTGTTGTAAGTTAAAGGGTCTCTCGTGTGAAGTTTTAAATATTTTTAATCAGAAAGTATAGATATTTTTTTATCATTTGAGATTTGTTTGTTGCTTTAGGTGATGTGACTGCCAGAACGTTCTCAGATTAAAATTGGCAAAACTTGATCGCGGTTAAAACGCTCAGAAAAAATACATACGTATTTTTCTATCGAGTGTTTTAACCAAGATCAATTTTGCAGTAAGTCAGTTATTACAAAACTGCTTTACTATTAAAAACCTATTATCAATTTTGCCGATATTACTTTAAAGTTATCCCAATTTTACCGCGCTTTTCTTGCATTCGGAGGGCTTATCGCTAAGCGGATGTTTGGTAAAATTTGATTTTTGCAAACCATTAGAAAAGTCGTTAATAAAAATATTTGCCCATGTTGGTAATAACAAGGCCTAAGAACTACTAAAAGTCGATGCTTATCTCTATGGCTTGGAATAAAGTGATATTCTAAAGCGATAGTAACAACCGTCTCGGTAGCCGTTTGGCAAAAAACTGTTCGAGTTAACGGAGTTTTGGTCGAGTTATCTAAAGCCATTTATCATTGCATGGGAACGGACCAAGCAAAGCCATTCGAGTTAACCATGTGTTCGATATATCCGAGGGCGATTTATCCGACTTTCACTGTATATAAGGCTAAATTCTAGAACTGCTAGAATTCATATTTTCTAATTGTGTCTACATTCACAAGTATGTATATACATGTACTAGCTGTGCCACCCGGCGTTGCCCGTGTAATAGAAGAGTCTTTGGACAGAAAATTGATTTGTACCTAACATATAACAACATTTGCCATTATAACTTTCTAAGTACATATCATTCATAAGAGAAGTGTGTCATGTAGTTGAAATAAATTAGGAGAAAAATAAAAACAACTGTAAAGGTTTTAAAACTTTGTCAAACAACTGTACCTTTCAAGCTAGTAGCCTGGCATATTGCCAATGGCAAACTCAAATAAGCTAGTTAATAAGGTCAGGCTTACCATTCTGCATTGTTGTCTGCATTGTTGTCCAGCTCAGCTGTTCTAATAATAGCTATAGCTGGATTTCCAACAGACAGATATACGGACTTTGAGAAATATATACAATGAAACTCGGCTAACTCGACCTTCACGGGACTGAGAGAAAGTGTTTGAGTTATCAGAGCGTTCAAGTTATGAGAACACTGTCACAAGTGCATGTATTATTGTATTTATCAGTACTTATACAGACTATATATAAATCAAAAGCATTGATTACTTGTTGCAAGTCAAGGGACCTCTCATGTAATGTTTTAACAATTTTCATCAGAAAGTATAAATATTTTCCTTTTATTACTTGAGATTCGTTTGTTCGTTTTAGTAGTAGAGCAGGAGGGCATCAAAAAGCTGTCAAAAAAAGTGATTTATTCCTTTTGAAGGTGGGCTATGTGGTAAGAGTGGTACCTATATCAGAATTTCGAGCTGATTTCAAATATCTGGTTTCTACACCTCTCAGATTGTTCATTTTTGAGCAATATAATTAATATATTATTTTAATTAAACAAATGTCTGTAATGTTTTATGTGCTTTTGCCAACAAAGTGAAAATGAAAATGGCATATAAATACTAAATAATTAGCAATAACCTAAGTTGAAATCAATTCTAATAACACTAAAATATTTATTATTCAAATATTAGAATAATATTACAAGTGTATTATATAATATTATGTATTTTCAGTTTTGTTGATATTGTAGCAGCGTTACAGTTTGTCCTTGCTATTCCACAACTCCTATATCATTACAGATCTACAAAATAAAATGAAAAGTATTTTTAGAGACTAAGACTATGTATATATAATATTTTAGTATACATATATTCATCATTAATGCTTATTATGTTGAACCGTGTACTTTATTATGCAAGTGAAATCGCAATTAGTCAGTCTTTTATACGGTATGACACATGTATTCTAATCAAACATGAAGCACACCTTTGGTTAAAATACCTCTCGAATAATAACCTTCTAATTCGCAGTCATCTGAGTCTTCTGCATTACTACTTTTATCTCCATCTTTATTTCTATTGCTGCTGCATCTGCACATGTCCGTACACTTGAGATCTGTGTTGTTGCACTGAAAGCGACAAGACTGGCATCCAGTTTTGCATCGACAAAACGTGTCCATGAACACATCAGGAGGTGCTGGTTGTTCTGTCATCCATATAGCTTTAAGCTTTCCACCTTCCATAAACCATCCATGTTGCTGGGGGGATGGGGCATTGATGATGATTTGCTTGGCTCTTCTCCAAATCGTGGCCTGGTAAGCAGTCCTAGGTATATGGAGATTTAACTCATCTAGTATGGGTGGTAGGTTTGATTGTGATGTGCAAGACGGTGAGCAGAAGATCTTATTCCGTGCTTCATTGATGTGATTTGTCTCCTCACCATATAATCTGCATATGAATGTCTCAATAGGTTCTCATATTGCACCATCAACTTCAAATCTGTTCCCAATGATTTCAGTGTGTTACAGAATTCAGGATTGTTCTTTAGCAGCTTGAAGAAAGTTATCTTCCCTTTGGAATAGAATGCGCTTACACTGTCGGATCCACTTAGAGCATGGAGCCCGAACTGTGCTTTGCATTGTTCAGTTGTGAAGACGATAGACAGACAGCCTATGATTACATATCTCAACTGCTTCTTCTTACCACAGCAGTAAATGAGTTTCTGTGATAGCAGCTCATCCACTAGAGATATACAGCTTAGGAAAACAGCTGTGTCCTGGCACTTGATTAGAACTTTTGAGCTGGGTTTGTCTTCCATTATCTTTGCGATAAGTGTAACATGCTCGTATCTGCCTCCTCGTGGTCTGATGTCAAATTATCTATTTGGCTTACAGCGATTGATTCATCAAGGTCATAGCTGATCATGTGGCATTCTTGAGAAAAAGCTGTTACAAGTTTCTGCTTCACAGTTGACTTGCTTCATGTATCCTTCAAAAATTTCACTAGGGCAGTCTTGTTTGAGCCATCTGCTAAAAATTCAAACCATTTTGGCAATGATTAGTTCGGACTAAACACAGCAACCTTCTGCCTTCCTCTCACACTTCTATGACTTCTCTCACCTCCCTTAATGCTGATATCAAGGTATGTGTCGCAAACAAAATCCACGCCACATGTGTGATACAAGCTTCCAATACTAACTATTCGTTGCAAACGCTGGAGGAGTGTCAGGGTCTGACTTTTGGCTATAGCATCAACCACAACCGCGTCAAAGACTGGTAGCTGATCCTGGTTAACATAAATTGATGGTTGATCAGCAACATCTTTCTCAACAGCAGCCATCAGAGCCAACTTAGCAGTCTTCAATATAGCGCCATCACAGTTAGCCAGGGACCAGCTGATATGTTGCCAAGAGAGAATGATAACACTTTTCTCAAATCCAAGTTACGCTGTTGGCTGATCACTACCAAATTCTCAAACAATCTGTGCGAACACTCTAGGACTTTTTATTTTGATTTCTTAGCTGATGGTAATGTGGTGAAGGTTTTGAGCTTGTTTGACTTGATAGATGCATTGAAATCAATCTCTTCAGTGCTTAATCTCTTCTGAACAAATTTTGAAAGCTGTTTCTCTCCTATCACATTTGCCATTTCAAGATCCTAGCTACTTCACTTCAATAGAGGCTTTTGCGCCACTGGTAATATGTACTAGCTTGTTGGTTTGAAATGCAAACGGATTTATTCTTGCTGTTATGAGTCTTTCATGACTTCCCTCATTTCCTCATCAGCTTTCCATGCCTTTTCACGCATCTCATAACTTGCTGCATCCAAATCACTAAGCACTGGCATCTTCTTCATGTCTGTATGTACAGCTGTTCGTTCCGGGTGAGATGGAGTCCAGCGTTGAGAGGCCAATGACTTCCTGGTAAACTCTATGATTCCACCGTGAGACTTTGAGTCTCTTTTAACTGTTTGCTCAATAGATTGATCACAAGCGATAGAGCGGAATGGACAGTGATGTCGTGATTGATAAGTAAAATACCCCTTCTTCATAAGAGCCTCATACGCCTTGATCTGCGATACTTTCAGATTAGTCATCTCTGCAAAGTACAGCGTGCCATATCTAGCATAGTTTGTGTGGTCATATGCAAAAAACCAAGGAAGGATCATACATGTAATTTATCTATAAATTTATGTCCAAATTGTAGCTATAACACGTCATGTAAACTGCAAAGAGCTAGTTTTGCTGCTCACAAAATGTGCAGACAAACATGAAAATGTTTTCTTTTTCTCCCACCAAAGTACCATTATCATGGAGTAATCATCATGAATTTGTAAAGTAATAGATATCTAGCTTCACCTCTTTTGCTGTATCACATTCTTCTGTCTCTTCTCGTGTCTTTTCTCAGCTCTTTCCATAAAAAGTTTGTTACAATTCTTTTTATAACAGGCATAATGACATAACGAGTCTGAACTCTCATCAAAGTTCTCAATGCTTGGCACTTTTTGAGTAATTTCACATTGAATGCTCTCTTCTTCCAATATCAACCATCTGTTTGAATACTGTTTAGCTGCCTCATATTGAATTCATATTCATTCACAGACTGATCAAGACAGTGAAACAAGCAGTCTTGCTGCATCCTTGGCATGAGTTAAGAAGTGCTGAAAGTTGACTCACCTAATCTCAAATACATGTAAAAGCATTTACTAACTTTCGAGATTATAAAATAGTTTTCTTTGTCTGATATGTAAGGTTTTCCAAGCAAACTTGGAGTTGTCCCCTCCCATTTCGAAAGTGCTTTCTAGCTCAGAAATGTGCAAACACATAGGTGTAGAAACATTATAATTGAATTCAGCATAAATTTCTGACTATGAAACATCTTTGTTTGAGTAGCCCACCCTCGGAAGGAATAAGCTGAAAGATAAGTTTATGTTCCTGCTCTACTAATATGTATGAATACATATACCCTAGGACACTTATATTTCGCTAGTATTTAGTTTCGTGAGTAGCACACAGAGTAAAATTTCGCTGCAACTTAATTTCGCAGCTCTGATGAGTGCGAAAATATAGTGATGTGAACATAAATACAGTGGAACAAACAAATTAGATTCCTCAGGTCCGGTCCTCTAGTAAAAACAGTTTTTATATTTGCGACTAGTTTGTATTTGTAACCCGCAGGTATAAATGTATGGCAGAAATCGATAATTCAACGTGATCGCTTGTTGCCATTTGTTTCTTGGACTATCAATGACGTCTCGGTCCTTTCCGTCGTGGCCGATATGGTACCAATATTAGATCTCAAGTATTTATAGCAAGCGATGGCCATGGCACGTTTTGAGTTCACAATATTTCAAATTTAAAAAAAATCAAATACAGTACATGTCTCATAAAAAAGAAAATAGATAACAACCAACATCACAACCAGAACTGTATAACATGGTTGGACCTGGTGAGGGTTGTTATCGTTTTTGGTTGGCAGTAAAATTCATCACTACAATAAGTATTATTTAATTGTATGACTTCACCTACCAGACTTTCATCCTCATCAGTTACAAATTCGGTGACTAAACTGATATCATCATCTTCTTCGTTTGTCTTGGCTTTTCCAAAAAAACTTGTTATCTTAATTTGCTTTGCCATGCTGCTCATTCGGTGTATTAACGAATTTACTAGAAATTTCCCAATGAGCTCAATCACACACAAAATTATCTGCATTTCTAATATCACGATTTTGTTGTGGATATCAATGAACTACAGGGCCGTATTCCCTTGGACAGCTGGCCGGCTAAGACGCCCAACTTTTTAGGAATTTCATAGTCCAACGGCTATAGAAACGTTTTTATCGCTGTAGAATATCACTTTATTCGAAGCCATAGATACAAACATCAACTTTTAGTAGTTCTTAGGCGTCATTATTATCTTCATCAGCGGCAAAATATTCTTGTTAACGACTTTTATAAAGGTTTGCAAAATATCAAGTTTTAGCAAACATCTGCTTGCCCATATCCTACTTAATGAACTTGAAATAAAATCGGCAAAAATGATCTTTGTTAAAACGCTTAAAAGAAAAAGATGTCTTCTTTCTGAGCTTTTTAACTGCATACAAGTTTTGCCTGTTTTAATTTTAAAACGTTTTGTCAGTCACATCAGCTAAAACAAAGCAAATCTCAAAAAGTAGAAAAATGTTGATACTTGCCAATAAAATTTTTTAAAACTTCACGTGAGAGGCCCGGCTGAGGCCCTACATAAGAGAAACCTGTTGGGAGCTTACAGCACCCCCCCCCCTCCTTCTCCACACCCCAGATGTTCATAACTAGTCGTCTAACATTAGCCCCCCAACTTGCAACCAGTGAATACAGGCCTGTGTAGAACATAGCTATTTAATTTCGAATTTTCGCTAGTTCATTATGATAGTTTAGTTTCGCGCATGAATTTTTCGCGTGATGATGACTCCGCGAAAACGCGAAAGTTAGATGCCGCGAATACTTAAGTGTCCTAGGGTATATGGGTCTATCCATAAATAAATGGATTTTTTGGCAAAATTTCAAAACAGTTATTTCATTAAAATAATGCTTCACATATGAAGTATGCATACTAAGCCTTAAAATAGAAAATAATTGTGGGGGTAGTGCTCCTCTATCATGTTTGAATAGTTTGCTAAAGTTAGTGTATTTGCACAAAATACTTTATAACCATAATGGCAAGATAGAGATGCTTGTACAGGGTATACATATTACTCTGAACACAAATATCTAATTGTAATGGATTTCACAATGGCTTTGCTACCCGTTAATGCATAAATTGGTATTGCGTGCACTGATCTATTGGTGTGGAGCTCTTTTATCAGCTGGCCTGTTTTGAGTAACAATGGTGACAGGAAACATCAATAAGTTTCTACTACACTTGTATTATTAGTTCAAAATTAGTAGTAATTTGTTTTCAACGCTAACTTTATACGCTGTACCTTTAACTAATTTCAGTTTTGTTCAAAGTTGCACATATTTCCGAAATTTGCGTCACCGCTGTTACACTGTCACCATTGTTACACCCCTCAACTCATATGATTATAGGATTAATTTGAGTGAATTTCACATTTAACAGGAATTTGTGGTGTTGTTGATGTTCTCATGTATAAGTTACTCATTATATTGTAAATTTAAGCCATTGTGAGAACTGTAACAATATTCTTTTAGCAAGCTAGCAAACGGTTGCTACCTTACAAATGTATTACTAAGACTTGCGACTCCGATACTGAGAATGGTTTAAAATTTAATCAATTCTACTCATGGGAGTACCTTGTAACAAGTGCTTGAAACAGAATATTGTTAGGTGGAAAGTCTGCTAGTCATTTCTGCTTTCAACATGGGTAAGACAACGTCAGCAGAGCAGATGCGTAAATATCGTAACAAAATATGTCAATGTTTAAAACAATAGACTCAATATTTGACTGCCCAAGCTAGTCAGAATCAAAAGAGTAGAACAAAAATAAGAGCTCAACTTACAGAAGATCAATTGGAGAAAACTCGAGAAAAAGCAAGAATTAGAGTTCAACAATACATATATCGCAAAAACCTTTTGAAAGTAAAATTACCAGGTATGTACATTCATTTTTTTCCTTCAGAAAACTTAATGCTTTAATACATCTGCGTACATTATGGATGTTTTAAGTTAATGTTTCAAGTATTTGTAAAAAGAAATGTTATTAAAGTTTAAATTCATTTCTTGTAGCAACCACTTCCCAATTTGGCAACCCACAATCTGAAGATGAGGCTGTAAAAAGATTGATCGAGCACTTCTAAACAGCCCAAGCAAAGGTCGCCAGACTGTCCATAAACTAGCAATGACAGTTGAACTATCATTGTCCGAAAATGGCATTAGAGATGAGAAAAGATAAAACAAAACAAAGAAATAGAAAAATAAATGTATGCCATTGCAAAGTTTTAACTTTTTACTTTTACTTTTGATCCTGATGACCATGCAATTAGTGATCCAGAAAGTGAGTGCAATTCCAAACCCATCAAACAACTAGCAAGCACATTGAAAGAAGGTGATTTTGTGCTAACATTGCTGCCTGGAAAAAACTTCTAGGCATTATGTAGGAGTGGTAAGAAGTGTAGATGCCCTTGAAGCTGAAGTGCAGTTTTTTTTTAAAAGAGTGAGGCCAAAAAACACTTTTGTTGTTAGTACAAAAATATGGCAAGGGTAGAATTTCATCACATAGCCAAGTCACTGTCTTGTGCTACTCTCTCTCTAAAAGAGATCAGTACTGTTTTACAGAAGATTTAGAGCAGGCAGAATGATCTAAAACATTTTGTTAGTACATTCTCCCAATTATATGATCAATAATCATTTTTTCATCTTACGTTATTTAAGCTTAATCATGTTTGTCATGTATTATTACTATAATATTATTATATTTTATACTTGAAAACCAATAAAAAACATTTCAAGTTAAGGCTTGTCTATATATATTGTAATCATTAGCTTTAATACCATTATTGATCTCATTGCAGTGAACTTAAATACTGTTAAGTTTACAGAATATAAGAAGCGTAACGATGGTGACAATTGGATGTAACAGCGGTGACACGTTTACAAGCATGTAGTTCACCACTACCATCTAATATCTGTATAAATTTTAGTGCATATGTCAGCAAGCTTCTTTCAAATAAGACAAATAAGTTTTTATAATTGTGCTTCCCACCAAATCAGAGAGTTTTAAGGATAAGCAACTAGCTCTTCAAAATGCATATTTCTCTGATGTAACGCGAGTGACACACTAACTAACAGATTTCTCAGTAAAAATTAACTTTAGTGTTACATATTAAACAACATTCGAAAGAGCTTGTTGAGCTCTATAAGAATATCTGATTTAAAATCATCTTAAATGCAATACCAATATTTTATAAATAAATTTCTGCTCTAATTGTAACAATGGTGATTATGGATAGACCCATATACATACATATGAATGTAGACACAATTAGAAAATATGAATCCTAGCAGTACTAGAAGTTAGCATTACTAACAACTACCCAATATAAGCGTTACCATAGATGTTATAACAATAGCACAACTAGGAACTAGCACTAAAACAACTGTGAAAATAATAGCCTTGTTACTAATTAGCAAATAACAACCCTATAATTGCTGGCAACAGTAGATGTACTAGCAACTGGCAAATGCTAGTTGCAGCCAATAACTTGCTAGCCAGCTATGAATAAGGAATATTCACCTTTGTTTACTAACAATAGTAATAGATAATACAGTCGACACAACTAACGCAATCACTTCTACCAGTGAATTCCCCGACAGATAGCGTAACATTAGAGCAAATGTTTGACTGAAAATCCACAGTAATGTCTAACATACGACATTGGTTGTTTTCAGAAGGCTACAGTTTAGTAAATCTGTACATAAGTATGAAGTTTTCTCCGCGTTTTAATCGTCATGAAGTTTTGTCCATTTCAATCTGGAAAGATCTTGGCAGTCATATCACTTCAAACATCAAAAGCAAATGATAGAAAAATGCCGATACTTTCTGATCCCACGACCAAACACGAGCGGAGCGAATGTTTGAGAGTTTTATGATAAATGCATGTGCACACAACTAACGAAAATTATTCATCAACAACGTCGCAAACCCTTGTATCGAAATCTTATCAACAAATTTAATCATTTTTCAATAGAGTCGTTTAAGTATAATAACGATACAAAACACATAAAAACATATTTAAATATGTTACCAAGTCTTTGTAAATTGTCGACAATATCGTAAAACTTACACATCTGATCGGATTATACACAAATAGACAGATTAAATTGCTGAAAATCGTTATTAAAACTTGCCAAGCTTTACTTTTATCAAAACTAAGATCAGCAAACGAAACGCCGAGCGACAGAGAATACACTCAGAATAGAACCATTAAGTCGTGCGCATTTCACGAAAAAATAACGTGAACATTTCGCCAGTCTATATCATTGTCGAATTGCCGAAGGTTTCTGTAATTAATGTAGAAGTACTGAAATATAATCGTTTCTTTTTTGCCGATTTCAAAGTAACCGACATTTTTGTAACCTTTGAGTACTTTGGTATTCTAACTGATGTCTAAAGCAGTGAAAGTAAAGGAAATGACGATAATATTTTTTTCTAACGACTCTTATGAGATTATTATAATATTTAATTATAAGTTTGGATGACTATTAAAGTGTTAAAGTCATACTAACAACATCTATGATGGGCAATATGTTACTGTTATTATTTTTTCTAACTAGTTTTGTTAAATAGATTTTCTAAAAATCTATATAAATATCACAACTTCTTGATATTGTTAACTATGACGTTTTGAAATGTAAACAAAATTGTGGATTGGTTTTCTATTATTACTGTATTACTATATTAATAATATTGGTTATTCTAATAATATCAGTGCATTTTACTTCTAATATTGCATTTCTCCTATTGCAGGGTAGAGATATAAACATACCATCTTTTCCTTTCATTATTGCTGTTTGTTGTACATAATAACACCCACACCCAGTACATTACAGCTACCATTGCAGTTATCCTATTGCACTGCAGTGCCATTTACCTGCTAATATTGCATTTATCAACCATCAGTACCCATTATTTTTTCCAATATCACTTTGGCCGTGGGTCATATGACAGAGGAATTTCTAGTCTAATATACTTAAATTTTGAAGAAAAAAAACAATGCATTTGTTGTGATGCTGTTTATAATTACCAAGACATTCATTCAAATTTTTATGATCTGGAAAACAACTTCATTGAAAAAGGTGTATCATAAAGAACATATAGAGAATATTTGCCCAAACAAATTAGTTTTAAAATACGAAAAATATATCCCAATGGAACAACTTTGTATATTGAGGTTTACCGTCTAGATAGCCACTTATAGTAAACATCCCTAAAGGCTAGTAGTAATACTAGCCCCCTCTAAGTACCTTGAGTATTTGCCCATCATCCTGATATTGATCTAAGATGCTTCTTAGTTGCTGAATGAGTGATGGCTGCACCAGATCAAATCTCCCTGCAACAGGAAGTCAATAGTACATCAGTGGATCTTGGTAAACAACTGGTGGATAGTTGGTGATGAGACCGATGGCATGTTTTAGCCTAATATCCAACCGGTATAATGGAGAACAGGATGATCAACCCAAAATTGTTTGCTTCATGTCTTCATGGCTTAAAAAATTCTTAAACTATTATGGTCAAAGTTGCTCAGATGAATGTTTTTTAACTAAATGTTTTATATCAATGTTGCTCAGGTTTATAAGAACATGTCGCACTATCATTCAGGTTTATAAGAACATGTCGCACCATCATTCAGGTTTATAAGAACATGTCGCACTATCATTCAGGTTTATAAGAACATGTCGCACTATCATTCAGGTTTATAAGAACATGTCGCACTATCATTCAGGTTTATAAGAACATGTCGCACTATCATTCAGGTTTATAAGAACATGTCGCACTATCATTCAGGTTTATAAGAACATGTCACATTATCATTCAGGTCTATAAGAACATGTCGCACTATCATTCAGGTTTATAAGAACATGTCGCACTATCATTCAGGTTTATAAGAACATGTCACATTATCATTCAGGTTTATAAGAACATGTCGCATTATCATTCACATCAAGGAAAAGAGTGTAGAGACAAAATGGAAAAGTCATGGCAAAACAAAAGCTCAACATTGTGGCTTGTGTCATAAATTAGCAGTGACATATGTTCATAAGTAGAGTAAATGGAAACTTCAAATGACAATGACACAAGCCAATCTGTGGTTATGGCATGTGTCAATGAGTACCTACGACACCTGTCAAGCAATGACAACTGCATATTTCAAGCAGTTAGCATGACATTTTCGTATATATGTCAGGCGGCAGCCATGAATCATATCAACTAGTAGCCATAACACCCATCTTAAGCAGCCACATGGCCACCATGACACCCGTCAACAAGTGGTCTTGACATATGTCCAGCAGTGGGAATGAGAAGTTTGTCAGATGATGGTTATGGCACTTGCTAATTACATAGTATAGATACTGTATACCAGAGGGTAAGCTCCAATCTTCACTACTTTTAAAATACATAGTACAAATAAACAACATCGTCCGAGCACAGTCAAGATTTAGCTTCATACAGCAATAGTATGTAGTACATTAAGGTCATTTGCCCTAAACACTATGAATTAGCGTGTTGTACAGAAATTATACATTTGGCACTTAGATATGAAAACAGAAGCTCCCTGAGAAGTCCTTACTGTTGTAAAACAGTTGAATATACATTCAATTTCCTTTTACTAATGCCAAACTATCGCTTACAACGGTCAGAACATTAACTCATCAACACTCGGTACTCCTTACAGACCATCTTTTGTTGGTTAGACATTAAAAGATGACTCCGGGCAGTGTTCAATGTTGTCATGGCGACGCGCGCATGATACCGGTACAGCGCTTAGCAACCATATAACCAGAAGATTGGAATCTGTGACAATTAGCTTATTCACAACTAGCTTAGGAGAAACGACAATGCACGAAAATGTGACATAATTTCAATTGCTCAAAAGAACGATGATGAAATGACTAATATAACATACACGCTTAGAGATTTATATTTCTATTTTCGGTTTCACAACTTTTAAATTACGAGTAGTTAAAATCAAGTAAATAATTTTGTTTGATTTTAATTCTGCTTGGTTTAATAACTCTGCTTGCTTTCCATAAAAATACACATGACTAACATAAGCTAATCAGAATAAAATTAAAATAATTCAAACAATGATTAAACTTCATCTCACATATGTACTTCATCTGCGAGAAGACGAATCTGACTCAAACACTTGTGCCTCTGTTAAATGCGTTTCATACCACCATGATCACGGTCACTCATAATTTTCTTCGGTTCCATAATTGTTTTTAAAATAACCATAAGTATGAATATGATGGTGCATGCGAAAACCTTCATGTGTTATGATAAGATGTTACCAAATGACAATCTAATGAAGCGAATTTCATGCACCGTTGAGTTCATATAATATGAATGCTTTGGATTCCAAACTAATTACGCAGCTCAAATTCGACACTTCACCTTTGAAAGAATGGTCAAACTTTGTCATTGACCGAGTTTTAATGATTTCCAATTCAACAAAGCAAAATCACAATTGTAAGACGTACAGCAAGGCTAGGCTATTAGATATTGAAAGTCGCTTTACATGAACTATGCAAAAGTATATAAACATAAAAGATCTTCAGAGATTTCATTGATCGCCTCACAATAGAAACTTTCTTGTTAATATTTTATTTTTATAATTCAAGTTACACTAGCCACCAAACAAGCATTATCGGGATACTATCCATGTCATGACTTTCATTGTCGTCGCTACCCGATGTTCTAGTATGCATCTTATTATACGTACTAAGGATTGCTATTGGCTTTTGTTCATCTTATTATACGTATTAAGGATTGCTATTGGTCATTGTTCATCTTATCATCTGTATTAGGGATTGCTATTGGTCATTGTTCATCTTAAGCCTGGTTTCCATATGACAGCGCAATGATCGTGCGCGGCTCAGTGATCGTGCGCAATGCATTTCTTGGACCGCGATGCAGTGTTTCCATATGGCGCGTAGGCACCATGCTTACATTGGACGGGGTGGATAATTTCCTTACTTTTTCGTAGGAGAGACATATTTCTTTGGAAAAAACAGCCCTTCGTTGCGAAATTGCGCTGTCATATGAATATCAGACTTACTCTTTAGTAAGGGAGACCGATTTCTTCGGAGCCACAGCCTTTCGTTTGCATTGTGGGATAGGTTGAAAAGGTCTAGCGATGTGTTGTGGGATACATCATCGTGCGCACCCATCGCAAGGATCCATTCTGTTGGATCCTTGCGATCAGCATACGCACGTCGCGCGATCGTCGTGCGCTGACGTTTCCATATCATAGCTGGCCTACGCACGACATCGTGCGCCTTGTTACGTGCCTTGCGCTGTCATATGGAAACCAGGCTTTATTATACGTATTAAAGATTGCTATTGGCTATTGCTCATCTTATTATACGTATTAAAGATTGCTATTGGCCATTTTTCATCTTATTACACGTATTAAAGGTTGCTATTGGCCATTGTTCATCTTATTGTATGTATTAAGGATTGATATTGGCTATTGTTCATCTTATTATACGTATTAGGAATTGCTATTGGCTATTGTTCATCTTATTATACGTATTAAGGATTGCTATTGGCCATTGTTCATCTTATTATATGTATTAAAAATTTCTATTGGCCATTGTTCATCTTATATGTATTAAGGATTGCTATTGGCTATTGTTCATCTAATTATATGTATTAAGGATTGCTACTGGCCATAGTTCATCTTATTATACGTATTAGGGATTGCTATTGGCTATTGTTCATCTTATTATACGTTTTAAGGATTGCTATTGGCTATTGCTCATCTTATTATACGTATTAAGGATTGCTATTGGCTATTGTTCATCTTATTATACGTATTAAGGATTGTTATTGGACATTGTTCATCTTATTATACGTATTAGGGATTGCTATTGGTCATTGTTCATCTTATGCGTATTAAGGATTACTATTGGCTATTGCTCATCTTATTATGCGTATTAAGGATTGCTATTGGTCATTGCTCATCTTATTATACGTATTAAAGATGTGGTTGCATCAAAAAATTCGATTTAATGAAATTAAGACCCATAAAAGGCTAAAACATCAGCTACAATTTGATGCCATTTTTGTCTTTGTAGACCAACCCTGTTTAGAGATATATGCGTTTGAATGAGGCCCTCTTTTGAAAAGCTCACGTTCCAGCGGGTGCTTCTTTCGTGACGTCACAAGCAATATATCTGAAAAGAAACTACGAGCGATAAATATGAGGTCACTCCCTTAGCCAATCATCAGCGCGAAAATTTTATATAGACCGTAATAAATGTTATCACTCGTAAAACGTGTTGTCTGTGATCTCAAATTGAGGGATTTTACTATATTATTAATTCGCATAGACATCGATATTTACTAAATTGATTAACATCGTTACTTCAATGAATTACTCGATCGACACGTTTTATTGGCGAAAAACATACATGTAATTGTAGAATTGCTGTAAAGTTACTGCGAAGGTGACTCCAGGTTTTCTTGGCATCAGGTAGTTAAAGTTCTATGGAAGAAGCTCGGAGAATAGAGGTAAATTCATCTTTTACTTTGAGTCTCCTATAGAGTTCCCTGTTGAGTTTACATTCAGATTATATTTCCGTTTGAGGCTAAAATGTAATTTCCTGCGCGTGCGAGATACGTATGTACAGTAAGTTCTTGACGGCTTCTTTTTAATCTTTAGCATCTAGCTATACAATGGCTTAGATTGATGAATATACTAAAGGTAATATTTAGTACTCATTAATACATGTACTAATTAATAAAATTGTAACTTTTTGCTATCACTAATCATCGCTTTATATTTTTTTATCGGTTCACCTAGCTACATTCGCTTCAAATTTTCTGTGGCATTTTTATCTAGTAAATTAGATTTATGATTTGACATTAGATGTTCACTTTGCACTTGTAGAAAGTGAAGAAAATCGATTGATCGATGCAAATCTTTAATTTCCAGAACCAAAGCTTCGAACCGTTGGCTTGGCGTACTTGTGCCTTTGTTGAACGTTTATTCGTTTTTAAAATTACACTCGCAAACTATTTAACTCCCAATTTGGAAGCTGTCAATACGCTTTAGAATGACATATCTATGAATGACATATATTTATTGCATTTGTTTTACTGATTACAAAATGTTTATGTCGTCCCACCAGCCAAAGAAGCTTTGTCAGTGTGGAAACTGCCATAAAGGGGAAAGAGAGACTTGAATGTGTGCTGCATAAACCATGATGTTTTGTTTGAGTTTGTTGCAGTAGATGAATTTGTCTTATTGTATCAGCTAAAACTATGCGAGTGGCCACGACTTGATGAATATTTTTAATAAAACCTTTATGTCGAAATGAAAATATTTTTGCTTGTAAAAATTATATAATAAAATAATATTGTTGAAGATAATGCAAAACATGATTTGCAGAATATTGTAGTGAATTGGATATGGTATATGGATGTCCGCAGAACTGGAAAATGTGAGTTCAAAATCCAGTTTGCAGCAGACTTCTCATCCTTAAAACTCTATCCCTATCTATATTCTTTTCAAAGACGCGGCTTGCTTATTTCACTTCGGTAGTATTCGGTAAGAATACTACTAGTAAGAAACTAGTACGTAGACGGTGTAGGCAATGATATACAGCCCCGCCCCAAGGATAGGCGACGGACATAATGTGGGCGAGACTTATGAGAGGATGTATATCGTTAGTATGGGTAGCTGTGGAACTGTGCTGATACAAAAACCTCGTTCTACATAGTTAGCTTGACAGAATTACCGTAGACCGGTAGAATTGGTAGTCGGTACCCAAATGTTTACACAACATTTGGAGAAAGTGAGTAGAACAAATTTTCAATGTTCGTTATTTGAGGCCTTTGAAACATTCATAATAATGCATCTGTAGCTGGATTTAAAATTTTATTCTAGCCAACATGAGCAAATACAAAATAAGATATATGCCAATAGAGCCGCGTAAGACTAGACTTTTATCGCAAATAGCTGATGTGAATACGAAAGATAGAGACAGGTTGTATAACGCGTGACATCATTTTGGGCAAGTCTGGGTAGGTTTTTGTGGCCTGAGCGTTTTTACCGTGATCAGACTTTTCGATTTTAATCTTCAAATATCTTGGCAATGAGATCGCGTAACACAACAAACAACATATCAGCTGATAGAGAAAAAAAAATGCTTTCTTTTACGATCAACTCAAATTTGACGCAACCACATCTTTAACTAGCCCTAGTTTCTGTGTTGTATAACGTCACATCATTTTACACTACTGCGTCCATGCCCTCCTACTGTTCTATCATCTATCGAATGGAACCGGCATGTGAGCCTCATGTAGTTCCAGTAAGTGATTTAGATTAATCCATTAATTGATTTTATTTTTCTATAAAATGTAGCAATATCAAGCTAATGTAATCTACAAATATGTACTACGCCTTCATAAACCTTCATCTAATATCTAGTTTGTCTCTCTGATGCTGATCTGGCAGATATTAAAGCAGAAAGCGGCAAAGAAATCTGGTTCCCAACTTCTTATAACACGAATCTGCTGCCAGACTTTAATTAAGACTAACAGTTGTGGTGCTAATCTAACAGTCTATCTATTAATCTAATCTGCTAAACTAACAGCAGCACAAAATAATCTCTCTTGTTAGTAGACTTCATGTAATTTCTTTAAAGGTTGACTTGCAACAAAATTCACATTACAGTTATTTGGTATGAAAAGATTCACCATGTCTTACTCTGTTGTGTTGTAGGTGCCACATATGTGGAAATGTGATTACAAGCTCTTAAAAGCTCAAAAACGAAAAGCCGATGAAATGATGATAAAACAGGCGCGTAAGAACAATAGACATGGTTTTATTGAATGCGTGAAGTATATTTGTGAAAATATTTCGACGAATGAGGTTGCATGAAAGTGTAAGCAGAAATCATCTTTCACAACTACGTCACATTTGAGCCATTTTGGAAAGAGAATCCAAACTACAGCGGCCTTGTGTGGCTACGATTAACTGTTCGTTTTTTAATTTTTAAGAGTTTGTAATCACATTCCCACACATTTTGTACCTACAACCCAACATAGTAAGACATGGTGAATCTTTTCATACCAAATAACTGTAATGTGAATTTTGTTGCAAGTCAACCTTTAAGTAGCTGTTTGAATTCTCTAATTTCTGGTTTGGAGTTATTGCATCAGTTTTTTGTGATGCATCTAGTTGCTGTGGAACTTGTCTTTCATCGCTTTCCCTAACCGCATTGTATAATAAGAACACTATGTCACGGACTATTCGCTGATGTACAATCACACACTTCTTTGGTGATTGTCTGTAATAACAATATTCATACTATTAAAAACCCTTCCATGTTTACATCAGCAAATAGTCCGTAGTATAGCCTTCTCATTATACAATGTAGAAATGCAAACAATGAAATACCAGTCCCGCAGCAACTCATGAAAGAGAATATAGATGGAACATTCCAAAATAGGCAACCATCATCGGTGAAGTGGTGCATATTGCGTAGGCTCTCATAGATGCTCAAAGAACCATCGGGAAAAGTTGGACAGCTGCAAATTTTTCCGGTGTACCCGCGTTGCCTCGACAATTCAATAGGTTACAGTGCACATAGTCGGTGAATATTTGTCAAGGGGACAACGTCGACATTTGGTAATATAGTGTAAACAAGCTTTAAGTATGACAATCTCAACAAAATGTTTGCTCGGTAGACCTTCAACAGACCAACAGGACAATCGCCTTAACACACCAACAAGATGGTGACCTCGGCAGGCCAAAAAGGTGGTAGTCTCAGGATAGCAGTAACATCACTGTCTCAGCAGATTAAAAAGACATGTGAAAGTCTGACAGGTGGACACAACTTGAACTTGTTCTGTTCTATCAATTAGGACTTCGCAATGAATAGAAAATATTTCAGCCGTTTTTTGAAGAATTTCATTTGTCTCCTTCTGAATTTCACTAAAAAACAGAGCTGCATGCGATTCAGTGATAAAGCCTAAACCATAAGACAGTCATCGTCGTAACGACTGACAGCAAGAGAGGGAATTTGACTTGAAGCAAACGGAAGCCTAGCAAAAATACCTTTTGCGTTATAACATACATACTCAGAGGACAGACATGACTGTAGTATGACGGAGATGAGAACAGTTGTGCTCGATTGCTAGTCAAATTTCCTTTCATGAACACAACATACAGCCATTCACTTCAAACCTACAGTGAACATGTCTGAGTATGTCTCACCATATCAAACCTACAGAGAACATGTCTGAGTATGTTTCACCATACCAAACCTACAGAGAACATGTCTCAGTGTGTCTCACCATATCAAACCTACAGAAAACATGTCCCAATGTGTCTCACAATATAAAACCTACAAAGAGAGAACATGTTTACGTATGTTTCACCATATCAAACCTACAGAGAACATGTCCCAGTATGTCTCACAATGTCAAACCTCCAGAGAACATGTCTCAGTATGTCTCACCATATCAAACCTACAGAGAACATGACCAAGCAAACCTACAGAGAACATGACCCAGTATGTCTTACCAATGATATGCAGCCCCCAAGGATAGCCAACGGCTATCATATGGGCGGGGTTTAATGATGGAGCTCTGTTATGATTATGCTAGCCTGGGTTTCGGAGCAAACACAACCCTCGCGGGGCGGTCGTGTTGCCTTGTTAGGTTTTGGAAAACACGACTCGCTGTTATCGTTTCATTAGCTCATTCAATCAGTAGACCCCGCGGTTCACAATAGCAAACCTTGAATTTCTACAATGTAGGGGTGATACCTAATCAAAATAATGGATCCATGCAAAATAAAACATTTCAAATTACCTACTTTTAGTAATTTTTGAATTGGAAAAAGTCGTGGTATATGCTTAAAGTTGAATTTAATTTACCCGAAATTACCCGAACAACGGCTTTTTTCCCTAGTTTTTGATTGATATTTTGTCACCCCTAATATAAAATGACAAAGTCATTTATCGTTCTCACATTGTTTTACCTGGCCAATAAGATGGGACAGTAGGCAAAGCTGTGCAGTGTAGTTTTCATACTCAACATCTAAATACAAAACCGAATTTTGGCTATTTTACGATTGTGACTATTAATATCACGAATTCTTGCAAATGGCAACTAACTGATCATAATGGTGACAATATTGGGATACTATATTTATTTGACAACAAAATGAATTCTACAAATAAGTAAAATAACCACTATAGTTCATAATATTTGTAAATTTACAAGGGGCTTTATTCAGCATATTTGTTTGTTCGGGTGCCGTGTTCGGGTTCATCCCAACATAGCTCCATCATTAAACCCCGCCCATATGAGAGCCTTCGGCTATCCTTGGTCTTACCATACCAACAGTAGAAAAGGATATTCTTCTTACAGAAATCTATGCTAACACCTGTGTACTATCAATAAAGTATTCCAGCTGACCACACTTCCACCAATCACATCACAAATTCTTTAAAAATATTGCCTTATCCCAAACTTGCTCATTTGTGTTACAGGTTTCAAAATTCTGCATAAACTATGCCTAGAATATTTGTATACATAGTTATCCTTCCATACATATCACAAACATCGTTTTCTATTCCGTGACACCAACATACTAAATCCACCATCACATGTTTCAGTCTATGAACTTTGGGTTACTACAACCTACAATTCACTATCATGACTCTACAATACTATTAGATTAGCACCATTTAAAACACACTTTTTCAACTCACTCAATAATTACTAATTTCTGTTTTCTTATTGCATGTAATGAAAAACATCATTTAGTTGATGATCAAAAAAGTCAATGATAAGTTATGTGTACATCACCAGCAACTACCACACAAGAACATATCCATCAACTAGCTAGTTCCGACAGCATATTTCAAGTTTGGAACTGAAAATCCTGACAGAACTGTGCTTACCACCTCTGGTCTTGGGTTCAGCCAGCCCGTTACTCTGTATTTGACTGCTACGCTTGTCTTTGCTACGAAACTTTAGCATCTTCAACCACTATGTTTATACAGCTGAAATGTTGAGTCCAGAATGATAATCATCTAGAAGCAATTTCCATTATGTTTGTCAAAGTTCGACCTTCAGCACATCGTTTTCAAAGAAAGTAGACATAAACACTAGTGAATCTCTGACAGCATTTACAGATCTTGCTCAGCAAGGCAGGTAGGTAGAGCAGCGTAATCCAATCATAAAGAACAGACACGTCTCCTCTGATTACATGCACCGTGTCTGCTTAGCATAATCTCTGCCATCTAATTCATCCACTGATTTTATTGGTCGCTAATGACTGCCGCTTCACTGCCATCGAGCCATGAGTAATAACGCAGCGATATAGCAAGCTACTAGAGGAAAAGTGTCAGTGAACGAAAAACCAGTTTGTGTTTTATCAATATCTTATTATAACCTAATATAATAAGACTATATAATTATATAAGAGTTAGGTTATTGTGGTCAAACTGAGTCACTTTTGTCACTATTGTAGCAGATTGCATAGAATCTAGAAATCCTGTTATATGAAAGCATTCAGGCACGTTTAGAGTCACAAGACTTTTAAACAATGAAATACACTAGTAAGTAGGTTCTCGGAGGTTGAAATTACGTCATTGCTCACGGATATAAACTAGAAGAAACTAGTCGGTATTCAGGATTTTTAGACAGGTGAGTCAAGTTGTGGAACACAATCATCCACTGGAAAAGCCTTGCGATCAGATAGTCATTTCATGACAGCTATCACAAAGGTTTGGCTTTGTAACACAGAGAACTGGGAATGAATGCAAATCGCTCGCTTGTTCACTTTTAAGTTAAACTTGGAACATAAAGAGTCTCATGCAAGACAGATAAGGTTTAAGGCTCGGAATTAGTACGAAACCAAAACTACTAACTATCGTCTGCCCAACCTAACAATCCAATACTGTGCTTGAAGGGAAATCGACTATCATGTTTTCTCTTCTTAAATCTGCATCAGGCATGATCTAAAGGTTGACTACCTTATGGAATAAGTGCGATGTTCACATGCTATCAAATTGGGCCAGCCAGTGTGGAGAATTCAACCATCTTGCTTAAGCATGCCCAATGTTACGCCCTTTTAAATCAGCTCTGCCAATTACAATAAACCAAGAATAGACCCTGTATCCACTTCAACTAGCCATCTTGCAAAATGGAATACAAGTGTAGACAATTTCTAATTACCACAACTACACATTCGCTGCAACATCGTTCGAGTACGTAGAGTGCTAGACATCTGACCACGTGGTAAGAGTGACTTTATTACCATTATGTCAAGACACAAGATGTCTAGCATTATGCGAGTACATCGCCTATGAGGCATCATATACCTGTATAGTGCCTCATGTCTGGTTCCAAAAGTGCAAATGCATTGGATAGGTACATAGAAGATTATGAGAAACACGCTTCTAATGAAACCATGCAAAATATTAGTCATGATTGGAGGGAATGAGTGAGAGAGACTCAGATGCTAAACGTTCATGTTGCTCAAACCTCAGTTGCTATCAGCGAAACAGTTATAGATCTGCAAATTATGTCAACCCCAAACAATTTGCGCGGTGGAAGAAATAAATAACATGCACATGCTCTTATATACGACAGATTTGACGTATGAATTAACTGTGCCACGCATAAGGCAGCAAAAACAAGCGACAGCGCGAGAGGTCGATTGCTTAGCAACAAGGAAACTATCTTATGTTACGTGTCTGAGTAGGCAGTGCGATGAGTCAGCAGTAGCTATGGGATGAGCTGAACTGTTTAAGAGGTGATTACTATGGGAGACCGCATTCCTCCCTCCCCGAGATGAATCATACATATATATCTCATACAAACAAGATATGATGTTTATAAGCATGTACAACAATCCATTGGTCTGTTTAAGACTTTAAGTGGTGCTTTGTGTTTCAAAACTAATTCATATCATCAGGCTATACACATTTATAGATGGGAGTGTTCCAGCTGATTGAACAGACAACTCCAGTATGAAGAACCTAATTAACATAATGCATAGCTTGTTCACAAGGATTGTTCTAGAAAAGCATTTCTGCTGCGAACAATTTAGAATTATTAGGCATCATACAGCGATGTTGAAAACATGCAAATACTGAATGAGGCAAGAACCAGAGGCAAGTTGAACCAACCTTTTTAAAAATGTACCTAATCAGCCCGAAAAAAACAGCAAAAACTCCCATATTTACAGGTCATTGTTTAGATTGGCAATTGTTCTCTCCGAATATTATTCATGCATGATATCAGAAGGAAGTGAAATGCAGTTGAACGAGTACTTACTGACGGACAAAAGCACAAACTTCCGCTTGCAGTTTATAAAATGGCTTTACTAAAATAATTATAGTAATTATGCAGATTAGTTCAAGGTTGATATTCAAGGTCGATATTATCATAAAGCTAGAACATTCTACGCCAACTATGGCCAAATGGCAGTCCCAATCTCTGTTATTATAAGACCAGTGTCTATCCATCTGTCTGAATACACACTTTGAGGTTGTGAAAAAATATTACATCGGTCCGGATTCAAACTTGCGGCATTTGGCTACATAGCGTGACACAGTAACATCTGCACAAGTCAGCCGTGTGGGACAAAGCTCAATAGTTGTGCAGATACCTATTCTCAGTGTTTATCAGCACAACTGACCATCTTTCACAGCAGTCAAGACTGTCAGGGTACAAATTAGTTCTAATCTGTCAATGGGTCTTTTAAATCAGATCATCAAAATACATGTAGGGCCTATATTCTCAAGTAGATTTGCTTTCATTTTAAAACTTTCTTACGTAGATTATTATTTCTTTCTTACGAATAAGATTCAAGGAGGCCATAAATAGAAATACAGCGTGAAAAGCACCATCACCTCATAGAATGAACATCACATGAAAAGCACCATCAACTCATAAAATGAACATCACATGAAAAGCACCATCAACTCATAGAATGAACATCACATGAAAAGCACCACCAACTCATAGAATGAAAATCACATGAAAAGCACCATCAACTCATAGAATGAACATCACATGAAAAGCACCATCAACTCATAGAATGAACATCACATGAAAAGCACCACCAACTCATAGAATGAAAATCACATGAAAAGCACCATCAACTCATAGAATGAACATCACATGAAAAGCACCACAAACTCATAGAATGAACATCACATGAAAAGCACCACCAACTCATAGAATGAACACAGCGATGAGAGATGAATAGAGAAACTCAGCATAGTGAAAAGGCTCTATAATCTTTTAGAATAGTCTGGTATGTGGGAGCGATCCTTTCCTTAAAAGCATCAGCTTGTGTAATCTATATTTCATAAAGACTCCCTGACTGTCATATTAGTAGTAGCATTGACCGGTCACACTTGGAAGTTATTTCATTTTTGCATATTCTTTGCTTATTGTCATTTAAATTATACAAAATACAAATGATATATAGTTTACAGTCAATGTGTAAAATCAGGCATTTATCAACTGACTGATTATACCCATGGACTGTACTTCAACTCTACCAGACACTACTGCTTGACCCTAATTAATACACAAAGTAGCCTCATTAAAGATGTGGTTGCATCAAAAAATTCGATTTAATGAAATTAAGACCCATAAAAGGCTAAAACATCAGCTACAATTTGATGCCATTTTTGTTTTTGTAGACCAACTCTGTCCAGAGATATATGGGTTTGAATGAGGCCCTCTTTTAAAAAGTTCACGTTCCAGCGGGTGCTTCTTTCGTGGCGTCACAAGCAATATATCTGAAAAGAAACCACGAGCGATAAATATGAGGTCGCTCCCTTAGCCAATCATCAGCGCGAAAATTTTATATAGGCCGTAATAAATGTTATCACTCGTAAAACGTGTTGTCTGTGATCTCAAATTTAGGGATTTTACTTTATTACTAAATCGCATGGACATCGATATTTACTAAATTAATTAACATCGTTACTTTAATGAATTACTCGATCGACACATTTTATTGGCGAACAACATACATGTAATAATGCTATTGTAAAATTGCTGTAAAGTTACTGCGAAGGTGACTCCGAGTTTTCTTGGCATCAGGTAGTTAAAGTTTTACGGAGGAAGCTCGGAGAATGGAGGTAAATTTATCTTTTACTTTGAGTCTCCTATAGAGTTTCCTGTTGAGTTTACATTCAGATTATATTTCCCTGTTTGAGGCTAAAATGTAATTTCCTGCGCGTGCGAGATACGTATGTACAGTAAGTTCTAGACGGCTTCTTTTTAATCTTTAGCATCTAGCTATACAATGACTTAGATTGATGAATATACTAAATGTAATATTTTAGTACTCATTAATACATGTACTGATTAATAAAATTGTAACTTTTTGCTATCACTAATCATCGCTTTATATTTTTTTATCGGTTCACCTAGCTACATTCGCTTCAAATTTTCTGTGGCATCTTTATCTAGTAAATTAGATTTATGATTTGACATTAGATGTTCACTTTTCACTTGTAGAAAGTGAAGAAAATCGATTGATCGATGCAAATCTTTAATTTCCAGAACCAAAGCTTCGAATCGTTGGCTTGGCGTACTTGTGCCTTTGTTAAACGTTTATTCATTTTTAAAATTACTCTCGCAATCTATTCAACTCCCAATTTGGAAGCTGTCAATACGCTTTAAAATGACATATCTATGAATGACATATATTTATTGCATTTGTTTTACTGGTTACAGAATGTTTATGTCGTCCCACCAGCCAAAGAAGCTTTGTCAGTGTGGAAACTGCCATAAAGGGGAAAGAGAGACTTGAATGTGTGCTGCATAAACCATGATGTTTTGTTTGAGTTTGTTGCAGTAGATGAATTTGTCTTATTGTATCAGATAAAACTATGTGAGTGGCCACGACTTGATGAATATTTTTAATAAAACCTTTGTCGAAATGAAAATATTTTTGCTTGTAAAAATTATATAATAAAATAATATTGTTGAAGATAATGCAAAACATGATTTGCAGAATATTGAAGTGAATTGGATATGGTATATGGATGTCCGCAGAACTGGAAAATGTGAGTTCAAATCCAGTTTGCAGCAGACTTCTCATCCTTAAAACTCTATCCCTATCTATATTCTTTTCAAAGACGCGGCTTGCTTATTTCACTTCGGTAGTATTCGGTAAGAATACTACTAGTAAGAAACTAGTACGTAGACGGTGTAGGCAATGATATACAGCCCCGCCCCAAGGATAGGCGACGGACATAATGTGGGCGGGACTTATGGGAGGATGTATATCGTTAGTATGGGTAGCTGTGGAACTGTGCTGATACAAAAACCTCGTTCTACATAGTTAGCTTGACAGAATTACCGTAGACCGGTAGAATTGGTAGTCGGTATCCAAATGTTTACGCAACATTTGGAGAAAGTGAGTAGAACAAATTTTCAATTTTCGTTATTTGAGGCCTTTGCAACATTCATAATAATGCATCTGTAGCTGGATTTAAAATTTTATTCTAGCCAACATGAGCAAATACAAAATGAGATATATGCCAATAGAGCCGCGTAAGACTAGACTTTTATCGCAAATAGCCGATGTGAATACGAGAGATAGAGACAGGTTGTATAACGCGTGACATCATTTTGGGCAAGTCTGGGCACGTTTTTGTGGCCTGAGCGTTTTTACCGCGATCAGACTTTTTCGATTTTAATCTTCAAATATCTTGGCATTGAGATCGCGTAACGCAACAAACAACATATCAACTGATAGAGAAAAAAAATGCTTTATTTTAAGATCAACTCAAATTTGACGCAACCACATCTTTAAAGCCCACACACCAGTAGTTGCTATCCTTTGTAACTCATCCAGGCATATCTGCTTCAGGTATTTAACCACAGACAACCTTCACATCCTTATAAAATATTTCATACCATATTCTGATATGGTACTTATTAAAGAAATTAATTTTTAAATGCTAAATGGTATTGAGTTAAACAATATAAAAATGCATGTGATAGTTGACGCTCTACTTGTCGTAAATGACTCTATATCAATCTTTCAGGCAATCTTTCAAACAAATGTAATGATTGCTTCAATAATTTTACAAAATGACTGAGATTTTCAGACTCTTTACACCCTGACTGTAACATACATAGCATAAGTAGATAGCATGCCAGTAGAATAGTAACTAAACCGTGTGCTGCTATACCTACGTATATAGTACTGGAGAGAATGTAATAAGCTCCCAACTCACCCATGGTGCAGATCTACAGAGACAGTTTATCGTAGAGAGAGAGCCCTACAATCCTGTATAATCTAATTCTTCTCTCGGTCATATCTATTGTGCAACCTGTAACAACCATGGCTCAGCAGTTGAACTTGGCATTCAATTAGGAATAGAGCGACGCGCATCGTCATGGAAACAGGAAGGATGCTATGAGAATATGTGAGAAAATGCCAACAGCTTTGATTGATTTTCAATGATCAAAGAAGCGTTAAAATTAACAATTAATTAGAATATTAATTGATGAGTTATCCCACGACCAAACAAGAGTGAAACGATTGATTGGGAGAATTATGATAAATGCACATGTGTACACAACTCCCGAAAAATTATCCGTTAACGGCCGTCACCAAACCCTTGCAACGAAATCATATCAACAAATTTAACTATTTTTCAGTAAAGTCGTTTAAGTATAATAATGATACAAAACGCATATAAACCTATTTAAATATGTTACCAAGCCTTTGAAAGGTTGACGCAAATTCCTAAAACTAACCCATCTGATCGGATTATACATAAATAGACAGATTTATTAGGACGAAAATCGTCAAAAAACGCTTGAAAAGCTTCGTTTAATAAAAGTTAAGACCGAAAATTGAAACGCCGAGCGACAGAGAATAGAACGATAGTCTTTCCACAAATCGCCACAAAACGCTTGAACACCTTGGTTTATTAATAGTTTCGACCGACCTACGAAACGCCAATAAAGCCGTGCGACAGATAGTAGAACTGTTTAGTGTGTACTGTTTGTCTACTGTTTGAGGCGTAGACCGATTTACAGGTACGAAAATGTGGTACACAGTTTATCAGCCTACGTTTTTGTCCAATTACCGAAGGTTTTTCAAATTATCTAGAACATCAGCCAGATTTCTTTACATCTTATCTACAAGGTAGGGCGTTACTACAACGCCCTTTTATGACAAGAATATTTCTTTATTTCACTCCAGTTTGCATAAAACTTCCAGACGCGTAAATGCCAACGCTTGCTCTCTGTTACATATCGCTGTCAAAACCATTCTACATTCATCACAACACAACCAACTTTCAAACTGTATATTACACATCAGTTTGCCGTTTAACGTTTAATATTGCATTTCAGAGATATAATAAACATATTTCTTTATTGTTGGCATTGTTGTTGTTAGTTAAATTACGTACAGTAGGTTAGGTCTACAGCTTGAATTAATATTTATTTTATTATTGTAAAACATAAGTTTGAGATAGTTAAATATTTATTTTATTAATATTTATTTCTGTTACATATCGTTGTCAAAACTGTTCTGCATTCAACACAACCAACTTTCAAACTGTATATTACAATATATTTTACTTTTAACATTGCATTTCAGATATATAATAAACATATTTGATTATTGCTGTTGTTAGTTTAATTACTTACAGTAATTTAGGTCTACAGCTTGAATTAATATTTATTTTAACCAACAAACAACTTTCAAATTGTGTATTACACGGCAGCTTGCCATTTTACTTTTAATATTGCATTTCAATATAATAAGAGATTTAATAAACATATTTTATTATTGCTGTTGTTAGTTAAATTACGTACAGTAGGTTAGTCTACGGCTTGAATTAATGTTTATTTTATTATTGTAAAACATAAGTTTGAGATAGTTAAATATTTATTTTATTAATATTTATTTCTGTTACATATCGCTGTAAAAACCGTTCTACATTCAACACAACCAACTTTCAAACTGTATATTACAATATATTTTACTTTTAACATTGCATTTCAGATATATAATAAACATATTTGATTATTGCTGTTGTTAGTTTAATTACTTACAGTAATTTAGGTCTACAGCTTGAATTAATATTTATTTTAACCAACAAACAACTTTCAAATTGTATATTACACGGCAGCTTGCCATTTTACTTTTAATATTGCATTTCAATATAATAAGAGATATAATAAACATATATCATTATTGCTGTTGTTATTTAAATTACGTACAGTAGTTTAGGTCTACAGCTTGAATTAATATTTATTTTATTATTGTAAAACATAAGTTTGAGATAGTTAATTATTTATTTTATTAATATTCATTTCTGTTACATTTCTGTTATTTCTGTTGCGCCTTTTCAGAGTCGTGCTCCCTCAAATTTATTTTATATCATCTCAAACAAGTCTCATTTACATTATACTCTGTCAATTCCTGCTGAGAACTACTTTTTCGACAACCAACAGTACCCTTTCTCTTTTCCATTACTACTTTGGTCGTGGGCTGTATGACAGTGGAATTTCTAGTATAATAATACAATAGTTATAGACTAGTAACTTCTATTTAGTGCATAGCAGGCATTACTAGCACAATTACTATGAGTGGGACAATTAAATCTTAAGACAAAGATATGGTGGTTTTAAAGGTGAAAAAGTGCCGAAATTTAAACAAAACAAATACTTGAATAAAGAAAGATATGGCATAAAATAAAAAAAACGTAAGAGAATATTATCAGACTGAACAATTAGCAAAAAACCTTAGTCTGCAATCGCATTTTAAATCGACAAAATTAAACTTAAGCAAATATTCCTTTCAACATGCCGAGTTATTTCCGCCATACAATGTCCGAGTTATTTCCGCCATACAATGTCCGAGTTATTTCCGCCATACAATGTTTGAGTTATTTCCGCCATACAATGTCCGAGTTATTTCTGCCATACAATGTCCGAGTTATTTCCGCCATACAATGTTTGAGTTATTTCCGCCATACAATGTCCGAGTTATTTCTGCCATACAATGTCCGAGTTATTTCCGCCATACAATGTCCGAGTTATTTCCACCATACAATGCCCAAGTTATTTCCGCCATACAATGTCCGAGTTATTTCCGCCATACAATGTCCAGAGTTATTTCCGTCGTACAAAGTCCAGAGTTATTTCCGTCGTACAATGTCCGAAATTGAACAAAACGTCACAATTTACAAAGTACAATGAAAAAGACAGAAATTAAAAAACTAAATGTCAAAATAATAAAAGATATATAAACCGATTTAGATTACACTATATCTACTGTATATACCATATATAGCCATTTGTTAGCATTTGTTTCTATTGCTATTCTGATGATCATGGTCAAGTTGTCCATGCAGCTATCTCTAAAGTCAACACCAAATACTTTCTTTTTCTGATTGCTATTTTATTAATGTGCTTTTACATATAATTTGTGTCATCCATGTTTCTGTTTAAAACAGGGAATGCTCTTCCACGGCCAGATATGTTAACTTATTTTACTAAGATTGTTGGATTTAAAATACTAAATGGTTTAACTCCTTCCCACATGACTAATATGTTTCAATTCTCTAGTACCAGATATCCACATGATTCTATTTTGTACTTGGCAAAGATACTTAGATACTGTAGCAAACATGCACTCAAGAATTTTATTGCTAACCTTTTTAATATTTTCTAAAAAGAGATAAAATATACACTTAAACTTAGTTGTTTCAAGTCTTCTTTGTATAAATTTCTTAAATTTTGTATCTAGAGGAGCCCGTATATAGAGATTTCCTCGACATGTGCAGGAGTTTACTGGTGTATAGGTACGGAAGGTTTTACATCGGTGCTGTCAACAAACAAACATTGCTTTCAACTCATTCAACTGTTAGATACGTGTATACTTAAATTTAGTAGCTTCAGGTCTTGTATAAACTTTTGTTTTTGCGTTGATGACATCACATGGAAACACCTTTTTTAGTTATTTTTTTGTGGCACCACTTATAAAACATTTTTTTATAAAAATGAATATGGACTGCTCAATAAAAGTATATATATACATTATAGATTTTCACATAGTTGTACATAATGTATTTGTTTTGATACTATGTGAAGTTAATTTAAGCATTTATCTTTGTTTTAAAGCTTTTGAAGAAGTTTAACAAAATGAAATGTTATCTTGTAAGAATGTTGGGCCTAACATAAAACAGTTTCAACATATGAAGCAGACATATGAGATTTCCTTACACATATATTAGCTAGGCATAGACATACGTAGATAGGCATAGACATAGATAGGCATAGACATAGATAGGCATACACATTATAGACATAGATCCTTAGCAGACATAGATTAATTTACTTTGTCAAAGATCAACTGTAATGAGACTGAATCTGTATAGAGAACAAGTCCTCTAAATCTACTAAACATTGCCGCTACAAAAACATCACACACAAATAAGTATATTTAAATAAAAAGGGGAGCATTAAAAGTGTAATAATAATAATAAACAGCTTAATATAAAATACTGATGTAGATGTAGTTAGCATACTAATCATATATTAGTCAGCATGTAGATTATACTAGTAATAATTACTTCATAACTATAGCGAAAAAGAAATGGAAAAAAATGTACTGTGTTATGCTACCAGTGTCGGTAAAATCGCTGTACCTCAAAATCATACTTACACTGTAAATAAACACTTCCCAACACCGAAATAAAAGTTCATGTCAAACATAAACTTAAATGTCATCTGTAAATGCAAATAATAGTAAACAGCGTTATTATTTTTTCATTTTCATTTTATCTACCGCAATCTGGAGAGTTTAATGTGAATACATAAATTTAATATCTATCAAATAATAAAACATTTTGTGATGGAATTAGATTTTTTAATGTGAACATATAGAGATTACTTGGGGTTAATATTGCCGTACAGCAGAAAAAACCAACAAAAAGGTCATGCACCATATACAGTCACGAAAATATGAGGTAGTGTATCAGATTCTAAAAATCGCTAACACTACTAAATAATTGAAACAATTAGAAGTTGTCCAGCCAATACACAAAGGCAAGTCAACTCCAAAGCATCATAATTTCTGCTCACTTATGAAACACAAAGTGACTTCCAAATTTACCAGCAATGAATTCGAAGCTCAACGAAGAAAAGAGCAGAGATCTTCAAGGTTGAATTGCAACAAAATTCACATTACAGTTATTTGGTATCAAAAGATTCACCATGTCTTGCTCTGTTGTGTTGTAGGTGCAAAATATGTGGGAATATGATTACAAGCTCATAAAAACTCGAAAACGAAAAGCCACCGTAGATTGGAATCTCTTTATTTCTCTGACGTAGTCATGATAGTTTGATTATTGTCTTGTCATGTGATGGGCCAATAAAAAGCTCAATATAAACTTATCGTAGCACTAGTATATGACAAACACTGGGTTTTACCAAAGACCCCATATCAAATATAGATGCTCGCTATTTTACAGTTTAGTTTCGGCTTGATCTAATCGTCAAGTCGTAATCTGATCATGTGACCCAATACTTTGCAAATAATTTTTGCAGCACTTTTCGATTATCACAGGTGACCAACAGGGTCGTCACGATTATCAAACAATGATATGTACTCCTTCAAGATATGGCCAAAAAATTAAATGAACTTTTACGGTAAGTTATAAGATATCACTGCTAAAAGTGACAGAATTACGATGACGATGAAATAGATGCGTAAGAACAGTAGACATAGTTTGATTGAATGCGTGAAGTAAATTGGTGAAAACATGTCGACGAATAAGGTTGCATAAAAGTGTAAACAGAAATGGTCTACAACAATTACGTCACATTTGAGCCGTTTAGGAAAACGAATCCAAACTACGGCGGTCTCAGGCAGCGATTAGCTGTTCATATTTGAGTTTTTAAGAGCTTGTAATCACATTCCCACATATTTTGCACCTACAACACAACAGAGTAAGACATGGTGAATCTTTTTGATATCAAGAAGTGTTTTGTTGAGATAAATTAGGAGGAAAAATAAAACTGTAAAGGTGTTTAAATGTAAATGGGAAATCATTAGCGATTAATGGCTAAATATAGTCTGCTTTGCTACGATTACAATGAAAAATTATTCGGCAATACAATTATATGATTTTAATTTGTTTCAGCGATGGCATCATAAAGCGAAAATATTATATAGTAGTATATAAACCCATAGTAGTTATTTACTACAATCACTGCCTGGTAAAAATCATAATCATTAAAAATCAGTAACACACCAAAATGTTAACCTTAGTGACATAGTTAGTGACTTAGTGTTAACATAGTTATCTACATTAATTTTAGTGTATTTAGTGGTTATGATCTGCAAGAAAGTGTAACATTACAATGTACTGCATGCAGCGTGTATCGTGCAGAGTTCTTACCTTGGAGATAGACGCTGTAACATAAATACTGAATCTAACTTAAATGAATTCAGCTTACTCAACACATACTTGAAAACAGTTTTAGGATGTACTTTACCAAACTTTAAATTCAATTTTACCAAACTTTCCACTAAAATTTTATCCCTTATCCGTTTTTACCATAACGATTGCGGCTGAGCTGAGATAGCGAGCCTTAATCGTTACGCCTTACAAAGCGTATAACTATTTCCGGCATTGTGGGAGGTATTTCGGCAAATAGCACATCGACAGTGTTTTATTTTGTCATATAACAATCACCAAAATTTAAACTAGTACTACGATAAGTTTTATATTGAGCTTTGTATTGGCCTTTGAATTCACGTGAGAACATACGTGACAAGACGATAACCAAATTTCGTAGCTACGTCATCGAAATAAAGAGATTCCAATCTACGGCGGCTTTTCGTTTTTGAGCTGTTAAGAGCTTGTAATCACATTTCCACATATTTGGCACTTACAACACAACAGAGTAAGACATGGTGAATCTTTTGAGACCAAATAACTGTAATTTGAATTTTGCTGCAAGTCAACTTTTAAGCATGTAATACATGTGTTCTATTACATGGTCTATTACATGGTTCGTTAAGGAAGCATAATGAATGGTTGGAATCATATTTAATGCAACTCCAGCAATTTTATTGCCACTTAAAATAGTACACTGAGTTCGTGATCATCGATTTACGAATACACATAATTCGTCATTGATGACTTATGCTGTGTTTTTGCTGAAGTAGTGAGTGCCTAAGACCCCCTCCTGCTATTTTTACCTCATGTAAGAATGCATACGTGAAGATATAAACACTGGTACTAACTAGGTTATCAATCGCACTGTTAACACAAAGATGTCAACACCTGTATTACAATGACAGAAGGCAAGCTTAGGAATTGCTGATTGATCCACATTGCCTAGTAAGACATACATAATAACTAATGTCAACAGAAACCACAAAGTGCTCACCCATCGTGTGTTAATTTTCACAAAGGGGTATTCAAATCATAAGGACTTGAGTAACATAATACTTTTGTAGAGGAATTCAGTCGCAATAACTTAGACCAGTTTTTCATAGATTTCAAAAGCGGTTTTAATGAATTGAATGAATGTCAGACCCGCTTAACAAAAGAAATGATTATATCAATTTGCAACCTGTTACGAAGTGTCAGACTGGAGCATCACAATGACATGTGGTGACAAATGACTGGTGGGAGAAACTGATATGCGTTTTATCTAATGATAGCGCAAGTGTTGTCAAATTTGCTTGGATAGATATATCAGTATTAAATTGATATCGCATACGGATTAATCTTCATACAGCTAATAGCGCCACCACCACCCTGATTAGGAATTGCTGTGTGGTTACAAACTGAATTACATGTAAAAAGAGAAAGACCAGAAAAGAAAACATTGATTATATCCAGAGTATATCGGTTCACACTTCCATATCTCATATATAATTAACAGATATTTTATCTACACTGTATATAAGCAAATAGCATAAGTTTAGATACTTTTCACTCATCGTCACTTTTCATTGTCGCAGATAAGATGTTAAATCCATAACTAACCAAACTGGTTTACCTAAACTAATGTCATGCACTACGTTAGCAAACCCAGACTTACAACAAGAGATCTGTATTATTCAACACAGCATCAGTTATTTTAATTGCCATTAAAGCTTATAGATAAGCTTTTACTACCCACCGTGCCCGATTGACAACTACACGATAGACTCTAATCTTTCAACTATCAGCGAAGAAGCAGTCTAAACCCACCTCTTTTACTTGGTTTTTATTTGAACTGCTTACGAGTATGTGATTCTATTAGCCACACACTAGGCTACTACAAGCATCATGTACAGAGGGATATAAGCAAACTATTACTATAGGCCCGTGGGATTATTCTGAATCCAATAAAATGTGTGACTATTTATTCTTTGTCGCATCACTTAGCTGTGCGAATATCAGCGGCTTCAATTTACTTAGTGTCTCAAAATTCGGTTAGCTTTCTTTTGTACAAAGAAAATGGCTTCAACAAAATTACAAATGAATCCTTACCGGTAAAACCTTCTGGTTAAGGCCTAAATATCTCGGGCAAAAATCATTTATGAAGCGTGCAAAAAGTAACAACAGCATCTACCATCTATATTATTACATCCCAATTTTCATTGTCCGTCTGTTAGTCCGCTTACACACCGTTTCCACATTTTTGCCCGATTTTGTTCAAACTTGACATGCATTAGCTCCATGCCTTCCACCAGGTTGCTGAAACTATTCGGTGAATATTCAGAAAACCAGCCTCGTAAACACCAACATGCCGGCTATCTGATTATAAATGAAAGGATTCCAAGGCACCACAGGGCTTATAAGTAGTAGTAGTAGTAGTAGCTTACCGCTAGTAGCTTATAACCAGCTAATATTCAAAATCATTGATGCTGTAAAACCTCTATTTTAATGCCACTTCTAATAGAACGCCACTATAGGGAAGGGTTGAACAATACAGCGGTGCCATGGCATTAAAATAGAGGTTTTACTTAACAAATAAAATCAGAACAATCTAAACTTAATGAGTTTTAAAGTGAAAAGTTTTCAAAACAACCATAATAAATCATTGAACACATTGAACACTGCATGTTCTTGCTGAGGTAAACAGAGAGAGAGAGAGAGGGAGAGAGAGGGGGAGAGAGAGGGGGAGAGAGAGAGAGGGGGAGAGAGAGAGGGGGAGAGAGAGAGAGGGGGGGAGAGAGAGAGGGGGGCAGAGAGAGGGGGAGAGAGAGAGGGGGAGAGAGAGAGGGGGAGAGAGAGAGAGAGGGGGAGAGAGAGAGGGAGAGAGAGAGGGAGAGAGAAGGAGAGAGAGAGAGGGAGAGAGGGAGAGAGTACTACCCATCAATGTTCTCATTAGCTACTTGACTTTAATTTATTGATAATGTGAGAAGCTAAAATAGTCTAGGGAATAATGACAGCTAGCGTTATTGGCTCATGCTTTTAATTTGAAATTATGTCTCTAAATTGCCTCAGATTACAGCCTTTTTTCTTAGTAGTATAATAGCGTAATAATATTAGTTAATTATTGTTAATTAATTATGTTAATAATATAGTATAATACAGTAATAGATTTACAATATTATAGTTACATTATAGCATCCTGGTAGTGCCAGGGTCCTGAAAGACATCGTGAGGTGTGACGAAAAAGCACAGAGCATAAGTATGTGCACAATTATTCCCATAACATAAAAAAGGAATTTGATAACTTACAGAGAGTTAACTTGTTTTAGTAGGCCATTAACCAACTTGAAAGCTTAGTTATAAACTTGTCAATTCCATTTCATTAAAACCTAAACTGACAAGTCTAAGACTGAGCAGATACCGGTACTTGACATCCAGGTGCAGGTACGTCATTGTCACATTGGAAATTGTACACTGATAAATACCCTCCATCTTTCTAACTAGACATTACTCACAACTTTCGTTCCCTGACTGATTACAAGTAAATGAGCTAAGTTTAGTCTTACTAAGAGGTCAAGCAAGTATATTTTGTACAGCACAAAGAAAGTGGATTCGTGAGTTGTTTAAAAAACTACGAATATTTGTTGAGATAATATACAACAAATACAGGTTGCCATGGATACATGAATTTTCAGTCGACTTTTACTTGTTTATATGTTTAAATCAACTAACAGTTAGACAATTCTAAGAGACTTCGATTTATTAACGACCTTTTTAGTATAGTAAAATAAAGGTTTGTTAAGGGATTCATTATTTAAATGCGCTGTTTTATTGCATGCAACCATTAAAAAATACCAGATAAAAATAACAGCAATATCAGTTCATAATTTTATGGTCGAGGAAATTGATCGAATTACAAAAATCAGGCAGCATTGAGTATCGATTGTCTAAAAAAATTGATGCTGTTTATCAGAAATTGGTCTTGAAAAATATTTTTCAAATAATGCATCGAATTATAAATCTTAAATCTATATATGTGAATGACGGTGTTAATTTGTTTTTCTTTCGTGTGTCCAGTTATAACAATCAAGTTTTAGGAATGTATATATATATATAGTATATAAACATATCAATATATAATATATAAATATATGTATATATAGTATATAAATATATGCATATATAGTACATAAATATAGGTATATATAGTATATAAATGTATGTATATATAGTATATAAATGTATGTATGTATAATATATAAATATATGTATATATAGTATATAAATATATGTATATATAGTATA
The DNA here is from genome assembly GCF_963576615.1 of Watersipora subatra. NCBI lineage: Eukaryota > Metazoa > Bryozoa > Gymnolaemata > Cheilostomatida > Watersiporidae > Watersipora > Watersipora subatra. Next base: position 16,565,518 of record NC_088718.1, read on the forward strand.
TAAATATATGTATATATAGTATATAAATATATGTATATATAATATATAAATATATGTATATATAGTATATAAATATATGTATATATAGTATATAAATGTATGTATATATAGTATAAAAATATATGTATATATAGTATATAAACATATGAATATATAATATATAAATAAAGGTATATATAGTATATAAATGTATGTATATACAGTATATAAATATGTGTATATATGGTATATAAATATATGTGTATATAGTAAATAAATATATGTATATATAGTATATAAATATATGTATATATAGTATATAAACATATGTATATATAGAATATAAATATTTTTATATATAGTCTATAAATGTAAGTTTATATAGCATATAAATACATGTGTATATATAGTATATAAATATATGTATACAATTATATATACATATACTATATCTATATAATTATGGAATATCTATTATAATTAAAAATATAATATCTATTTAATAATATACATATAGTATATAACTAAACAGAAATTTAAAAGTTAGAATGGTGATGTTGATTAAATATAGATTTTCTGGTCAAAAACATTTTTCATTACCCGCGCAATGCTGAGCATTCAGTTGGTAGTATGTAAGAAAGCTTTTAAAGTTGAACTTTCAAAGTAAAGTAAAAAGATTTATTTATCTTTGCCGAAAAAAAAAGATAGATCCATCATAAATATGTTAACAGTTTTGGCAACTTTATTTAAAACAAATTAATTTGGTACAAGATTTAGTAGTGGAAGAAAGCGCTGTTCTTTGCGTATCGTAACAGGAAATGAAATAAGCTGAGTAATGTAGTCTTAGGTTGGTCAATCGACAGGCTATCTCTTTCAATACTGGAGTTGCTCCAACATTCATATTAGAATTTAACAATCATGCATTTAAATACTCAACTTAAATCTTTACATTATATGGAAATTCTTACATAATATGAAGCAAAAACTTTACATTATTTAAGCTAATTGGATTTTACGCAGGTTTGCGCTATTTTAATTCGTATTTTAATAATTAATAATTACTTGAATAAGTTAAAATTTGGGTCTTTAAATAGTTTCATATAGTGTTATGTATATATTTAAGAGTTCAGGTAGTTTCATACAGTGTTATGTATATATTTAAGAGTTCAGTTAGTTTCATACAGTGTTATGTATATATTTAAGAGTTCAGGTAGTTTCATACAGTGTTATGCATATATTTAAGAGTTCAGGTAGTTTCATATAGTGTTATGTATATATTTAAGAGTTCAGGTAGTTTCATACAGTGTTATGCATATATTTAAAAGTTCAGGTAGTTTCATATAGTGTTATGTATATACTGTATTTAAGAGTTAAGGTAGTTTCATATAGTGTTATGTATATATTTAAGAGTTCAGGTAGTTCCATATAGTGTTATGTATATACTGTATTTAAGAGTTCAGGTAGTTTCATATAGTGTTATGTATATATTTAAGAGTTCAGGTAGTTTCATACAGTGTTATGTATATATTTAAGAGTTCAGGTAGTTTCATACAGTGTTATGCATATATTTAAGAGTTCAGGTAGTTTCATACAGTGTTATGTATATATTTAAGAGTTCAGGTAGTTTCATATAGTGTTATGTATATATTTAAGAGTTCAGGTAGTTTCATATAGTGTTATGTATATATTTAAGAGTTCAGGTAGTTTCATATAGTGTTATGTATATATTTAAGAGTTCAGGTAATTTTTGTACATATTGAGACCAGTAAAGCAAAACATTTACGAGAATATTGAATTGATATTGATTATTGAACTGCAGCATACAAAACGGGTTCAAAAGTAATTAAACAGAAGTTTAATTAATTAAACAGAAGTGTAATTAAACAGAAGTGCTGCGTATACGGCGCTAGATGAATCCAGAGTATTACCAAGGAGGTGGCTATAACGTATAATTCTTTATCTGTATTGAGTAAATGCGATATTTTATATAATTCCTAAGTTAATCATTTAATATGCACATTATGTATTATTACGTACTTAAAGATGAACTTAGACAAAATCTTAGTTGATTTTATCAGATATATTTTATATATATCTTAGTTGATTTTATTTGATATACACATTATGTATGTATTAAAATACATAATGTGTATATTTATATATATTGTGTGTATTTAATTATTAATTGAATAATTTAATTATTCAATACACACATGTGTGTTTATATTAAATAATTATTTGATATACGTACTATGTATGTTATATTAAATAACTTAATTGTTTAATATACACATTATACATAATTATACAATTAATTAAATAATTATTTAAACAATGATTTTTAACAATTGTTGTATGATATTTTTCTATCATTTGAAATTGTTGTTGATGTTGGAGGTGATCTGGCTGCCAGGGTGTTTCAATATTAAAATCAACAAAACTTCATCGCGAGTACAAAGCTCAGAAGAAATATATGTGCAAAATGAAGTCACTAGTCGTTATGGTTGCGACAGTTGATATTGGCTATTGCATTCAATTGCAGCCTTACGCGTTTCTATTCAGTCAGTTTCTCTGCAGCAATAGACATCATAATCGCACATTCGCTTGATCTCGGCGCGTTTTAACCCTGATCAAGTTTTATCCAATTTAATCTTGAATCATCCTGGCAGTCGGGCAACCTCAAATACCAAAAACAATTTCAATTGATAAAAATACAGCTACTTTCTGATAAAATCAACTAAGATTTTGTCTAAGTTCATCTTTAAAGTTTATTGGCTGGGTCTAACTTTGGGCCACATTTCCATTTGTTGCTAAATCACTAGTATGCTTGCCGCTGAAGAGCTTTGAACCCACTTCATTACTTTTTAATATTTATAGTAAGATTAAAAGTAATGTATACATACTTTAACATAGTAATATAAACATAGTAATATTAACATAGTAATATAAACTTAGGAACATAAAGTTAGTAACATAAACTTAGTAATATAAACTTAGTAATATAAACTTGGCAATATAAACTTGGTAATATAAACCTAGTAATATAAACTTAATAATATAAACTTAGTAATATAAAATTAGTAACATAAACTTAGTAATATAAACTTAATAATATAAACTTAGTAATATAAACTTAATAATATAAACTTAGTAATAGAAACTTAGTAATATAAACTTAGTAATATAAACTTGGTAATATAAACTTGGTAATATAAACTTAATAATACAAACTTAGTAACATAAACTTAGCAATATAAACTTAGTAATATAAACTTGGTAATATAAACTTGGTAATATAAACTTAATAATATAAACTTAGTAATATAAACTTAATAATATAAACTTAGTAACATAAACTTAGTAACATAAACTTAGTAATATAAACTTGGTAATATAAACTTAGTAATATAAACTTAGTAATATAAACTTGGCAATATAAACTTGGTAATATAAACCTAGTAATATAAACTTAATAATATAAACTTAGTAATATAAAATTAGTAACATAAACTTAGTAATATAAACTTAATAATATAAACTTAGTAATATAAACTTAATAATATAAACTTAATAATATAAACTTAGTAATAGAAACTTAGTAATATAAACTTAGTAATATAAACTTAGTAATATAAACTTAGTAATATAAACTTAATAATACAAACTTAGTAACATAAACTTAGCAATATAAACTTAGTAATATAAACTTGGTAATATAAACTTGGTAATATAAACTTAATAATATAAACTTAGTAATATAAACTTAATAATATAAACTTAGTAACATAAACTTAGTAACATAAACTTAGTAACATAAACTTGGTAATATAAACTTAGTAATATAAACTTAGTAATATAAACTTAGTAATATAAACTTAGTAATATAAACTTGGTAATATAAACTTAGTAATATAAACTTGGTAATATAAACTTAGTAATATAAACTTAGTAATATAAACTTAGTAATATAAACTTAGTAATATAAACTTAGTAATATAAACTTAGTAATATAAACTTAGTAATATAAACTTAGTAATATAAACTTAGTAATATAAACTTAGTAATATAAACTTAGTAATATAAACTTAATAATATAAACTTAGCAATATAAACTTAATAATATAAACTTAGTAATATAAACGTAGTAATATGAACTTAGTAATATAAACTTAGTAATATAAACGTAGTAATATAAACTTGATAATATAAACTTAGTAATATAAACTTAGTAATATAAACTTAATAATACAAACTTAGTAACATTAACTTAGCAATATAAACTTAGTAATATAAACTTGGTAATATAAACTTAATAATATAAACTTAGTAATATAAACTTAATAATATAAACTTAGTAACATAAACTTAGCAATATAAACTTAGTAATATAAACTTGGTAATATAAACTTAGTAATATAAACTTAGTAATATAAACTTAGTAATATAAACTTAGTAATATAAACTTAGTAATATAAACTTGGTAATATAAACTTAGTAATATAAACTTGGTAATATAAACTTAGTAATATAAACTTGGTAATATAAACTTAGTAATATAAACTTAGTAATATAAACTTAGTAATATAAACTTAGTAATATAAACTTAATAATACAAACTTAATAACATAAACTTAGCAATATAAACTTAGTAATATAAACTTGGTAATATAAACTTAATAATATAAACTTAGTAATATAAACTTAATAATATAAACTTAGTAACATAAACTTAGCAATATAAACTTAATAATATAAACTTAGTAGTATAAACTTAATAATATAAACTTAGTAACATAAACTTAGCAATATAAACTTAGTAATATAAACTTGGTAATATAAACTTAATAATATAAACTTAGTAATATAAACTTAGTAATATAAACTTAGTAATATAAACTTAGTAATATAAACTTAATAATACAAACTTAGTAACATTAACTTAGCAATATAAACTTAGTAATATAAACTTGGTAATATAAACTTAATAATATAAACTTAGCAATATAAACTTAATAATATAAACTTAGTAACATAAACTTAGCAATATAAACTTAGTAATATAAACTTAGTAATATAAACTTAGTAATATAAACTTAGCAATATAAACTTGGTAATATAAACTTAGTAATATAAACTTGGTAATATAAACTTAGTAATATAAACTTAGTAATATAAACTTAGTAATATAAACTTAGTAATATAAACTTAGTAATATAAACTTGGTAATATAAACTTAGTAATATAAACTTAGTAATATAAACTTAGTAATATAAACTTAGTAATATAAACTTAGTAATATAAACTTGGTAATATAAACTTAGTAATATAAACTTGGTAATATAAACTTAGTAATATAAACTTAGTAATATAAACTTAGTAATATAAACTTAGTAATATAAACTTGATAATATAAACTTAGTAATATAGACAGTAATATAAAAGTAATATAAACATAGTAATAGAAACTTAGTAATATAAACTTAGTAATATAAACTTAGTAATATATACTTAGTAATATAAACTTAGTAATATAAACTTAGTAATATAAATAGAATCTTACATTGAAGTTTTCAGCAAATCGTCATTATCTAATGAGTGAATACAATAAATAAGTGAATACAATAAAAAGATGAAACAAAAAAAGGTACTTCATAGATTTTAGCTTGGCAGTTTATTAACAGAATTAATATGAAAAAACATAAAATAGATATGTTCTGTTACTGCAAGCTTGTGGAACACTGAGTGGAGTTTGCCTACTACTAATGACATTTCATTATTATTTTTTATTCAGAGTACGCAACTTGTGATTAAACATTCTGCCGTGCAAAAAAATATTTTATAAAACCTTTTTCCCAGCATGGCATAGTCAAAGGTTATTGACAAGCTAGCAAGCTCCAACTGCTTCATACAACAACAGCATGTCTAATTAGCTGTTGTGACAAAAGTAGCGAAAGTGAAACAACATCAATTACATCATTAATTTTATTGTGAGGTGTACAATAGCTTACGGATCTACTAAGAGTTATATTGTGTTATATTCTGATTCTGTAAAGATTTAAACTCGATAGGTTATCAATTATGTCGACAGCCAACAATTTTGTCAATGAGCAAAAAGGATCATATTACATCTAGAAGCCGATTATTCACTCAAATATAGCCGATTAAAAATAGCATAATATTATAGTTATATACAACTTTCTATCAAAAAGAGAAAAATTAGCAGTTATAGATTTTGACGCAAAAGTCAAATTGAACTCTTTGTCAAATTCTTAAATATAGCGCTGCTGCTACCTAGGGGAGACCGGGGTAGGTTGATCATTGGGGCGGGTTAATCATCAGATTTCTTGAAGCAGCTATTATGTTTATCTGATGAGTTATCCTTTTAATATGTTAAAATTCTTTAAGGAAAAGGTGAATGTCAACTCAGCAGATGAAGATATGAGGTAAAAAAATTAAAACATCTTTTCTATTTTTTCATTTTTTTATCTCCTATTTGATGATGACTGGGCATCAAATACTGGACACAATATTCATTGTTGAACTTTCATATGCTACAATTTATTTTAACAAGATACGTTTTTTAACATGCCAAAATAGTGCATACCTGATTTCAATGCAGATTTTGTAATTTATAAAAATTCTACAATTGGCACAGCGGGGCAAGTTGATCATTTGCATTTTGGGGCAGGTTGAGCAGTGATCAACCTGCCCGCCCAGTGGTATTTTATTTTTCATGAACAATTACAATTGTCTCATCGGGCAGCCCATAATAGACTGACATGGTTATAAAGTTAACTGCTCTACTAGCCATGTATATTTGCATTCAAGAGATAATTGTATCAAGACAATCTAACTACCAGATAGGGTTCCTAAGATAAAAGCCATGAATTGAGCAAATAATTTTCTGTTTTCAGTAACGCTGAAGGCCATATTATTTGAAATAGGATAAACTAATTGTTGTTATAAGACTTGTTTGTAATTTTATAGTTCATAGTTGGTGGTCTAGCATTTAAGAGCAGCCTTCTCCCTTAATTACTGATGTTCAGTTTTAGACCCATTTTTTCGCACAGCTGTTTGCTAGTGTCGCTTGTACTTTTGTTTGCCAATTATATGTTAGTGAATCTTCACATGTTATAGTGATACTCATTCACTTTATTTCTTTCTCTTCTCTACCTGTGTGGTCACAATCAAACTTGCTTAGCTACAAAATCGTTCTCAAATTCTATCAATAATTATGTACTCTATTATGTACTAAGTCATTATGTTAATCCCCTTGATTCACGATAACCGCTCATCTCATGTTAGATTAAGTCGATCTCAAAGGCTAAAGAGAATGGGATAGTAATGCTCACAATACCACCCCATACAGTCCATTTCGATATATGGACCGTTCAAAGCATGCAATTACGCAATTGCCATGGCTAAACCAGACGGATCTTCAATGTTAGTGAGTTCATAAAGGATGCCGCCAAAAACGCCATGACTCCTCAAAATATTCTGTCAGTGTTTCAAGCCACAGGAATATACCCTTTAAATTTTGGCATCTAAGAGTCTGATTTCATAGCTGCAGAAATCACAGACAGACCTGAGCTGGAGAATGCTATAGAACATTAGGTAGACGTTACAGATACACCTGTAGCCACAACATTTAATTTTGTAACACCAACAGAATTCACTTCACCAGTCCAGGCTACTCCTCTTAGGGGATGGAGAAATTAACCGGTGAAGACCAGAATGATAAATATGTTTCTCCCTCAGATCAATTTCCAGTGCTCAAAGCTGGCCTCCTTAAAACAGGTTAGCAAAAGAGAGGTTGAATGCTCTTACTGACTGACACCATGACGAAGCCACATCTAAAGGCCGAGACAATCCAAAGGTTTCGACATGCCAGTTGCCCAGCTGGGTAAAAGAAAAGAAAGAGAAGCAAGAAACCAAAAGCTCTTGAGTCATCACATAAAAAACCAAAAATAGAGTTTCCTAACCTATCAGATGAGGAAGAGCCTGACGTTATCCCAAATTTCAGCATAAGAGTTGGTGACCATGTGTTGGTCAAGGTATACGGTAAGACACAAAACCGATATAAAAAGTATGTATTGGTGTTGGCTATGACGGAAAGTAGTAGAGATCTGTTCGCAACTTTCCTGAAAAAAGTAACCTCCCAGCCAATAATCTACAAATGAAGAAGAGCATTCTGCTGGTGGCTCTGAAGTTATGAGTTATTCCCTCACAACCAACTGTAGGTCATTGTCTTGTAAAATTCCCTGAGGATGTTGATGCCGACTAAACTATTCTTAAATGACAGTCATTGTTTTGTTACACATAGTTATTGCACAAACATGCAGAACTCTTAGTTTATCTGCCTACTAACTTGTGAAGAGCGAATACTGATTCGTTAACAAACGTTACACGTTTTCAACTCTGTTGCACCTCAATGTTTTATGTTCACTGTTACCAAAAATTACATAGATGTTACATAAGTGTTTTTGTTAGTTGGAAATTCTACTTGTTACATGGAAGGAAAAGTAAATAGTTCTGCTAAGTCCTCAGTTTTCTGAAAACCACAGGGAAGATAATTCTTAGCGACTTTTTAATTTCATTACTTAACATTCGGGTTTTTTTTACTAAGTGTGTAGCCCTTGCTTATTAGGCTACTAACTTTTTTTTTTATTTTGATATTGTGTATTCACACGAAAATGGGCAGTTATATGACTAGATTCATTAAAATGCACCAAAAACATAAATTTGGTTGTGAGTGCTTCAAAAATAGCTCCAATTCAAGTTTTGCTCAACCTGCCCCATGTATGATCAGCCTGTCCCACACCACTGCTCAACCCACCACATGTGTGATCAACCTGCCCCGTTTTTTTGGGCTACTTTTTCCATCATGGTTTGGTTTCAATTGATCCTTAACATTAAAGATGTGGTTGCGTCAAAAATGTCGATTTAATGAAATTAAGACCCATAAAAGGCTAAAACATCAGCTACAATTTGATGCCATTTTTGTCTTTGTAGACCAACCCTGTCTAGAGATATATGGGTTTGAATGATGCCCTTTTTTAAAAAACTCCCGTTCCAGCAGGTGCTTCTTTTGTGACGTCACTAGTGATACATCTGAAAACAAACAGCGATCGATAAACATAAGGTCGCTTCGTTAGCCAATCATCAGCGCAAAATTTTTATATAGGTCGTAATAAATTTTATCATTCGTAAAACGCTTTGTCTGTGATCTCAAATTTAGGGAATTTACTCTATTATTGAATCGCATGGACATCGATATTTACTGAATTAATTAACATCGTTACTTTAATTAATTACTCGATCGACGTTTTATTGGCGAACAACACAATTGTAAAAATTTCTGTAAAGTTACTGCGAAGGTGACTCCAAGTTTTCTTGGCATCAGGTAGTTAAAGTTCTACGGAGGAAGCTCGGAGAATGGAAGTAAATTTATCTTTTACTTTGAGTCTCCTATAGAGTTTCCTGTTGAGTTTACATTCAGATTATATTTCCCTGTTTGAGACTAAAATGTAATTTCCTGCGCGTGCGAGATACGTATGTACAGTAAGTTCTTGACGGCTTCTTTTTAATCTTTAGCATCTAGCTATACAATGGCTTAGATTGATGAATATACTAAAGGTAATATTTTAGTACTCATTAATACATGTACTAATTAATAAAATGGTAACTTTTTGCTATCACTAATCATCGCTTTATTTTTTTTTATCGGTTCACCTAGTTACATTTGCTTTAAATTTTCTGTGGCAGTTTTAGCTAGTAAATTAGATTCATGATTTGACTTTAGATGTTCACTTCTCACTTGTAGAAAGTGAAAAAAATCGATTGATCAATGCAAATCTTTAATTTCCCGAACCAAAGCTTCGAATCGTTGGCTTGGCGTACTTGTGCCGTTGTTAAACATTTATTTTTAAAATTACACTCGCAATCTAACTCCCAATTTGAAAGCTTTCAGTAAATACGCGTTAGAATGACATATCTATGAATGGCATACATTTATTGCATTTGTTTTACTGATTACAGGATGTTTATGTGGTCCCAACCGCCGAAGCAGCTATTTCAGTGTGGAAACTGCCATAAATGGGAAAGAGCAACTTGAATGTGTGCTGCATAAACCATGATGCTTTGTTTGAGTTTGCTGCAGTAGATGAATTTGTTTTATTGTATCAGCTAAAACTATCTGAGTGGCCACGACTTGATGAATATAGTCAAACATGGATAACTCGAACTTCACGGGTCCGAGCGAAATTGTTCGAATTATCAGAGCGTTCAACTTATCAGAGCACTTCCACAAGTCCATGTATTTACTTATTTATTAGTAGATACATGTACATATACAAACTATAATATAAATCAAAAGCACAAATGGCTTGTTTCAAATTAAATGCTTCTAATGTAAAGTTTGAAACGTTTTTATCAAAAAGTATAGAGATTTTTCTATCACTTGAGATTGGTTTGTTGTTTGAGGTGATGTTATTGCCAGGACGTTTTTTAGATTGACATTGGCAAAACTTGATCGTTGTTGAAATGCTCAAAAGAAAAGACATTTTTTTCTTTTGGGGGTTTACCCACGATCAATTTTGCCGATTTTTCTTGAAGTTTATGCAAAGATTACCTTACTTTACCTGGGATTCGTTAAGAGCAACACTCCGAGGCAGTTCAATTAGAAGTTTTACGAGGTTTTACGGTACATTCTATATCACTCACACTTTTTTAATAGATACTTATTGAATGTACACATGTATTCTGTGTTTAGGTCAAACGATGAATAGTTTTTTGTAGCTAAAACAACGTATACGTTTAATTACAACAATTTTAAGACATTTTAAACATTCAACATTCCGACGTTGATTCAACACGGAATCAACATCGGAAAACTATTCATCCTGGGCTAGCCGGGTCACGCACTCAAGGATTTTTGCCACGCACATACCAAACAAAAACAACATGCGATTTTTGTTTTGTATGTGCGTGGCGAAAATCCTTGCGCGCGTGACCCGGCTAGCCCGTGCTATTCATCATATAGCAGTATAAATCAAATTTCACCAAACCTTTAGAAAAGTTGTTGACAAAAATATTCTGCCGGTGGTGGTAATAATGACGCTTATGAATTACGAAAAGTTGAGGTTTACCTCTATGGCTTTGAATAAAGTGATTTTCTAAAGCGATAACAACCGTTTCGGTAGCCGTTGGGCAAAAAACAGTTCGAATTAACAGTGTTGAGTTCGAGTTATCTACAGCAATTTATCATTATGTGGGAACGGACCAAAGAAACCGTTCGAATTAACCATGTGTTCGAGCTATCAGTGGACGAGTTATCCATGTTTGACTGTATTTTTAATAAAAGCTTTATGCCGAGATGAAAATTTTTTTGCTTGTAAAAATTATATAAAATAATATTGTTGAAGATAACGCAAAACATGATTTGTAGAATATTGTAGTGAATTGGATACGGTATATGGATGTCTGGAGAATGTGAGTTCAAATCCAGTTTGGAACAGATTCCTCATCCTTAAAACTCTATCACTATGTATATTCTTTTCAAAGACGCAGCTTGCTTATTTTACTTACGGTAGTAAGAAATTAGTTTTTGGTGTGGGCAACGATATACAGCCCCAGGATAGACGACAGGCATAATGGGGGCGGGACTTTTGGAAGGCTGTATATCGTTAATGTGGGTAGCGACGGAACTGTGCCGATACAAAGACCTAATTCTACATAGTTTGCTTGACAGAATTAACGTAGACCGGTAGAATTGGTAGTCGGTACTCAAATGTTTACACAGCATTTGGAGAAAGTGAGTAGAACAAATTTTCAATTTCGTTATTTGAGGCCTTTGAAACATTCATAATAACGTATCTGTAGCTGGATTAAAACTTTTATTCTATCCAACATGAGCAAATACAAAATAAAATATATGCCAATAGAGCCGCATAGGACTAGACTTTTATCACAAATAGCCAATGTTATGGCGCCTTACAGTGCCTCGCGTTGCGTGTTCGCAACTTGAGTTGTACAACTTGAGTTGCCGAGTTGTACAACTCGGCCTGGGTTTTTTATGAACTCGAGTTGTGTTACACAAAACCAACACGGGTTTGTATAAACAGCAAAGTGAGTAATTGGGATGTATCGTTTACAGAACATTTATAGAAATTTAATAATAATAATTTAAATATATATACATATTTAAACTATATATATTGGCGAGATTTGCGCATATTCATTTCTATAAATATAAAAAGACAAAAACAATTGTAGAATGTAAAAAGCAAACTAAAAAACAATCTATGTGGGAGCCAGGCCACTTCTTTTTCAAATGGAAAAAGAGTGATCTCTCTAGAACCTGACAATAAACTGAATGAACACCGAAATGAACATAGAAATTATTTCAACGGCATTGAATGATGCACCAAAAAGTACTTCGCGTTCCATGTTCTCAAGCCGAGTTGTTGAACTCGAGTTGCTGTTGAAAGAACTCGGCTTGGGTTTTGATGAACTCGAGTTGTGCAACTCGAGTTGTACAACTAGAGTTGTACAACTTGAGTTTCAAACTAGAGTTGTGTAAATATAACTCGAGTTGTACAACTCGAGTTGCAAACTCAGCACAATATAATTCGCCATTAGCTCTAGTTTTACAGTACATACATAGTTTAATTTCTATTAGCTAATGGGTGCCTATTGATGTACCATTGTTAATATAATCAGATCTACGGTTATGTTACCGTAATACAAATATATTGCACCTTACTTTTACAAAGTCGCGTTGCGTGTTCACAACTCGAGTTATACAACTCGAGTTGTGAACACGCAACACGAGGCATTGTTAGGCGCCATACGATGTGAATACGAGATATATTGACAGATATATCACGTGTGACATCATTTTGGGGGCATGTTTTTGTGGCTTGAGCGTTTTTACCGCGATCAGATTTTTTAGATTTTTATCTTCAAATATCTTGGCAATGAGATCGCCTAACACAACAAACAACATATCAATTGATAAAGAAAAAAGATGCTTTCTTTTAAGATCAACTCAAATTTGACGCAACCACATCTTTAAGGACTTCAGTGGTGGGTAGTCACATAAACACTCTACAGTGCACCCTCAAGATACGATTACCCTGATATACGATTTTTTCACCTTACGAAGTCAAACATTGTGATATCTTCACCTCGCTATACGAATTTTATTTCACCATATGAATTTGAGAAAAGTTTCGCCCGAGTTAAAATTTGGCCGTCGGTGTGCTCAAAACATACGTCGAAATAAAAAAGACACTAAAATATAGTTTGCCGAAAGCATTCTTAGAACGTTTAGAAGAGACACGATGATCAACTTCTCTCATGTCCGCGTGGAAAATTTCGTGTAAAATACACAAGCGAGAAAGCAAATATTCATTTGTAGCGTTATTATAGCTTTTACTATAAACTTAAGTCAGCATACGTATATAACTACAACTATCTACATTTAATTTGTTATCTATGGAATCTGAGACCGATACAAACGTTACAAAACGAAGGAAAAATGATTTCTATGTCAACAAAGTTGGATGTCGTAAATAAGAAGGGACCCGTATTATTAACATTGTCAAGGAATATGATCGCAACCAATCAGCATTTGCAATTATTATTAAAACAAGAACTCCATTAAGCAAGCACAAGAAAGAGCTTCCGACTGAAGATTTGAATGAGCTAGGTCATGCACGCGATCAGCATTCAAAAGGAGCAACCATTTAGTAGAGGCGAGGATGTGGAAGATACAGAAAATCCCACATTCGCAGAAATATTTCAAGTGTTTAATTTACTGATATGGACTGGTACATTAAAACAATGCATGTATAATATATATTATTTATCTCTTGCGTGGCATGTTTTTCCTTATTTTATTCATTTTGTTTCCTTTTGATATTATGTTATATTTTCTTGTTTAACCATGTCTTTGCATGTGGGCTTGTTATCTTCTACGTGAATATAATTCATCGTATGTATGTAACTCATATAACTAGCTACTCAAGTTAGTTGACGCATCCACATTACTTTTTGAAACTTGCTAAAGCCCTGTCTCCCCCATAGGGTATAAATGCGTACAAACTTTGTATGTATGGTTACATTGATTCTTGTGCACATTTCATACAAGACAAACTACTGTACCACATTCTCTGGATCCTTTTACAAGCGCTAGCTAGCAATTTTCTGCATTGCACCATCAATTTTTTCGTAGAAAAATTGGACAGGAATGGACAACTTCTTTTAGCCTGCTAAAAAATTCCAATTCTTTACGTTTTAAATTTATTTTAAAGTGTACAGCACCATAATTAGCATTGATACATTTTTGCCTCCTCTCTGCTTTACCCGCTACATGTACCAGCTAAAGCCACGTTACTCCAAAGCAGACCTGCCAACCCAAGAGTGGGGCAATGCGTGAGATTTGGCTTTGGGGCAATTGATGTATCAATGAAAGTATATATAAAATTGTGGAAATTGGGGCAAAAATCTCATGCATTTCTCACGCATTTTCATTTTTTCTTTGGGGTGATTGTGTGAGTCTCACGCCCAATGCGTGAGAGTTGGCAGGTATGCTCCAAAGGTATGTACGTCCAGCATAGAAAACATAATTTTATTTTTCTTTTCGGTAGCCATTAAATGGTCAAGTGTGCGAGAGGCTGCTTTCTATAACTGCATCGCTCGGCCTTATTGAATTAGGTTGAAAAAGGTTTCAACCAGATAGGCTAAAGTTTATAGTGAAAGTGAAGATCGGAACTGCTGAAGGATAAAATTTCGTGATAAAAAGTTGAAATTCAGTAAAATAGTTCAAAATACATACTAAAACTTAGTTTGGAGTGTAGGCATAGCAAGCTAAACTTGAAGTGAATTCAAAGATTATGTTATGCATACCTTTTGAAGGCAAGAACTCCTTACCGTACGTACTACATTTGGTACACACATAATTTTGCGTTTTATTGCAGATCATAACCATTAAAATACACTAAATATAATACAGTTACTGTAGGTAACTATAATTACTAAAGTTAACATACTATTTTGTTGCTAATTGTCAATATGTACACATTTTTATAAAAAAAATTGACGATTTTCACCAGGGGGTGTTTGCATTGTACAATTACAATGGTCTCTATACCCCGATATACGAATTTTTCACCATACGATGCCAACCCTGGAACGAATTAACATCGTATCTCGAGGGTGCACTGTATATGCGTCTTTTCCACAATTTTGAAGTCATTTGATCCATTGGATGAGAACTTATGAGACTTTGTCAAAACAGCGCTCAACCTACCCCTATCTCACCTACATTCACCTCAAACCCTAAACCAAGCATACGAAGCAAAGTTACCACTAATTTGAGATATTCATATATATATAGTTTGTTTGTATATAAGATCTATTGAAGTTAGCATAATACAAAATTTCATCAACCTTACTAATACTACAAAGAAAAAAATTTATAGAACTTAAATGAGTATATGATATGATTAGTGGATTGGGTATCTTACAACTTACAAAGCAACTAACTAATGGATGGAGTAGAAGATATTAAACACTGTGTATACATGAGACATAACAAACTAAACATGTGATTTGGCAAGTGGACTGAAATTTAAATTAATTGTACCATTGGATAGATATTGCTAATGAGCGATCAATAATGTATATCGCTAATTTCCCCATCTTAACAAAACTTAAAAATCTTTTTACAAGAAAATTGTTTATAACACTGAAAAATAAACAATAAAATGTGATAGATGTTACCAATGATATACAGCCCCCAGGGGGGCTGTATATCATTGATGTTACTTAACAATACTCGAATAATTGTACGAAGTGGTATATATATATATATATATATATATATATAATTTATTCATGTAAAACCTTAGATATAAACAACTTCATTACTATTAGTTTCATGTCTGTTACACACTACATTGGAATATATACATATATATATACATATATATATATATATATATATATATATATATATATATATATATATATATATATATATATATAAATCGCAATCATGAGTTATCTTTGCGTTTCAAGCTATTTGCTAAAACTATTAGGTAGGGAAACAGTCCCAACATCGACAAGTCCGAACCTAGACAAGTCCCAATCTCGACCGAGGTTGGTCCGAATCTAGACAAAGGTTGGTCCGAACATCGACAAAGGCTGATGCAGTTTTACAATAATTTAATCTTCAACAAATAAAATAAATGTTTTTTGCAGTTCTATCCTCACTTCAAAAAATAAAAATCAAAGCTACTCACTGAAGTTTATCAAGTGAGTAGCTTAATAAACTTAGTTAAATAAATTTTAATAAACAGTTATTACTAAGTGTACCTAATAAACCTATTAGGTACACTACCTGACACTTATACAAAACTTGCCTAAAAGCCTTGCACTGAATACAGAAAAAAATGTGACTGTATAATCTTGATTTCTTAAAAAAATTATAATAATCGCAGCGTGAGTTTAACACCAGTCAGAGCGAAAGCGGAGAGATAGCCTTTCAAATCTTTAATATTGAGTTTACAGTTTTTCGGAGACTAGGTAGCCCGCAGCTCCAAAAAATAATGATCATTCTAAGGAGCTATGTCACGAACAAAGAACTTCTCCTTGGCTTTCGATCAGATCTAAAAAAGATAACGACTTGTGAGTTTCTAGCCCGCAGTTCCTAACTCGGTTTGAAAACTGTGTAGCTGTGTTGGCGATTATACGTAATCAGTAGTACCTCGGACGTAAGAAGAGAGTTTTGTATAGCTTTTAAAGGGTGCCAGAGATTACGCCTACAAGTGATTTTGCCTACAGGAGATTACGCCTACAAGTGATTTTGCCTACAGGAGATTACGTCTACAAGTGATTTTGCCTACAGGAGATTACGTCTACAAGCTTATAGACTATGCCTACGATCTAGGATATTGCCCCTACTTTAATTCTGTGAATTGTGATGCAGAAAATTACGAATGGCACGATGAATGCATGTTATGAACGGGTGTTGATGTATTTTATTGTGTTAATTATTTTTTTATATCAAATCCTTTAATCATCTATATATCAAATCCTTGCAAATATATAAATTTAATTCGAGTTGATTATTGGGAACCATGGTGATTTAACAGTCGTTTATTTGCAACAAACCGTGTTATTGAAGTTAAAACCACATTTTTATTGAATTATTAAGCAAAAAACAAGCGTATGTATTTTTGAAGTTGTTACTCTTATACATACAGACACATGTCAATAACTGAGTATTTCTATGTTATCAGCAGCCCATCACTAAAAGTGATCAATGGTTGTTGGTCAATATATCATTTCATAACTTTGGAGTTGTTTTTTATCTCCTATTGCATACCATTATGTTTCACTTTTACATGGAGCCTCCCTCACAGCCGGTTGAGATCACCCTTGGGTACATATGCATATATACAGAGTAAATTACAAATACAAGTTATATGATTTACAATAGTGTCATCCATCATAAATGAGCAAAAGAAGGCTCTCATAAAAATTTGATTTTTCTGCATATAACCTGTTATTTCACTTTGATACAAAAAATTATTTACTACACAATATTGTTTTAGCAAGAAAAAATATGACATATAAAGGAGCCAACTCTAAATTAACAAAAAGACCACAAAACAATTAAGCACGTTTGATAAAATTATGCTAAAGTGGCCATAGCTTCAACCACATTGTAATGCTGTAATAAATACCTTTGAAATGAAGTAAA
The DNA here is from genome assembly GCF_963576615.1 of Watersipora subatra. Lineage (NCBI taxonomy): Eukaryota > Metazoa > Bryozoa > Gymnolaemata > Cheilostomatida > Watersiporidae > Watersipora > Watersipora subatra. The sequence continues at coordinate 16,583,267 of NC_088718.1, forward strand.
AACCCATTTCTCAATCTCCTTGCATGGCTACTATAACTGCTCCTTCTCTTTAGCTTTGCTATATAATAAGCATACATTAAAAGACTATTTCGAAGTGAATATCATTTAGACTTACACAAAATTACTCACTTTTGTATAATTTGGAGGAATTGGGCTACTTTTGTACACACAACAGTTCATATGCTAAGTACACATTCTTGCAGTATTTTTACTTGCTGAAGTTTTCCTATTTCATCAATTGAATCAATAGATAGATTATAAGTTTAGGATTTATTCTGCAAAAAAATACAAACATCCAGTTACAGATTTATTTGCTCCATTTTCTCATCCATCACATATAAGCACCATCATGTCAGTGATACATCTTAAAATGGTAGTATCTGTACTTGTACTAGTATTTGTTCAATAACGTATGTATCGTCATATCACCCTATCTTCTGACTGTCATCATTCTTTCTCAATCGACTTTCAATGTTCTACAAAGTAGAGTAGAAGATCATGAAAAAGCAATATGTTTTTTGAGAATATTAGAAAGTATGATAATGCAATTTACTTTCTCTAGCTCGATACATCAGAAACCCAACACTGAGCGGATAAGAAAATTTGCACAGAGAACAAATGCAAGATTTTGCAAGATTTTTGCAAGATACAGAACAAATCAACTTAGGCTAGGTTATAGGTATAATATTCTAAAATGTTCAAACAGTAATATAATGATTAAACTTTTGCTTCATTTTTGTGAGCCAAAAGCCCTGCTAATCATTGTATGAGCTAGTTTAGCCTGTTTAGACTAGCTTTAAGAAAGGAGTCGTGTGTTCAACAACAGCAAAACTCTAACAGACAACTCCCAAACCGCTTGTTGAGAGAGTCTAGAGCTATTTTTGTGCCTGCTACATATTGCATAAAATGATGCTTGGTAGGCTAAGAGACGAGGTATTAAGGGACTCCATGCGAGTGCCAAGAAAGTGGCTGAAGATGAACTGACAACTTAGCTGATAACACAAAGCCTCAACAGCTACACAAGACAAAGCTCCCATGCTGCAACAAGATTTATGCTCTCTTGAATCTTGAGCCAAAATTTGGCACCTGAAATTTAATCCACAAAAGTATTACCATCTCTCTATTGGCAAGTCGTCTTTGCCGATGGATACAAATAACTTTCTCATCTTATATGATCACCATCTTCAAAGTGTGACTTCTAATCCTTATTTTGTGGTAGAGTTGCAGAATGATCTGAAATTTAATCAACATATTTTTAAAATTGAATCCGAGGAAGAGCAATTAATCGGCATGCTTACAATGGTTCTGAAAGATGCAGATCAAAAGACAAGAAAGATAGCTGATACTTCACGAGTTAGACCTGGTCCTGAGTATGGCTGCATGGTTTGGGACCTTTACCTTACAAAGGATATTACTTTACTAAAGTGAACTCAAAACGCTGCACTGAGATTTTTGTATAGACAAAAAAGCAGAGTTAGTTTTCTTCAACTATGAGAAATTAATTATTTTGAAACCTTGAAAGACAGATGAATTAAACTTTGTCATAATGTTTTTAGTAAATTTCTGGGTGATGATATTGACTTATTGATCAGGACGAATATCAATATACCAATATTGACATTGGTCCCATGCGCTACCTGGGACTTGTAATTTAGATGTTGCGTACAAAGCTACATACATGGAAAATGGTAGCGTACAGCCTGCTACACGGTATTGGCGTTTCATAATTTACAGTTTTAGACTAATTGTACTGCTCAGAGGATGAAACTTTTAATGTAATGTTACTTATCACAATTAGCCATCCCAAGACAAACAGTTTTAACTCATGATTCAACCTTTTGATCAATCAACCTTGCTTGCAACACAAAATAATAAAACCACTACATAATTATATGTAATATATATTATGTATATGGTATAATATATACCAAAGATATAATATTACTACTACTATGTATATATTAGCAATGCATGACATTGCTAAAACAATGTTTTACAAAGCAAGCTAAAACAAAGCAATGCGTAAAACATTAAAAGTGACCAGAAGAATGGAACAATTTAGTTATAAAACAACTATTTATTTTTTTGTTATTTATTCGCAAATAATCATATTATTTTGTCTCATTCATTTACCCACACTCGTTTGACTATTAAATTACTATAAGCAAACAGACCAATGCCCAATATATCAAATTATTAATACTAGTTCACCGTTAGTTGCAGACTATTAATTAATTACAAACTATCAATAAATAATAATTCGTAGTACAACGAATGGTACTACCACCCTAAGGTGGTGATGATTTTATCAGACTCAAAGCATCTACCAAAGCTTTGAAATTTTAAGCACACATCTTAGCGTTCTTGTGGCTCCGAACAGCCACCAGTAGTAATAGTAGCAGTGGTAGTAATCGTTAAGAAAGCCAAGAAAGGAAAGGAAATAATAAATTGTTTTTATTTTACACTTCCACGATTTTTGTTCTGATTGATAGTGTTGTATAAATCGATGTACTCACATGTACTGATGTGAAGATGAAGAAGCCTCCGTCTTTCGTTACACTGCCTTATATCCTCCCCTATACTGCCTTACACTAGCTTATCTACTAGCTTTACCCACTAGCTTTATCCTGCTTTATGCACTCACCGTAATTACCAAGACCACCTGTACTGCCTTGAGCTCAGACACCAATATAGCCTGAGCCTAACAAATCCCATAATACAACAGATAGATGACTTTAATCAATAGTATGTTTTTCAATCAATGTTAAGTGAAAACACTATTATTGCATTACTTTTTACCATTTTTCTTACATTTTTTCTTCAACAATCAATGGTATGCACCATCTCCATAACTGTAGACGTAATCTCCAGGAAGTGTAGACGTAACCTCCAGGAAGTGTAGACGTAACCTCCAGGAAGTGTAGACGTAACCTCTAGGAAGTGTAGGCGAAACCTCTTGTAGCCGAATCCTCTTGTAGGCGTAATCTCTGTAACCCCTTTTAAAAGAAACCTTTGACATCAGTGTTAAACGTCCTACTCTAGCGGGCGATATTTGTTTCTTTTTTGCATTTCTAAAGCGAGCGGCATCGTGGGGCTGTTATATCTGATATCAGCCATGTACAGATAGACGTAAAGAAAATAACAAGTTACACCACCATACGGCTTACATAACAAACTCCCAGAGCTACGACATTCACAAATCTCATCTTTGGGATTAGTGCCATCACATGACAACCCACCCATTCCACTGTCTGAACATTAAGAACATTAAATTGGAAGATTCAAGATTATTGCAAAAAAGCCAGATTAAAATCATAAAAACGGCATCACACCCCCAGTCAACGACAACACCCAGACGATAACAACTTACGTCATACAGTAAAAAATCCACATTTAGTACCAGTCTACACCAGACTAAGGATTAAACCTGAAGATTAAAAGTGATGAAACCCTTGCTGACGGAAATACAACAGGACGTGGCCAGGAACCTCCAAAATTACAAAACCCAGAATTGAAGAATAGAAACTTATAGTTCCACCCTTGGGCACTAAGGCTAACTCTCAACCCATATACCTATAAAAACGCATATTTACCCATATACTTCACTCTTCAACACAAGGTTCTTCACAGCGGTCAGACGTGTCAGCAGAAAAATGGAAGAGTCAACTTTAGGAGAACAAAAGAGGGTAACTATATTTTAAGTCTCTAGAAATTTATTTGTATACTTTTATAAGTTTAGTCTAGAGTGCAATTTATTCTACATTTTTCTTGTTCTTAAATAAACAAAGTATTACGAAACCCTCTTCGCATACCTTAGTGATTCCCATCTCAGAGCATAATCTTAGATTCTCACATCTAGGAACGTCTTTTATAAGATCCTGAATACTTTTTTGATTCTGATTCTGATTAAAAAGAGTCTCGAGACCTCAAAAGGAGGAAGTGGAGACCGTTTGCATAGATTGTATAAGAATAAAAATTTATCTATTTGAACAAGTGAATTTAAAACATCAATTAATAAAACTTTCCTGTTCTAATGATCTCCCAATCTAATATCCCGAGAAGTTCGTGGAATGAAGCTGTTAAAATATGTGTTTGTGTTGCAGGCGATTGCCTTTGGAGCGTTAGACCGAGATGATCTGGTGTCATACTGGTGTGGTTGGGACATTAAAAAATTAAAACTTTCAATTAGCGCTGAGTGTGTGCTATTAGATAAAATGTTTATTAAAAGGTTGAGTCTTGCTCGTTTTCTTCTGATCTCTAAAACTTCCAACTGGATATTCTCTCGAGCTTCCGTTACACTAGCAACTCCTTTCAAATTACATATAAATCTCACGGCTCTTCTTTGTATAAATTCAATTTGAGATATGTGTTTGACTAAAAAAGGGTCCCAGACCTCACAAGCGTACTCCAAGGCGGGTCTACATAAAGTCAAATATGCGATTTTCTTTACTTTATTAGGAGCATTAAAAAGAACCCGTTTTATCATTCCCAAGGTTTGTAATGCTTTGGTACAAATCGATGTTATATGGTGGTCCCAGCTCAATGTATTTGTAATAATCACGCCCAAATATTTAAAGCTATCCACAACTTCCAGATTGGTATTATAAAGGTTGTACTCAGCTGGGACGCCAGAGTCTGACGTGAAATTAAAATTTACAATTTGACACTTTGTTACATTAAAAATCATTTTGGACTCAGAGGCCCAATTTTCCAAGGCAGTGAGGTCAGACTGAAAATTTATGCAATCATGGTGATTATCAATTCGACTGTACAGAAGAGCGTCATCAGCAAACAGTCTGATGGTGGAGTGTTTTAAAACTGATCCGACATTGTCAATATATATTAAAAAGAGTGTGGGCCCCAAAACGGAGCCCTGCGGCACTCCAGAGTGGACTTTTAAGGGTGCTGATGCATGACCGTTTATAATAACTTTTTGAAATCGGTTGCTTAAAAAATTTTGAATCCAATAAACAATCGAATGATGGACCCCAGCACCTAAAAGTTTAACTATAAGCAGAGAATGTGATACCTTATCAAAGGCCTTCGAAAAGTCAAGAACTGCAGCGTGTATTTGCTGATTTTCATTATTTGCATCCATAAGATCATGGACAACAGTGACCAGTTGAGTGGTACACGACAGTCCATGCCTAAAGCCGTGCTGATGCGAGGAAAGATTTAGGCTCTTATTGATATAGCTCAAAATGATGTGTTCAAGCATCTTGCACGCTATTGATGTTAGTGAGACAGGGCGATAATTTCCGGCGAGAGTCTTATCGCCTTTTTTATAAACTGGTGTGACATTGGCTAATTTCCATGCAGAAGGTAAACTTCCGGTATTTAAAGAGTATTGGTAAACCAGTGTGAGCATTGCTGACACTGTGCTGACGTCAACCATGAAGTCCTCTTTTCTTAAGCCGTCGGGCCCAGGGGCTTTGCCCTTTACAAGACCTACGATCATTTTCTCCACGCCCTCACAAGTGACTATTATTGGACTGGTGCTGGTATCCGGTAAATCGTATTCAGGAAAAAATTCATCTGCCTTTGTGAAAACACTTTGAAAAAACATGTTAAAATTATTAACCATCTCCGACTCTGATTGCATATTAGCTAGTAGGGCGGAGGGGCTGTTCTTGCGACCCTGAGTGCGCCTCATAAAAGAGAAAAAAGGTTTGCTTATGCCAGCCCGGAGTGGTTCGTACAAAACTCGATTATAATAATCCTGCTCAATTTTGCGAAACATCTTTTTATTTTCGCGTCTCATAATTTTGTATTCGGCCATCAAGTCAGGAGAGTGTGTTTTTTTAAACTTATTGTATAGTTTTCGTTGTTTGCACACAGCCTTACGTGCCTGAGAGTTGAACCATACTGGTTCCCTGTTATTTCGTTGTTTTATTGTCTTTTTAGGAACAAAATCATTGACAGCAGATTTAACGGCTTTCTCAAAAATATTCCACAATTGGTCAATATTGTGTCCTGTTTTTATCGCGTCCTTGATGTCTTCCAAAGCTTGAAGTAAAAATTTCCTGATTGCCATGGTATCTGCTTTTTCATATACAAAATAAAAATCTTTGCTAGCTACCTTGTCAGTTTTTGATATGTTGAGCTCAACTTCTACTAAAAAATGATCACTCAGACCAGGTTCCACAACCTCAACTTTTTCAATAAATTCTGAGTCCGATGTTAAGACCAAGTCTAAAATATTTCCTTTAAAATGTGTCGGCCTATTGACCATTTGTCTAAGATTATACTCCGCCAAGCAGTTCAAAAAAATTTGATGACAACCTTTATTGTTTGAGCTTATTTTTGTCGAATAAGACTCCCAATCAATATCGGGAAAATTAAAATCACCCATGACTAATATCTGTGATAACGGAAAATGTGAAAAAACAAACTCAAAAAGCTGATTCAGGCCTTCAACAGATCTAGATGAGTTCCCGGGTGGCATATATACGCATACGATGACCAAGTCTAGAATAAAAATAGATTGCTTGGGTATGTGCACTGCGACAACTTCAACAGGGTATATCGACAAACTCAAAGGAATCAATCTCGAATCAATTTCCGAATTTACTGCCACCAAGACTCCACCACCATGAAGATTTCGATCTTGTCTATATATTTGCTTATCAGTGTGGAAAAGTATTAAATTATCATCAATTGAGCTGTCCAAGTGAGTCTCTGTTAAACAAAGAATATCATGCTGGTAAGACAGAACCTGAATCTCGTTTATTTTCCCCTTAACCGATCTGCAATTCGCTAACACTACAGTTATTTTCTTACTTCCACGATTTCCTTGTTTTTGATTTTGAAAGTTTTGGTTGGTTCTTTGCTCCTGATCTGTTTTAGCTCTTGTCGAAGACGAAAATCCTCTTCTTGTTCAGATTTATTTAAATCTAGTCGAGCAAAGATCCCAGGTTTTTTCAAATCATTAATGGCTTTCAAGATGTCCCATTTTTTATGTTTGCCTTCTGTGCACAGTTTCACGGGCCTACACTTATTAGTTTTTTCCTTTTGGTCATATTGACCAAGTCTGAACAAAGAATCTTTGTTTACTGTGGTTGTTAGGTGACATTCATCTAATATGGATTTAACACTTTCCATGGTCTCATCAATATTGGATTCTTGTATACCAAAGATAATAACATTTTTGTCGCGAATGTTCTTAGACTCGGTTTCCTCTTTTTTGATCGAGGTACTAGCTGCCTTGGCTATGACTGCTGAGTTGGTCTCCAATTGGGAGACTGCCTCAGCGTATGTTTTCTGAATGTTATTGATCTTACTATCTATTGAATTGCTAATAAGCTCATGTATTTTATCTACTTTAACCTCAATCTGCTCTAGCCTATCAGCATGAATATCACACCTTGCACAGAACCAGTGCAAACCTTTAGTACTCAACAGATCCAAGAGACTCTCAGGAACATCAACACATAAACCGTGGAACCAAAAATGGCAAATCTCACACTCAATGGATGACCCTGAACTTTCATCTATGGCTTTTTTACACTTGCCACACAGCTCTGCATTAGCATAACCACAGCCAGGACCTGATGTTGACATGGCTTTTTTCCTTATAGTGTGTTTTCCACCTGCCATGATGATCACCGAGTTTAGTAATAAATATTAAAAACTTGGGACTTAAAATTTAAAAAGATCCCACTCAGTGTCATATACCTGGTAGCGCCTGAAACGGCCGAGCTACCCTTAATGTGTTATGTTAGTATAAAATATAAATCAGGATAAATAAAGGATAATAAAAAGGGGTAATAAAAGGTATGTGAGAGAAATTGTAAAAAGAAATCTAGAAATCTTCGAAGAGCTCTGAAAAGCACGACTATCTCCCACTGTTACAACACAAACTTAATCAACAAAACATTGGTTAACAGTCATTAGTCAGGATTAGGCCTATCTGAGTTTATTATAATAATTTAGCAGTGCATCTGCTCGTGACAATAAACCTGAGCTTACTCCCTAATCATTGTAAGATTATTTGGTAGGATAATCCAATGCTGCATTAATCATCACAACAGGGCAAGCATCGTGCTGCTTGCCTGCAGTCAAAACTCTTCTTCTTGAAAATTAAGAATGATTACTGGCATTAAAGAATGGTTACTGGTGTTTTGCTAGTGCTGGAAATGCCTAGATTTAGTCTAGATACTAGAAATATAACGTATATATATATAAAAGAGTGATAAAATCAATACATTGAAAAAATACCAAAAAGGTTTACTGCTCTTAATAAAATGTTGTGCTGCTAAAAATAGATCCTAGACAGATGTTTTATAACCAAATATGTTCTTGATGACAGTTTGTGTTGTAACAGTGTCTTCTAGTGCAGTCTGTTAAATTTCTAATTGTAATTTTCCTTCGAAATATTGGACCGCTTTAGATTTTATTTCACTTATTTTAGGTGGTAGATGTTGGCATAAAACTGGCGATTTCCAAGTTGAAATCAACATTCAAGGTATGTCTTTCTGGGGTTGTGATCTAAAGTTGATGTGACGTGATGCTGTCAAAATATCTCTATTTCATTTAATCAGCAGTAAAAGTTCATCATGGGATTAATTTTATCATAATTTTTGTTACATCAACAAAATATATATTTTATAAACTTAATATGCAACGCTTAACAAAGCAAAAAATATCTTGCCATATTGTATTATTCATTAACTTTTTTTATTTTTATCAAATGTTTATTTTCAGTTTCATGCTCTACAAATCCATGATAGTCTCACTAACGCATTAGACCAGCCTGCTGACATTGTTATAGTACCAAGACATGGTTCTGAGCGAAGTCACTACTCTTTAATGGTTAGTATTCTTATGCTGCACTGTTGGCACTTTTATACTACAAGACTATGTCAAGATATTAATTTTGAGAACCATTAGTGTTGCATAGCTGTGCATAGTTATTATAATTGTTTCAAAAATTTAAAACAGCACATCTTTTATATAGCATGCAACTTGAATAAGATAACTGTTTTGTAGGCACGGGAATACTTGCTCTGCGTGTATCTATTACATGCAACTTGCATTAGCTTGCATAGTTTTATATACAAGTTGTATATGGTAGTTTGTTTGCAGCTTGTAGATAGGAAACTTAGGAAAATTCATTTAATGGACTCTCTTTCTTACAAAGGACAACAGGCCATTAAAAAATGTGAGCATAAAATACTTCACTAGGTTAGTCGGTAAATCTTACAAAAAGCAACAGTTATTGCCTTTGCATTCTAGCATAAATGGTTTAATCCAAAAACTCACTGTTAGCAACAATATTTGCAGGAAGCTTGTTTCTGTTGATGAGAGGTTTGCTGATTATGCCGTGACAGATAGTGAGATGGCGGCTATGCAACAGAAAGATTGTGTAAGCTGTGGACTGTATGTCATCAAGGTGAAGTTGTGGACTGTATGTTATCAAGGTGAGTGACATTCTTATTCGTGGAGGTCTCAAGACTTCAACAATTATCAGTAGGAAACGTCTGGTTGGATTATTTATCTACACATTAACTATTACTAGGAAACCTAATCCTATTCTGTCAATTTTCACTGTTAACCACAATGTTTTTTCAGCAAAATTAGTGTGATTCCTTGTAGGGGGTTATGCAATAATCTTGAACTTTCTTGATATTCGGCACATTTTTTTGTTGTTGTAAACTTATTAAAGCTATTGTATATTTCAATACATCAAAGTCTTGGCTTTCGAATGGGCTATTGTTTGCTACGGTGAGACAGACATTGGTTGGTTTTTTATAGGATTTCCTCAGAGCTCTACCGCAGAATTGTTTACTGGCATAGGCTCAGAAATTGTCACATCACAGTTTTCATATGCGGTGTTGCGTGCTCTTTCTGCCTATTTTATTGCTTACCGCTTATATTTATCAACTACGATTATGACGCTAGTGTCAGGCGAAGGTAGGACAACTCCAGAGAACCAATGAAAATGACGAAGGAATCAGTGTTATTAGTTTTTCATGAACAGATTATTTCTATGATAAATAACTCAGATTCCAAGCACCATACTATGTTTTCCCAATGATATTATGCAATAGCCCTCTCATTTTATTGTGATGTTGAGGGTCGGACTGAGACTAATTAGTTTTAAGCATTGCGTGATCTCGCGAAAGTGCTAGTCGTAGGGCCACGAAACCGCAGGTCACAATTTAATCGATGTGATTTCATACCTTCATCAACGACAGTACATTTATTGAAGCATAATTACTTAACCCAGAACATGTGTTTGTAATGGTCGGCGTTAGCACGATCGGGCATTGTTGATTATCTAGAATCCTAGTTTATTACTAGAGCTCTCTGGGTTTAACAGCACTGATTGTCACAGAAAAGCCCAGCCTCAATTGCAGCGAAAGGGACTACCTAAGGCTAAATAATAATGGTGACATCACATTTTGAGAACCTGAACGAAGTGGTTTTTTTGCAGGACGCACTTTTGACACCCTGTTTTTCATTGTTCTATTATTCTTTGTGTATTGAATATAGGCTCATTCGAAAGCCAAGACTCTGATGTATTGAAATATATAATAGAAAAATGATGTAATTTATGTGCTTTAACGAATAATTCTAAGAATCTCTATTTTTATAATGTTATTAATATTTTCAGCATGCGCAACGATATGTTGAATCATTTGAACTAGAAAATAGAAAAGATGGTGATATGCATACCTGCCAACGCTCACGCATTGGGCGTGAGACTCACGCAATCACCCCAAAGAAAAAATAAATATGCGTGAGATTTTTGCCCCAATTTTCACAATTTTATATATACTATCATTGATACAGCACTTGCCCCAAAATCGAATCTCACCCATTGTCCCACTCTTGGGTTGGCAGGTCTGGTGATATGTCTTTAAATCCTTCCACATACCGTAAAGAATTATTGGCAAGTATGAAGGTATGTGAAACAATAACTATTCCCAGCAGATATAGCACATCTGTATATCTTGTATGTAAATATATGTTAAGATACTTCCTCACTTATTTGGTTTAGTTTTCTCAACCTGAACTAACAACTTTTTAACATTTTTGCATTGAATTCCGTTTTTAACCAGTTTTCTTTATTTATGTTAGGAAGATGATCGAGCATTGGCGGATATCAAGCTCTCTATGGAAGCAGGTAGGTTGAAGATGTAAGCCACATACAGGCTAACAAGTTTTATATTTGTATCATGTTAATACATAAAAATTATTTTACTGTTTTCACCAATCTAGAGCATGAGAGTACTATTCTGATATATTTAAAGAGTATAGTGTTGGTATCTACAGACATTACCTGCTTTATATATATACAGTGAAACATGGATAACTCGCCCTCGGATATAGTGAACACATGGTTAACTCGAATGGATTTGCTTGGTCCGTTCCCACGCAATGATAAATGGCTTTATATAACTCGACCTAGGCACCGTTAACTCGAACAGTTTTTTGCCGAATTCACAAACGGTTTCCGTTCAATTTATTTCGAAGGAGTTTTCAGTAGTCGCGGAGCTGAGACTACTCTGCTTTTTTAAAGAAAGCGCTTTTAGTACGCGTATAGTGTACGTATAATTTCCCCCGTACCGTATAATGGAACCGAAAAAGAACTCGTATAAAAATGATTAATAGGGTCGCTAAGACGTTCGCTTAGTTACGGCCAAGCTATCAGCGTTAGAAGGTATTAGCGATAAAATTTAATAAAGATAGACACAGCATGCAAAAAACATATTGTAACAGTGATTATATGCGGATACATAAAGATAAAGTGTCACAAATAGGCTCGTGGCTTGGCGTCCGCTACAACAGACATCCGCTTTACGATGGCATCACGCAGGACAAAAGCTATCAGCATTATCAAAAAGAGAAAATCTTCCAAAAAGTACAGCGTCAACACGGATTAAACAAAAAGAAAGAATAAGATCGTTATGTGACCAAATTCATCAAGGCTAAGAGATCGTTCAACGTCGCACGATGATTTAGATGGTGTATTATTGACTTGGTTAGACAAGTGCCTAGTGAAGGCATACCTATCAATGGGCCAGTTTTGTTAGAAAAGGCTAAAAAGTTTTTAAGGACTATAATAACTGTTTAAAATCTATTTCTACAGTAGGCCACACTGTTGATCTTTGTCAAAAAAATACTTTGTCACAGACTACACTCGATAAGTTTTTAAAATGAAACAACTGATCAGATGTAAAGCATGCTTTTTGCATTGGTCATAAATATTTATTCATGTCCAGTTTTAAAAATTATCAAAAAGAAGAGATATTTTTCTATTGGGCTGAGATTTGTTTGCAGTTTTAGGTGATGTGACTGACAAGACGTTTTAAGATTAAAATTGGCAAAACTGATCTCGAGTAAAACACTCGGAAGAAAAATGTCTTCTGAGCGTTTTAACCGCGATTAGGTTTTGCCAATTTTAATCTGAAAAAGTTCTGGCAGTCACATCACCTAAAAAAACACACAATTCTTAAGTAAATAAAAAGATCTATACTTTCTGATAAATACTTTAAAACTCTACATCAGATGCCCTTTAACTTACAACAAACAACCTATACTTTAGTTTTATATATACATGTAGTTTGTATATGTATCTACTGATAAATACATTCACTTGTGACTGTGCTCTGATAACTTGAACGCTCTGATAACTCAAACACTTTCGCTCGGTCCAGTGATGTTTGAATCATCCATGTTTCACTGTATATATATATATATATATATATATATATCTAATGCATGGTCTTAACCCTTTGGCTACGGCGCACTTACGGCCAGGAAAGGAAAAATACCAGCGTACGGAGGCAATTACTAAGGCGATTTGAGCCTTCGACATGACTGCATAAAAACTGTTGTAACTTACATCACAATTCTGGTAGTTACATAAATTAATATGCATAGGAAAGCTGAGAAATTTCGCTACAGGCTGATATTTTTTCTATGCAGATAGCCTGCAAATGCTTTCCAGCAAAAGTCTCAATTTGTTGAAACTATTAATTGTTTTATACGCCATTTTTAATTGTATTTTTCTAGTTGATAAAAGGATATAGTTCACTGTATATATATATATATAACTATATTTCCCAACTAGGAGGCTTCTATCAATATATAATCCATGTAAGGAGGCTCTGAAAAATTAGGAGGCGTCCAGGGAGCCTCCCAATTCTAGCAGTGTTTATAGTGCTTAACAACCCTATAGAAGTATTTTAAACATGATTCCCATAATTGCCTTATATATCTATATTCATATATATGGAAAAGAGGAGACAACTCCAACAAAAATGTGTAATTTTCTATCAATAAATTATAAACTCTAGGAGGCTCTTATATATGGAACTAGGAGGCATATATCAATTTTAAAATATTTTTACTTTTAATTGTTTTGGTATCGTTTCAGTTAATAGCACAATCTATTTAAAAACATATTGCAATAAGCTTATGACTAAGCATCAGCCAATACAAGGAATTAGCAGCTATGTTGGATACAGTCAGTTTTGCTAATATTCATGATAGCTTTATTAGATTTGAGAAACATAGTTGTATATTAACAAACTACAATAAATTACAATTTATTTGCTGACCCTCCTTATGGTTTTCAAGACTGCCATTTAAGCACTCCCTTTTTTTGCAAGAATTCTCATTGATCTGCTCTT